>NC_051847.1:188619188-188623579 GCF_002237135.1 Teleopsis dalmanni | reverse complement strand
AACGTATCAACTTTTGTGAATAATTTTAGAGTTCTGCCCTTGATATATTTTTTCACTGAGTCCTTAGATCTCTGTGTATGTCTGTTGTTCTAATATACCATAGAGTTTTTAACAGACACATTAATCTATTAATTATTGACAATAAATAAACAAAAAAAATATTTTTCATTTTAAAATTATAATTAATTTTTATTTTCTTATACATAGCTTGGAAAATTTTTAATTTGCTGAAATTGCTAATGAAGAAGTATGATTCATTATATTTCAATTGAAACAATTTTTCCAAAATTAATTATCGATTATTATAACTTCACTTGAAAACACAAAAACAAATTGTTTTGTGTTTTTGTGTTTCTTTTCTATAAAACTTGGAAAATCCCCATAGATGTTGCATTTCATTCATATAACACATTTCATTATTAATTGATTCCATGAATTAGCGTTCCTAAATACTCTGAAGTGAACTGCTAATTTGAAACTTATATCTTTTATTAAATCTGAACTTTTGTGTTTTTACGATTGCACATAATTCACAGAAAACATAAAAATCTAACAACTTAGCTGTGTGCTTTTTTATTTTTTTATTGCAGACAGTAATTAAAAATGTATACACAAACGGAATGCCCAACCAATATGTTGAAGAAAACAGAAAGTTTTTAATAAATAAAAAACAAAAAAAAAATAATAATAATTATTATAAAAATTCATAAAAGAATATATATTCTATAAAGCAACAAATGAACCCACACAAACATGGAACGAAAGCCTCTCGCACGTACGCATCAGTCAATGTCAATTGGAGAAGTGCCAAAATGCGACGTAAACTGAAAATTTCCGAAAAAAAATATTTCAGTGAGTCTTATCGGTGATGAAGACATTGTAGTTGGCAGTACTTAGTCGAGCAAAGTGTGTTTTATTTGTTAAAAAATAAGTACTAATAAATACAAGGTATAGAAATCTGGAGAACAAGAACATGGTTTTAGGAGTAACCCAGAGGTAATAGGATCTCCCTGATAACTAGCGAAGTTGCTTACAATATAAATGAACGGCCGTTTAATAACATAACCACTTATGATCTTTAACTTGTATCGGTAAAGACCTGGAAGTTTATTATTATTGATATGGGATATGGCACTGCCATATCCCATATGAAGTCGGGCACTTTAAAAAAATAAAATTAGTTATGTGGTATGCCTATAAAAATACATACTCACAAAAAATATTATCTTTTTACAATACTGACGTTAAATATATTAGTTTCTACATTAAGAACACATTTAGAAGAACTCATATCCAAATGTGTTCTTCTAATTCTACATATTTAAAGTTTCTACATATTTAAACAGCCGTAACAAAACCTGATTATTTAATCGTAGATTATTCATTACTCTATTTAACAGCCGTAACAAAACTTGATTATTTAATCGTAGATTGTTTATTAATCTATTATAAAACAAAATTTTTTATAGTCTAATAAACTGCATATATTTTAATGTATAGGTTTCCATGATCTCAAAAAATGTATGACAGTACTAACCAAAGAAAAAGAAACTACTAATAAAAATAATATATTCTATCAAACGGTATATGAACATCAAGAGATAGTCCAATTGTGTGTAGGTATCTCCAAGTCTATTGCAGTCACCAATCTTTTTTAAATTACTTTATGATAAGATTCTATGAAGGCTAATAATATTGCATGGGACTTATATTATATGATAATCTCTAAGTTCTGATTCATCGACGTATTGAAAACTAGGGTCTATCTTGAAAAAGTAGTAGCTAAATATGTCCGACTCGATATAAGTATACATCTATAAGACCAAAAATTTATTTGACGATTTTGGCTTAAACAAAATTGGCATTTACAGATTAATATAGACGCGAAGTATTAGCTAAGTAGTTATTTATATAATCAAATTGATTATCAATGTGTAATACTTGGGTACCAATTCTACCAAATCAATAAAATTGGTGGTACTTAGATCAAATGCTTTTCTGGATTGCCTGATAGCGTATATGGTTTCAGCACCATTTTAAAGAAACGCTTAGTTAAGGGTATCCCGCTTATTGACCAATATATAGCTTCCTTGAATAACGAAAAAGTTGTATATATAAAAAGTAAGAAGAAACAGTAGAATATTTAATCAGCTGCTGCCCAGCTCTCGCCAGATGTAGATGTAAATATCTCTGCCAATTATGTTAGTAGGACTCTTGAATAGTTCCCGACGTTAAGATTAAACATTTTCTGTGATATATTTAGAGTTCAAAATGGTTCCATAATAAACAAGCAGTTAATACCATGTAGGTATCAAGTAATAATGAACCCGTAGGGTTCAAGTGAGTTGGTCAACCCAACCTAAATTAAATGATTGAATTTTATTAAAAGTAAATTAATGTTGATTTAGTTTATGTTGTCTAAAAATTGAATGTATTTTTGTATTAAATGTAGTGTGTATTTTATGTATAAATAAAAAAATGTTTACAAAAAACTTTTTTTTTTATTTTTAATTAAATACGCAGTGATCGGGAAATATCAAGTGCTGCCTTTAATTTTAAACAAAATATTGAAAACAAAATATATAATAAAATTCAACAACAAAATGACAACATGCAAATGTCGTCATTTGCATATACCCAAGTCATCATTTTTTATATTAATTTTAATATTTCGTAAAAATTTAAATGGAATTTTTAGAAAAAATACTTTAACCACGTCAAAACACACATTTAAAATGAAATATATTTAAATAACTATATATATAAACATATGCTCAATTGATTCATGATCTTACTAAATTATTTCCCACAAAACAAATTAATTTTCCAGCTACAAAAAATTAAAAAAAAATATCCATTCTCATAAATTAATTAATTTCAAGATTATTATAAATAAAAATGATGTTTTTTTTTATAATTCATATAAAAATTTACATAAATATGTAAGTATATTTATAACAAATTGTAGTCATTCATGACAAGGACGTTGAGAACTCTTCTCATATTTGAGTATTCAGGTCAAAGTAAATTTATTTTCAATAAATCAAGATACGTGTTATATATCAAATATTTTTTTTGTATATTTAATATTATTATTTTCAAATCAAAATTTTTAAATCAAAATATAATCTTAAAATTGTAATTATAATTACACAAGTAATTAAATTAATTATAATATAATTAATGTAATAAATTATATTTTTATGGATTTTTATTATATTTCATGGATTTTTGGTTGGTATGGTTTAGGTTTAGGTTTGAGTGACAGGTCTGTGCACTAGCCCACTTGATCCAAATAATAACCTACTGTAATAGAAGTATGTAATACGCTAATTAACCCCGCCCTAACAATCCTCAAGTCCACTTTTGGACTCTCAGGAAGATATGCTGATTTAAGGTCCGTCATCAACGAAAAGACAAATAAATGATATGTTTTTTTTTTAGCTTAGTTAAAGCCTAGTGTGGGGTAGAGATAAGCCCGCCAGCCATTATAGAGTAAAAGTGCAAAATAGCACTAACTCAAGAAGAAGAAGAATCAAGAAGAAAATAAACAGTGCACTGGCTTCTTGTGGAGAAGATTACTGCGACAACACCTGATCTTTGTGTTTCTAACCGACTCTTACTGGACAAAACACACTCGAATGTTTGCTTTTAACTGCAAACTATACTATAATATATAAGTATATAATTATTATATTATTATACCTATATTATATAATTATACATTGTACAACTACAACATAATATTAAGAGGAGCCTAATAACTCCTCCTAGTCCTGTACCATACCTAATCTGTTGGCGATCTGCAAGACTTCCCCCTGAGTACCATTAAAAGCTTTGCCAAGTGATTTCAACCCTTGAGTTTTCAATTATACGGTAACACAATCGCATCCCTTGGGATCTCCAGTATAACCTACCTACCTAATGAAACTACTGTTTAAATTATAAAAATTATGAATACATTATGTTATGTTAAGAATGAATTTGTCTTCTCTAATTAATTCTATATTTGTCTGTTTTTGAGTAATTAGCAATTCGATGTCATTTACCGACCTCTTTTAAAAAAAATCATACAATATTATGCTGTGTTTCGGAACTCTTAATTAACCTTAAGTAGTAGACGACGGATAAAGATTTCTAAAAATAAGGAAATATCTTTTTAGAAAACATTTATTTTTAGATATTTTCCAAGCTAATGTCCTTTTATGCAGCACTTTATTTGTACTGTGAAGGTACCATTCATCGAAGCTAACAAACAAATTTTCCATGTTGCCTTTTCGAGAGCGATTCCATGCAGTTTCATTGCATTTCAAATGCAACTGCATTTGCAATTATTTTTGTTTTATTTCATTTATTTTTTTTTTTGCAGTCCTAAAAAAACGCATTTGTAT
>NC_051847.1:188607742-188619088 GCF_002237135.1 Teleopsis dalmanni | reverse complement strand
CTTTAACGAGTGTTGAACTTGACTACTGCTTAATTAAAAAGGCGGTGATTACCACTGGGTAGTCCCGTACAAGCCTGTTAAATATAGTTATTGCTATAAGTAGTACTTATTATTCATGCTTAGAATAGATTGTACATAATAAAATGAAGTTAAAAACAGAAGAAAAAAATAAAGTTGAGAAATATATTATTTAGTTTTGGATTAGTGTAATTTCACATCTTCGTTTCTAGTTGTAATAAAAATATTTTTTATCATAGTATGGCTTGATATATCATATCATGATACCTATATACCACAATTCAAGATTATTGTTTTGTATATGTTTGTAACTAATCTGACTTTCTGATGATTTCTATTGTATTAATGTTTCTATTGGATTATAAAATTATTTATAAGTAGATCTAGAGTGGTCTTTTGTTTGAAAAAAGCTGACGATTAAACTACTGTAACACATTGAGTTTTGTTTTGGTTTTGTTCAGATTTTTCTATTATAGCAGTAAAGTAAGGAAAAGATTATTACTTCGATCTTCCGTCATATCATTCATTCGTATTGATGGTTTACATTTTGTAATTTTTGGAATAGATGCGACTAACCAAGCTTTCCAATTGTTTGCATTGTTTTTTTTTTAAATTAATATTAATGATCTTTGAAATAGTTTCTTCTTTTTTTCTTATTTGGCACTACAGTCCAGTATGAACCTTGGGCTTCCTCACGATCTGCCTCTATCTGTTCCGAACTTCTGCTACACTCTTCCAGTTCAGTACTCCAATCTTTCTTGTATCACCATACACATTCTCGTTCCATCTTGTTCTTGGCCTACCTCTGTACCTGTTTGTCATCGACTTTGCGTTGTATATATTATTTCTTAATAGATATATATTTTGTTTATATGTTTGAACCCTTTTCTGTATGGAAAGTGTGACTATTAAATTTTATGAAAACTTTCTAACTAAGGTTTTTCTTTAGGTTTTCTTCTTATAGAAGAAGAAATTTGAGATTTTCGATTGTTCATATTGTAATTGTTTCTTAGTAGATATATATAAGTTATATCAGTTATTTATTTAAGGTGTTTCGTATGAAGTGATTATAACTATTAAATTCTAGAAATACATTCCAAGTAAGGTTTGTATTTTGGTTTCATTATCTTAAAGATATTAATATATATAGAAAGCACCTTGGCATATCGTTCAGTCTAGTTTATAGTCGACTAATCACAAGAAAAAGGGTGATTTGCTCACAATCTATGAATTCTTGATTATAATTATTATAGTTGTGGCTCTCCAAGTGTGGATGAAAGAGACAAATTGGGATAAGGCTGGAATTTTATAAACCTTCGTCCCTATGTACCTAATATGATTTTATAAATAATATGCTCGTATATAGTTTCAGCAAAGATCACTTCACATTATCTGGCTATGATTATTTTACTATTAAGTTTTCATTGTTGGTGTAGACAAGCTTGGCAACTATAATTATAAATAAAAAAAATTGTTGTTGTTGTTGTTGTGATTTGAGTTAGTGATATTACGCACTTTTACTCTTTTGTGACTGAGGGGCTTATCCCTGCCCCACACTGAACTTTAACTATACTAGAATCATTATCATTTATTTATCTTCTAACTGATGACGGCCCGTAGATCAGCATATCTTCCTGTGCGTCCTGAGGTGGACTTAAGGTTTGTTAGGGCGGGGTTGGGCAACATATCAACTTTTGTGAATAATTTTAGGGCTCTGTCCTTGATATATTTTTTCACTGAGTCGCTTCTTAGAATCAAGGAATCTTAATTAGTCTTCTTAAAGCCAGATTTTGTGCTATCTCTAATTGCTTTATGGCAGTATTTGAAGCTTTGCTGTATGTTTTATTTATATTAGATATATATATTAATAAGATATATATATTTTTGAAGTTTATATAAAATCAGATCTAGGTGTCATTGCAATTAAAAAATAAAATTATTAAAAAAATATTACATAAAATTAAATATAATTTTAAGTCAATTGTTGTCAATTGTATTGTGCATTACAATAATTATTATTTAAATCAATAAACAGTGCAAATAAATTTATATTGACTATTAAAATTAAACATAATTATAAATTATAAATTATATTTTTATACAGTCTACATAAATATTCAAGAGAGAAGTCGAAGAGACAACAAAATTATAACTATACAACAAATTGAGAAATAGCTGAGAACTAATTAACTTTTATAATTAATTAAAGGTTGGTATATAATAAAATAACTATCTAATGATAAGTCTTAAAATTTTTGTTTAATTTAATTTTTGACAAGTTTTTAAATAATCACATTTATATGAAAAAAAATTATTTTTGAAATAAATATTTTAAAATAAATTTTTTTCAATTATTCATAAATTTTGCTTTAGTTATTTAATATAATAATAAATCTGTTTATAATGGCTAAAATATAATATTTCATTCGTGTACTTTCATCCCATTAAACACTATTAAGACTCTTCTTATTAATTCCCTCTTCTAAATTTTCAAATATATATTTAAATTAAATGTATTTTTAATTATTTTTTTCCATAAATCTTACCGCTAGAAAATGTTTCGTTTTTTTACTCGCAAAAAGAACTCTAAATCCGCTGATATACCCACAACTCAAACGACATCAGGTGAAAATTTAGAGGCACCGCAACCGGCCTTGAATGCAACTACTAGCAACACTTCAGGAATTTCCACAGTTACATTGCAGAATGCTGATGACAATTACAATAAATTTGTTAGTATTGATAAAGAAACCATTGATGATCTTATCGCAAATAAATCGGCATTAGCAAGAGCTGAAGCATTGCTCAGGCCAAGCACCAACGATGAACAGGCGAGTACATCAGCTGCCGCATCACTAGCAGAAAATTACAATCGGTTCGGATTTCAACCCCCTGAGCACAGAGCTAGTTTAGCGCAAACAGCATCAAATCTTGCAGCATCTATGTCAGAACAGTTCTCACATTATTCTGAGAATAATTCTCTGTCAGAGCACATATTTGAAAGTGACACGGCACCGTGCAAAGAGGATTTTCTAAAAAGAGCATATCAAACAACAAACAAAGATGTGCCATCAACGTCGGTCACCAACGTAAATGATGAAATCGCTAGCACTAGTCGAAACGAACGAGCTGATCGGCAGAGTGGCAAAAATATTGGCAATCCATATAGCACACTTAAGCATAATACGACCTTATCGAAAAAATTCAATAACGACTCTACAGACAACACTGAAACAATTACTGAGAGCAGAAATTCTGGTACAGACGCAACACATCAAGGTTATAGTGAAGTTAATTATCGTCAATCAAAGAAAATTCAAAAAGGTAAACGACCATCATTCTTCAGATATTCCTTAAATTTGGGAACAAATAAAGGAACATCGCCTGCTAAGGTTACGCGTTCAACTGACGTAACACATATTGACAATGAAACACTCAGTCGAGTGACTAAATCAAATTATATAGTAAAAGCTGCGAAAACAAGTGCTTGGTCGTCTAAGTTAGGTAATTTATTTATGGCGCGTGGACGAAATAATCATAGTCGGAATAAAAGTGTACAAAATCAGACTAAAGTGCAACAACTTCAAAATCAACAGCAACAATTGCCGCACTCCAAACAACAACACCAACATAGAGCTCTAGAAAGTAATTCGGAGCTAAGTGCGGGCAATAAAAATGTGCCATCGGAGTTTCTTATTCATAATAGAGCAGTCAATTCACCAGCCTTATATGAAACGCTAATGAATCGCTTTGATAATAACAAAAGTTTGACTACAAAACAAACGACTGCAAAACACCTTGAGCAGACCACCGACCCGCTTCGTCAACAGGCTGATGACAGAAATAGATCTCAGAATTCTACACATATTTTTAGCGCAGATACCTTTCGCTCAGATGTAGTCAACGGAGAACGTACACAGCGTGCTCATTCAGCGGATATTGTCGGAATGCAGAGTAAACGTGCTCGCTCGTCTTCAGCGGATGAGTGCAAAACCGATGATGAGTTGTACACTGGAAGAGCGCAGAGCGCCAAGTTTTTGGAAGAAAGGCATAATTCGTTTACCACTCAAGTGCCAAATATTAACTCAAGCGCCTTCACAACAGACACAGTCTCGACGGCAGAAAACAATACTGAAAGGGTCGGTATCGAGCACGAATGCGATCGGAGCGGTGAACGTGAACAACAGCGCGATTGTGGATTTGCAGAAGTGGCAACTAGTGAAAAAGCCTCAATCGGGTGTGATTATAGTGAATTTGATAAATGCGCGCATTTAACACAAAACGGTGTAAACGGTATAAATCAAACGGCCGAAGTCAAACTTGCGGCATGTGAACGTGATAATTTGTGGCAAAGTAGTGTAGCAAGAGAAACGCGAAATATTGAACCGCAAGACAGTACGCCGGGCGACAATTTGCGTACGTACGCTTCAATGGGGCAGGCAAACGCCAAAATAAATGAAACAGCGCCGACAAATACGCGAAATAGTGCAGCACGCAAATTTCGTGAATCGGTTATCCCGAAAGAAGATAATTCTGACGTGACTGATAAGCCAAAAATAGTACTGCCAACCATAACTGTGGTTGATTGTAGTGGAGATATTAATGGAGAGGTTGGTGATTGCCTTGCACAACCGGTTATATATAATGGCACGGATACTAGTTACGATAGTGTTAAGATAACACCGATTGAAGAGGTGCTTGAGAGTATTTTAAGTGAAACTGCATCCATTGTAACAAATCAAAATCAAAATAGTCCCTATCCACTGCACACTTCTGCGCGTCACATCAATATAAAATTAGCCGAAGTACCGGAAGAATACGAAGATGCCGAAGACCTTGGCAGTGAAATCTCACGCCAACATTATGATGTACCTGAGCAACATAATCTCGTGAAGAGTGAAAATGCCAGTGATTCGAATTTGAGTACTGGCTGTCCTGACTCTGGGTTTGTCGATGGTGCTCAGGCCAAAGCGGGTAGCAGCGATAGAGAAGCTTTTGCACAGCGCGCCGCAACTAGTAATACAAGTGGTCATCATTTACCTTTTGTTCGCGATGGTAATTCAACGGATTGTGATGAACTCTTAATGCCGAACGAGGAATATGATTATTTAGATAATGTGGACGATGGTGGTGTTACTAATGTTGCTGAGCGTTTAGTGTGCATTGAAAGCATTAGCTTGCCTGATGTTGTCGAGTCGACTGCTTCGAGTTTATTGCAGGCAAATGGCGCTAGTTCGTCTGGCTCAAGTACAACTGAAGAACAAATTGTCAACATAAATGGCGCTACTGGCAATAGTATTGGTAAAGTGCACTTTGTACCCATACATGTTGAGGGTAGCTCTGAACCTGTAAAACGTCGCAGTGTCGATGACAGTTGCATTGGAAGCGGTGGTATTAGAATGGGTGAAGAGCCGACTATTGAAATTATTGAAGAGGGTGGTGATACAAATTATGCTAAATCAAATAAATTTGGCAATTTTGGCAAGGACTTATTAGCGGAAAAGTACAAGTAAGTTAAAATGTATTTTTTTTTTTAATTTTTATTTTTTGTTTATTGTAATTATGTAATATTACTATATATCAATAATCTATAAATAGAATTTATTCTCACAAGATTGGTTAAGAAGATTGAGAATTAGTTATAAGAAAATTTAAATCCATTAAACTTATTTAACCATTAAATTATTTAAACTTGTTTTAAATAGTTTTTGTGCTCATTATTTTTTTGTAGTTATAGTTTCATTTTAGTTCCTTTGGCCCAAGTTAGATAATATTATATATTCGTGCACAAAACTCATATTATCCATTGGTTCAAGTAAAAGTCTCACATATTTGACTTGAACGGTTCTATTTATACATATAATTTATAAGGTCCAAAGCGAAATAAAAAAATTTCTTCAACCATCAGTTTATCCAGTTAATAAGAAATGGTTATAAACGGATAATTTCTCTGTCTTCAGCTTTTAGAGATTAGTATATTTTTTTCTAGTACTATTACAAATCTTCAAGAACCGCTACATAATTGCTGCATTCACATATCTGCGTACATCAGTTGAATGTGATCGATGACTTAAAAGTCAATTTAAAAATTAATATGGAAAGTAGATCCCCATGTTTTACAATCACAATCAATTTCAATGGTTGCGATATTTTTCTTTGTGTGAAAATTTTTTCATTTTCCAATTATTTAATAAAAATTAATTTTCTTTTGTCAATTTAAATATAAATTGAATTTTGCACTTAACCTACACGATATTTATTTGCGCATTTGTTTTTGTTTTTATTTTGTCTACTGTATATATTATTTAAAAAGTATATATCAGTCCATATTTATATATATATATATTTAAAACAATCTGTAAAGACGAAGCAGACTTCAGATTAGGTTAGACATAAGAGTACGTCTGAGGTAACCTTACATAGTACCGTTCATTTTTTCAACTTTCGAAAGGTTTGACTTATGGAGACTACGAATTAAAGAATTTTTTTTTGTAATATTATGTTATTTGCTCTTTAAATCCTGTTGTTATCTATTTAGTTCGAGTTATAGAAATTCAAGTCATAGAAGGTTGAGTTATGGAAGTTTGACTGTATTTCTTCGTTCCCAAATTCAGAACTCGATTTACAGATAGTTAGAAGTAGTACATCTTGGACTAACCTATGTTTGGTGTAATGTATTAACAAAATTAATTAAACATATTTCTTATGTTTACCCTAATTCCAGAGCTTAGACTTTACATCTTTCAATAAAAGTTGAATGTAACGCTAGGTTAATTTTAAGGATGAGTCTGTGATAGACCGCCTGTAAAATCATTCGTAGAATTTACTACTCTTAACAAAGTTACGTGAATAGATATCTCTGAAATTTACGAAAGCTGGGTATATATATGGTAAGTTACCAAGCAATTTTTCCTCTTCGCCATGGCTTTATTAAATAGACATACCATAAAAATATCTATTCTACGCCCATTTATAAATCTCGTAATCGCTGTAGGTTTAATTTAACCTATTTGATTTGGGACTAAGGTTGTCAAGTCTCTGTCTTGCCACCGTTGGGCAGTTGCGTAGAACATGTTCTGATGTTTTCTTCTCCTCACGACAGAGTTGACAGGAATCACTTTCTACTGCACCTATGTTCTTCTTGTGGGAATTGAGTCTACAGTGTCTTGTAAGAAGTTCAGAGTAGGGTTTAATATCATTTCTGCTAGGACTAAGGATAGGTTAACTTTGATGTGTTAAGAATCAATGAACCTTCTTGACTCCCGCATATCTGTTTGGACTCACCAGTATTCAAGTAGATTTCGTTACTCCCGTTCACATATGAAGTTATTTGCGAATCTATTTATTACCACGCAGTAAGGCTCTAGACAAATCAAAGGAGTACATGTACTCTTTTTTGCTAGGGTGTCTCCTATTTCATCGTCATCGGTCCCTTCATGTTCCGGTACCTACAGTGCCTAAGTCTTGGCTTTATAATGGCAAAGATCATCACATAAAAATCCACATCTTTATGCATTCATGCCTACACTTATTGGTAACAAGAGTGATCATGCTGTCAACTTCAATTCTATTTACTGTAACTAGTTTTCTAGTCTAAGATGGATTTATAACTGATTAAGAATTTTGTATTTTAAAAATTATGGTCTAATAATTTTACTATATTAACCCAGTTTAGCGTATTCAGTATTTAAATACCCAATAAAATATAGACGCGTAAATAATTCTATCGCGAGCTAGCTGAAAGATATCACGATAAATTTGTTTTTACATTAAAAGAGAAGGATGAAGGAATCTACATCATAAAAACAGAACAGTATAATTTTTACCTAGTTAATATTAGGTTTTTACAGGTTGAATTGTTTTTTTTTTGTCGAAAAATGCTTGGGAAAAGTGCTGCCAAATATTAGCGATGGAGAAAAAAACAGGAAGGAAGTTTCACCCTTATTAGTGTGTCTTCTATGTAGGGAGGATGCCAAATATATAAAATTGATATAAAAATTATCACACCAATGACTGTTGGGTATTTAAATACCCATGCTATATCTCAGGATTACCTCAAGTTATCAAAATCAAGATATCTTTCAATTTCTATGATGTCTATGGTAATAGACATACATTGAAATTTCATCAAAATTAATTAATTAATGGGGTAAACAATTATTTTCACTATAATTTTAATACATAATCGCTTCAGAGTTATGATGATTTGACTTGTGCTCAAAAATAAACCTTAAATAGAAACAAATATTTGTATTGATGCTATTGATAACAGATAGAATAGATAAAATGTTAGTTTAATTTGCAATAGAATAAATTCACATGAATCCCAATTTTTATCTCAATTCTCTGAATTGTTATTTAAATTTTATAACCATTCACTACTCACATTAAATTTCAAAGAAATATTTATTTATTAAATATAATATTAAATGTTTATTTATAAAAAACTTAAAATTTCATTAATTCTACAAAGTGAACTACAACAAATTTTCCTCCAAATTCTAGAGATGAAAATATGCAACTATTTATCTACAGTCAATTTATTAAATATTTTCGCTAAATAAATGTACTAAGTCTAATAATCGTTTATTGAATCTAACTAATATAATCATGCATATGCATATATATATATGTATGGTATATATATATATGAATATATAGTAAATTGTATATATAATTTGAATTCCCACGCTTGTTTTTAAATCGTGTGTTACGAATGAAATATAAAAATTTTGCAGCGAATAAATTTATCAACGCCAAAAAAAATGTTCGCATTTGAATTTGCATTTTGCAAATCTCTGAAGATACAAAAACGAAAACAATTTGTGCTACTTTTCCGGATTTCATAAATGCGAATATTTAAATGTTACAATTTCATTTCGTTGGGAAGACTCGAATACAAACTATAAATACGAGAACAACGTCATATTTATATATGATAAATCGTCTTGAGGGGCTGAGTTTCCTAATTTTGTGAAGAAATACTAGAGGAAAATTGATTGAATTCTGACCTGCTTTTTACTCGTAGAAGAAATTGAACTCAAATTAGATTTGATTACTTACGTAAATTGCACATTTATGTACTTTGTTTATATATTTTTATAAATGTTTTATAAACACATAAATATATATACTTTATTTATACAGTATTTATATTATTGAACTATTTTAAAATACAACAGATGCCTTTAAAATCATTTGATTATTCGCTGTGCTACATCATTTATTGGGTCTATTGAGAATTTTTTAAGTTCAAGAATAACTAACACTTGAAGTAGTACGAATGGTTACACATCTGAATTACCTGTGAAATAATGAAAGTTTTTTTCTAACACTCCATTTAAATACTATGAAGCAATAATAAAAAAATTCTATAGTTTATTTAAATTTTTTTATATTGTAATTTGGACCTATGTTCAGCGTGTAACACAAATTTAGAAAAATATTCAAAGAGTACAAATTTAAATTAAATTCTTCAACAAACTAAGTGCGCTCCGTGGTATGTCAGAAACAAAAATCTGCACAAAGATCTAAATGTATCAACTGTTGAAGAAGTTGTTTGCCAATATACACCTAAATTCCACAAGAGAGACACAAGTCGCATTCAAATCATCATGTTCGACCATTATCGTCTGCAACTCCACTGAATCTCCTTAAAAGAAAATCATTGATAAACATGGTATTCCTAGCTCAATAGCATAAATGTTAGTTTTTTAAGATTACGAGGGCTGCTATAAATATTTCTGGCCTAGGCAACACTATATATTTCTTCGGGAAAACTGGTCATGTGTCGACTGTTCCGCTTGAGCAACGAAGGGCGGTCACTTCTGAGTGGTACACCACAATTTGTTTGCCTGAAGTCATCGGAGAAATTCCAAAAACGAACAAGACAAGACGAATCAGTGTTCACCATGACAACGCGAGATCTCACACATCGGCTCAAACTAGCGCCTTTTTGAACTGTCGAAACGTCGAATTGATGGTTCATCCGCCATACAGCCCTGAATTAGCATCCAATGACTTCTTTTCATTCCCGCACATCAAGAAAAAGATGCGTGGTCAGCAATTTTCGTTCGAAAACCATGTTTTGGAGGTCTCTTAATCGGAATGGAAAAAGTGCTTCGACAAATGGTTTGAGCGCATGCAAAAGTGTATAAATCAGGCTGGAGAATACTCCAGAAAAGCAATAGAACAATTTTTGATGGTAAATATTTGCATTTTCATTATTAGGCCAGAAATATATATAGCAGCCCTCGTATTAATTTCCAATTAACAATTATTGTCAATTTCTGTTTAGAAAGATTCAATAAATACTTCCTTTTTCTCCAATAGGGTATAGAGCTTTAACGCTTCTGCTAAACATTACTCAATTGGTAGCTTCTCTGTATGTGGCATGTTTTTGAAATTTCTTTTTAAATCGTGCTTTTACAGGTTGTAGCCTATACCCCAGGCCGTCTGTTGCCTTGCGGGTTCTAAGTCAAAGCTTGTCGAGGAATGATTTGTTTTTAACCTTGATATTTACTGATTATCTTTGATGTTCGCAAACTAATTCAACTTGCACATCTTAATTTCCCTTATATCAAAATTGTGGTCTGTTTTGAAAATAGTGTTTGCCCTATAAATGTAATTTGACCACCCAATCAGCAAGGTTTTATGCTATTGATAAAGAATCGTTTAATTCCAGCACAATTGAGTTTGTGACAGACCGCCTATAGATCTATTCTGTAGTCATAGAATCTGTCCAAATTAATATTATCAATAAAATATCTCTTGATTTCAGACTTTATACGTTATTTATTTCAATAAAAATTAAATAGCAACTCTCTGGTCTGTTTTGAGTTAGAGATATGCATTGCATATCTTGATAGTAGCTTGATTAACGTGAAGCTGAAAAATTTAGTTTCATTAAATACAGTGTTTTAAACCGTTTCTGAATTTACTCGTTTTAAAACATCTCCAATTTTAAGATCTCCAATTATATTATGTAGTTTTTGTATTATGTATTATGTAGTTGAAAAGAAGTTTTAGCATTGGGAATTCTCGAAAGATGGCAGAAGCTATCTAAACTAATTTTAAAGCAAACCAATGGCTAAGATTATTAAATACCTGAACCAACCAATTTCAGATATTAACACGTTTCATAATACTTCTCAAATGAACTTGTCCTTTTTGGAGAATAAATTTCAAGAACTTTATATGTATGTATGTTGATCCTTTTTTCGAGTCAGCGCAACTGTGCACTTTTACTCTTTGATAGCTGGGGGTACTACAGGGTCCCACCCTTCTCATTGACTAATTTATGTATTGTCTATAAGCTTCATGATTATT
>NC_051847.1:188597917-188607642 GCF_002237135.1 Teleopsis dalmanni | reverse complement strand
CTAGTCTTTCTAGTCTTAAAATAATGCTACGTTAATACAAAGTCTTATTAGGTACTCATGTCATATGTCTTGGTATGATAGATGACTCCTCGGTAAATAGTTTATATTCGGTAAATAGTTCATATTCTCTAAATAGTTTTTGATTATGCTAGTTCTCCATGGTTCTCTGCAGTGTTTAAACCAGAACTTTCTAAACTACTCTTTTCATATTTATTCAGTATGCTTGATGTCTTTAAATATCAAGCATAAAATAGTTTGTAAATAGTTTTTGGTCACTAACTATGTTTTTTGTATTAATTCTCTGTTACTCTGTGGGTTTTAATCCAAAAGACATTAAAAAAGTTCTTTAATATTTAGTCAAAATGCTAATTATCTTCGTGGATCTCTTTTCATTAGATAGTTTTTTTTATCCTAAATTTCTATCACATTGTGATTTTCAATTTCAAAACAGAATCTATGCTATAAAATACTACTTTCAAATTTTATCACTGTGCTATTTTTCATTATTGATCATTGTATTGATATTCAGATGTCTGAGTTGGTGAATCAGCGCCTTTACTTTATTTTATCTGTGGACAGTTTTAAGTCACACTAAGAATAACTGAATACGGGGCTTTATATGGTAATATGATGGATCTGATGTCTTTGTATCTGCCTGTGTTTATCAAATTACGCTGTATTTTTAGGATATTGAGAGTTGGATTATTGTGACTGTCAATTATATTGAATAGTTTCAGAGCACGATCTTTAATGTATTTTTCGACTGAATTGACTCTCAGATCTCTGTGGATATCCGCTCCTCTTACGTACCATGGGGCTTTAACCAGTTTTCTTAATTTTTGATCATGTTTTAATAGTTAGTTTTTAGGGATTCTTCTTTTCTAATACCCTGTAATAATCCAGAGCTACTGATCCAATCTAGAGTTGCCGATTTATTTGGCTTCTGGGTACTTTTTTGTAAAGGATTTTATATTCAATTTCATCGGTATATAATAATGATTTCATTGATTAGTTTCAAGTTCAAATCTATTGCAGTTATTAAAGGAGACTGCGTTTGAGCAAAAGATTTTTCAGAGGTGATCGTAGGAAACCGTTTTGGAATCCCCGCCATTTTTAATACAAAGCTGCTTTATTGCGTTGCTTGTTTTAGGCTTTCTTCTTCAGTTTTCCATTACTCTTATATGCTATATATATGCTAAATATGCTAACTTAAAAACTTCTATGCTTAAGTTAGCATATCTGCCTTCTGTGTCACATTTTTACCTAAAACTTTTTTTAATTAACTAAAATCTTTTACATCTATTTCAAAACCTCTTTTTAACTTAACTGGTTCTTAAAAGTTTTCCTAGATTTCCATGCGTAATTGTGAGATTTGTACATTTTTGTCTTTACGAGTGAACTTAACATATTTAAAAGTCTGCAATGCGCCCATTAGTACGGGTTTCTTCATATTTTATGGCATGTTCATTGCGGTTTTGGCATTTCTCTTCTGAGGATTACTTTTGAGACTTTTGTGCATCACGTTTCTTATTACTTGCAAGTTTGGTTGAAATAATTCAATAGACTGACGCAGTGCGTTTCGGATTTCTATTTCTTTATTTCTACCATGGCTTTTATGTATTTTGGCGTATTTCACTTAGATTTTTTTCTCTAAAATAAAAAAGTTTTTCTCTTTGTTGTTTCTTTGTCTAAATTTGACATATATTTTCTAAGTTTTTCACATAAGGAAGCGTGCTGCTTACAAAACTTATTGCACTAGGAATGCAAATTTATGTCAACAAACCTTAAGCAGAAAAGAGAAATGCTTGCAAATTATTGTTTAGTTTTCTTTAGGTTTTATGACGAGTCTTAGCAAAAAGCTTATACCATTGTTACTTTAAAAGAATAGTAAATATTTGTCTATAAATTCAAGCCTTCCAGTTGGTTTATGTATGGAAGAGAATAAGGAGTTATTGAAAATATTTGTAGTTAACAAGCACAGAAGCTGTTAGCAATGTCTTTAACCATTTGATTTTACAGGTAAGTGTTTAGTTACTGCAGTAGATAAATTAACAATGTGTACTACTGTTTATATGTATCTAAATATGTTTAATTAAGGATTGAGAACAATAGAGCATAATCAATTTTTACAAATCACCCAAACGTGCACACGTTTTTCTTAAATAATTGAAATTGAATTCATTATAAATTCTTACTGAATTCCACAAAGACTTTTATTGCAGTAATGCTATTAAATTAATTTTTCAAAAATAGAAGTAAAGAAATTTTTCATCAAATCACTCTACTGGGGTAGCAATAATTTACACCCTTTTATGGAAAAATTAACAGCTGCCAGTTGAATGCACAATTTAAATAGAATCTCGCACGTAGTCAGTAATCCTGCATAAATCCAATTTCGCTATTGTCTCAGTCATTGATGTGCGTGCGCGTTCATATGTCAAAATACGAGGAAGTCACCAAATCCAGAAGACATACTCGTACTTGACAATATGAAAATGACAAAGCCAACAACGAAACAAGAACAAATATTGTAGCATGATTTTTATTATTTTTGGTGCAGCACGCTGGAAGCTTTACAGTTTCCTTCAACTTGGCTACTATTTGTTGAAGTAATTATTCATTGTCATTGTAATTACCACATAGCCACTAAATAGATTCAAATTTCTGACTACGCACAACAAAGACTCTGGCTCTGACTCTGCACACAAACACAGACTCTGCGCATTTACTGAAGTCAAGTTGGTTGCTGCACTCTCAGTTCATGCCTGATGCCTGATGCCTGATGCTTGCTGCCAGTGCCTGTTATTGTTGCGGATTCACAAGTCACTGGTGTTTTGACAAGTTGTGACATTTCCTTAACTATGCGCTATTTGCACTTGAACCACTGTGCTTCCTACACTTGCTTAGAGCTCTTAGAACACTGCATCTTATGTCAGTGGTGGCTTGCTGCTGCAGCATGTAATCCCCATGGATGTGCGGCCTACCAGACAAAAGCTGATTCCTTTACATTGTAATACTTTCCGTTTCGTATTTGTTTTTCTTTATTTTTCAACATTTTTCAATTGAAGTTTTATACCATTTTGAGTAAACGTTATAGGAGAACTGAGATGAATATAAAAATAAAAAGTAAGGAAAATAGTTAAAAGGGTAAATATGGAAAGACACATTGCACATCATCAATATGTGAACAATAAACATTTTTCCAGCCTCTTGTTTTGGGTTTTTATGTTTTCTTTTTTTTTTTTTTTAATTTTTGTCGTTACTCCTGTCTGTCTCGTCGGCAACAGCTTTTTCAACAAATTGACAAACCAAAGTATGGACAAGCAAAGAAAAAAAGATGCAAAAATAAATGGACAATTGCATAGATACGTTAAAATGCAGTTGCAATTCGTCTCTAAAAATAAAGCAAATCCAAACAAAAACAGTAATAAAAAAGGAAAATAAGTATAAAAATAAAATTGAAAACAATCATGAGGAAGTCTTACTCTATATATACCTGAAAGTCATGTAGAACAAATTACCTGGAGCATGTGAAAAAATGCATTTGTTGTTATTGTTAGTGTTGTTAACTTATGTCGTTAGATATGCCATGGATTGTGTTTGTGTTGATGGACTGCAAATATTGCACTTACCCAAGTAAAGACAGACGGACGCATAGTCACCAGTCACTAGTCACCGAACACCAAGCAAGAACCAAGGCTTGCACTATGGGCACAGCAATATTATTCACTCTTTAACCATGGGTCCTTGTATGTTTAGTCTCTGTTGGTGGAGAATCAAAGTGTGGCTGAGCCCCCAGTGCTTCATGACAAGTGCACAAACAATTGCAATTGTTCCTTTTTTTTTTAAAAAAAAAAAAAGCGTTTTTTCGTAGCTTCAGCTAAAATTGTATGAGTTGTGTTGCCTATTTTGAGAAATTGTTGACAATTTATTTATTTAAGTCGAGTTTTGGGGCTACGAAAAATGGAAGGAAAGGTCTTTGGCTTTTTGTTTGCAGGTACATTTATCAACTGACAACACTGACTGGCACTACTGGTAGCCTTTTTATTATTTGTTTAAGTCTTGCATTTTTGTTGCAGCTGAAAATGTTTTTAACTAAATTGTAGTAGTTTTAGTTCATGTTGTGTTGCATGCAATTAAAGTGCTAATTGAGATACGCATTCTTCATACAAACCCACTTTCGCAAAATGTTATATTGAAGCTGAGATTAAGCTTTAGTATTCATTGGATTTTAATTAAGATTTTAATGACTATTTTTTCTAAAGACTTTGTTGTTGATCACAACAAGTCATACATTATCATACAGAGTAAGAACAATCGTATTTAGATTCGTATATGCCATTAAATTACATGTAAATTGTTGATAGGATTTGTTATTGCTTTGGGACTATTTTGATATATTGGTGCCGTCGTCAATATTTCCGATTATAAACTGTGACTTGAAAAGGCAAAAAATATCTTAAAAAGATAATAAACACTCATTTTCATATTGTATTGCTTTGTTTTAGTTAAACAACTTTAGTATATTGCTATTGAAAATATTCCCATTTACATATAAATTTTAAACTGAAGAAGTTGAAAAATTGCTCATAACTGCTATCTTTTTGAAAAGACTTCTTATATCAATACTTTCTGATTGTAATACTTTCCCATTATGAAAAAATTAAACAAAACTATGTTGAATTATTTTATATCTTTAGGTGAAAGACATTAATACCGTATACGAGACGGTATTTAAAACTAATGATAAATCGTATGTGAGCTGGTTTAACTCTAAATTATACAAAGCACTATTCTCTCTAGAAATCATGAGAAGTTAAGTAAAACTACTTTGAAATTAAGTAAAACTTTTACTCATACTTACATATATCACTTAGCTATCAAACTATCTTTGTGTATAATCGCCAAGGTTAAGAAACTCAGAGTGTTATGTCTCAAATCAAATTTTTGTCCTAGTTTCGCAAATAAGACTCCTTCTCTTTTATGATAACTTAATTTAATAAATCATTCCTTTAAGCTATGTTTAGTATGAAGATTAGGAGTATATGAAAACAACATATCTCAGTACTTTATTTTGTTATATCTTCGATCATTACTTCTGAGAATGTAACCATGACTTTTTCGATTGATGTGTAGGGACATTTTTTCAGTCAAGATGCAATTTTAGTGCTCTTTTAATGCACTTTTAAAATCTTTTAGTGCAATTTTCGATTGATAAACTTGCGGTGAAATGAAACACTCGAAATTAGTTTATAACACTTAAGATATTTTGTCAGAGTACCAAGATTACTTTTAAATTTTCAGCCAATTCACATGATTTGATGGGTGAAGTATGATTTGATTTAATATATTTATTTATAAAAAATATATTTATCTACTACCACTACTACAAAAATGTTAGATAACTCAAAAAATGTTGAATTTGGTAACAAAATTTGACATATCGGAAGTAAATCCATATTTACCAATCAAAAACGATGCTAGATACTTGCTTTTGTTAGTACAATCCCTGAGCGCACACTTTTTCACTACACAGAAAAGATGAAAACAACGTAACCACCAATACGATTATATTAAAATAATTTGATTACGACTAAAGTCGAAAACCAACAATTGTTCAGTAACTATAATACCTTTTATAGTAATAAGTATATTAAAATAATGTTAGTGCAGTTTTAAAGCATATTTCAAGTACTAGTGGATATCGCCATTTATGTAACATAATGTTATAAAAAATTTGACAGGAACTTCAATATGTTATTGCTCAATATTAATATTATATATAAATATTCTTATAATCACATACGCTAAATAAATAAATATGTACATGTATGAATTATAGGGGACTCATCATTGTAACTTTCATATATCACATGCTTTATCAAATTTCAGTTCATTTTGGCATTATTCACAAATTGACTAAAAATAATCAAATTAAATTTTGTTGCAATATTTAATGAATTTTTTTAATTAAATTTATACATGAAACCTAAACTAACATATATTTTTTTTTATTTTATTTTTAGGTAAGTTTAAATGAATTTTTTACCACTAACTTTCATGCTGGGATACTGTAAGTTTTTTTTTATATATAAAAATATTTGCTATTTCAAATGCAATGTAAGTTTTGTAACAAGTACAGTGAAAGGTCTGCTAAATGGACGCTCACATATAAACTGGTAAAAATGTATAATCACGTTAGTATTTTAGAAATTTTTTGGACGAGAGACGAATTAAAAAGGTTAAGTTGTAGATACATTCATAGACTTGAAGTTTACTCAAATTTTCTTAACTTATCTCTGTCAGACAATAATGAAACAATAAGACGACTGAGAAGAAATCATATTCTAGATCTACCTTGTGGAACCTGTGGAAATTTTAGAAATTTTGTATATATTAAATTATATTAAGATTATATAGATAGGTACTTACTTATAGATAGGTAAAATCGATGGGTATAGGCTAAGAAATGTATTATATATAATTAACCAGTACGTATTATTAGTTAGTCATAGGATAGTGATTAGAACTCAAATTTTCTTAACTTGTCTCTGTCAGACAACAGTGAAACAATAAGACGACTGAGAAGAAATTGTATTCTAGAACTACCTTATGGAACCTGAGGAAATTTTAGAAATTTTGTATGTAAATTATATTAAGATTATATAGATAGGTACTTGCTTATACGTAGGTAAAATCGATAAGTATAAGCTAAGAATAGTATTATATGTAATTAAGTCATAAGAGTAGTTAGTCATGTAGTTAGTCAAATGATAGTGATTAGATCTTGCATGCTTAGTATGCAACACTTAACTTCACTGAAACTTAACTCTTTCTGTTATACAGTATAAGTATTAACTAAGTTTGGTTATTTAAACAAAAACACAAAAAAAAAGAGAGAACAACGCCAGTGTTGGTTAATGAGAGTTTTTACTGTACTATTTACAAAACTCTCATTTATATAAATGTCTCTAAACAATATAAATTTTTAATTTTAATTAATTAGGCGCAACAAAAAAGCTTCATTTGTGATGACTAAAATCTGAAAAAAATATATAAATATAAAATTTGAAATCTGCAAAGAAAATAATTGCATTTACGTTGATTATTTAGTTGAAATGCATAATTGCATTAAATTTTATATCAAAGCTACTCATTCGATTCGTTCGTGAATTCAATTTTTAGTTTAAATGTTGAGATTATATCCGATAATTTTGTTGTATTTTATTTTCACAATTTAAAATCATATAGAGAAAAAATTATATTAAAATTTGTTAAAAAAGAAAAGAGAATATAATGTCAAACCCACTCACATAAAATCGTCAAATCATACAAATTAAATGTTAAAATTTGTTTGAAATTTTCATTACTTAAGGCCAAATTACGCGTATCATCGTTTAGTTGATGATTTTTTGCTGAATTTCAATTTCAAATGAAATTCCTTGTACGATTTACATTACACAGTGGCACATTTTGACAGGAACCTCAAAAGCCGCACAATAAAATAAGCGCACATCTTTTAGGAATCAATTTGCTTTTTGGTGTGGTTGTGCCCGGGTTTTGTGGCATGTATACGTCAAGTTTGTTGATAATAACATCAGTTGCTCCAGAGCAGCAATAGCGGCAACATAAATATCATCCTCATCAGCAACAATTACGTTACATACCCAAATATTTGATTGTCAATTGTCTTATAACGCATTACATTTTCCCCTGGAACAGCATTCTCGGCTCGAACTTCCTACAATTTCCCAACTCAACTTGAAAGCAATTTGCCTTGCCGACATACTACTTACGTTTAAGACATTTAATGATGTCAAAATTTAACCTTTACCACAAAGTAAAAGTGCGCATACTTCACAATTTTCCTCTCGTATGACTGCCGATAATGTTGAATGTTTAATGTTTAATGAATGATTCACAGTGCGAAAGCGTTCGCATATCCTTAAGCAGTAATGGAAAAAAAAACCAGGCTTCCCTTTGTTCTTCTGTTGCCTGTCATAAAATTGGCAATTTTTGACATTTAATGAGCTTTAAGGTATTTTGCGAGATTGTTAACTGTATTCTATCGCACTCTGTGCCTGGCTTTCGATGTTCGGAGTTTCATCTTTAATCGCATATTGTCAGTATATTTGTCATGCATTTTAACTGATTTCTTGAGATAACATCTCATGACTTGCTGACTTGGTTTGATTTTGTCAGTTGAATAAATGCCTTCGAATTTGCAATTGTAATTCCAGTTAAGCACACACACACCCACTTTCCATCTGGTGTGTCTTCTGTAAATTTGAAACGAAATACTTGCTACTTTTATGTTCATTTAACATTTTAATTAAAATTAATTATTATCGTGAATTTTGAAGGCGGTTTCAATGGCTTTCCTTTGTCGTTAACTTTTGATTTTATGTTGATTGTAAAAATTTATATAAAATCCTTCAGAAATTCTAAGTTACTTACTCCAACGTCTTAACATTGGAATAAAAGTGGTTTAATTTTCACATCCTTTTAAAATAAAAATTAGTTGTGAATAAGTGCTTATAATAGGCAGGAGCAATTTGATAACTGCTGCCTAATGGTATTTTCGACTGGTGAATCTGGGAAAATTTTTTCAATTGATATTCAATTTTAATACACTTTTTCAAAATAGACGCTATTCTTAACCTTAACAGAAACGATATTAAAATCTACACTCAACTTCTTACCGGACACTGTAGACTCAATTAGCATATGAAGAATATAGGTGCAGTAGAAAGTGATTACTGTCGACTCTGTCATAAAGAGACAAAGTAGACATAACTACCTTGAAAGAGAGACTTGATTAAATAATAGGTAAAATAGGTAAAATTAAGTCCACAGGAATTACCAGATTTATAAATAGTCTAAAATTGTGTTAGTTGGGCTTTTTAGGTCAGTATGTATTCTTAGCTTTTAATTTAATAATAATAATAACGCAGTTTTAGTGCAATTTTAATTTCGATTAGCAAATCTGAGGCAAAATATATGATATTTTACCAGAGTAGCAAAATTACTCTAAAATTAGCAGCTAATTTATATGATATAACACAAAGTGTGATTTGATTTGATATATATATATATATATATATATTTGAAGAATACAAACGTCTACTAAACGCACTACTACAAAATATCTATATTACTCTAAAAAAATTTCATTGTGCTCGAGATGGAGAGTAAATTTAATTTGAATCCAGATTTTCCAATCGAAATGGTATAAGATTCTGTATCTGGAAAAGTTTTTGTGGTGTAAAAAACTGTTGAGGATATCCAATTATAATTAAAAACCGCTAGCAGAATAAAAATTCAAAAGGATCTGTCATCGGAATTCATTTTTCATTCGTCTGAAATTTCAACACCAAAATTTGATGAGGTGCTAGCACACTCACTCTACTTACTACATTTGGTTGTAATAGCTTTCGGAAAGCTAACAACTAGCTGTTAGTTCATTATTAGATGATTATTACCTCATTATCAGCTAATTATTAGTTGATTATTCGCTCATTATTAGCTAATTTTTAGCTGATTACTTTCTTAATTAAAATAAAGAACCTTAAAAAACTAGCTTTTTGAGGAGCATAAAAAAATAACCTACAAGTGGAACAAGTATATAATGTATTTGAATGACAAAAGAAAAAATTAATATATTTGAATTTAAGAACAAAAATCCACTTACTGGTTTATGAAGAACTTTATAAGATAAATGGCAC
>NC_051847.1:188472912-188597817 GCF_002237135.1 Teleopsis dalmanni | reverse complement strand
AGAGAGAGAGAGAAAGAGAGAGAGAGAAAGAGAGAGAGAGAAAGAGAGAGAGAGAAAGAGAGAGAGAGAGGTTTAAATTCGGTCATGAGAGCCGAGGGTATTTGTGCCTCGAGAGACAGAAAGATAAAACCAAATGTGAGTTTGAATTCGGTCATGAGAGCCAAGGGTATTTGTGCCTTATCTTCAGTTAAAGCCGTTTGCGTGTCAATACAACTGAGGTATTTTTCAAAGAAATTTAGTTTAATAACTAAATAATAATAATTATAATAATAATAATAATAAATAATAATTATAAATAATAATAATTAGTCGGACGGTATAATATGCCGTGATCTGCATATTATATTAGCTATGTTTGCAAATTCTCTACTTGGAAATTATGCTGAAGTTCACGATTGTAAACATAATTTCATCCTCATTATAACGTTCCTTTCGCTGATACAACCCCGGAGTAGAAGAATTTTACTGATTTCAAAAAACAGGAAAACATTAAAAAAAACACTTTATACTAAAATTAACTTGCTCACGACTTAAGTCAAAACCATAACCAACGATTTTTATATAAGTACTATAACTTTTATAGACACAAATATGTTAAAAAATTGTTAATGCGTATTTGTGCTATTATATTATTTAAAAAATACAAATAGATATATTTTGTGAATGTGGGCTTTATTTGTACCTAGAAATAATCATGACCAAGGACGTCAATGTTGATCCTCTCAACATTGAAGACTGTTTTTTCGGCTTCAGGCGTATGCTTTCTAGAATGACCACATCATAATATTTATGCGCCTCGTTGTCAAAAGTAGAAAAAAATTTTTGGAGTAACATATTTAAGAAGATTAGTATTTTTGTCATTAACAATAAAATTGATTTAATTCGAAAAAAATATAGTGTAGCTATAATTAGGAGGCTGTTTTAACTCCCTTGTTGTTTCTTCATTACTATTCGAACCCTTTTAAATAGTTTTACTTTGCACTAATTTCAATTCAAAATTTTCTTTTGAAATTGTTAATGGCCATAGCTTTTAGTATTCAAGTAATAATATAATAATAATAGCAATAAATATGTTAATAAATAATTATAAATAAGGATATAAAACATTCAAACTAATAAAACAAAATAATTATATTTTATTCTTTTAATATACGGATGTTGATTAGTTATAAATAGTTTTAGTTTTCTCTTTTTTATAGTTTTCTCCTTTTTTTTAATAAAGTATTTCAAGGTCAAAAAAAAATTTCATTCAAGGATATTTTTCGTCTATATTTTATAAATTTTCATTTTCAAAAAAGAATTTTCATTTTCATATGTGCTCCGAAAAGTATGCTTTGTGTTTGATGCTTTTTAGCAATCAAGTCACATATGTGCGCAGAACATATAAAAATACTTGCTGATAAATTCATTAATAATGCAATATGAGGTTTATGTCTTTTGCAGCTAACATTTCAACAATTTGCTTGATGGAATAAAATCATAAAAACAATTTTGATTCAGTAAAAATATTGAAAATAAAATAGAAAAGAAGAACTTTTGCAAAATGTCATGTACTAAGTTACTACATCATATAATATATCATATATGTAACTTGTACAACATGAGTATAAATAATATAATATATTATATGTATATATATTATAAAATTAATTAGTGAATATGTAAAGGCTATATGCATTCTTTTATCAACAACTTTTAATAATTAAAAACTTTATTTTTTATTATTAATAGATTTTTTTTTTAATAGAAATTTTAGTCCTTTAGAATACTATAACTCTATATGAGTATAGATGTATACATACTATATGCATTTCTATAGCAACTGCTTTTAATAATTTAAAACTTCATAAACTTTATTTATTAACACTTTTTCTTAACAGAACCTCTCATCCTTTACCTAACAATCACACTTGGAAATACTTCTGTTAATTCGGCATATAGGTATGTGTTATAACGTATGATAATAGCAGGGCGCTACATTTTTTGAAGTTCTTAGCTCTCAATAATGATTATCATAATAAATGCTGGAAATGTGTGAAAATGCCTGACAGGAAAAACCTTTTAAATCCTTGTTAAATTAACTAAATGCAAATTATGCGAATGTCTACAAACTTTTTGCGCTTCCTTTTATGGATTTTTATACTGCTTTGAGAAAAGAATTCCTTGAGATTTTGAGTAAAATCAAATCGACAATTTCACAACAACAAAAAAATATATAAATTTAAGCAGATTTGGTATTTTTTTTTTCCTATTTTTGCTGTGTATTATTTTTATTTAGTATTATTATAATTTTTGTTCTTGTTTTTTTAAATAACACAACTTAATATCGTGAGTATGCCAGGTATGTATAGGAAAAAATTGCTTGCAGTGAAAATAAATGACAAATATATGGCAGTGAAAATTAAATTTTTCTTATTTTTCGATTTTAAGTGAAAAATATGTGAAAATTCTCACAAAAAATAAATTGAAAATAAGTTAAAAGAAAAATATTTTCATTGGTCGAAATAGCGTAAGAGCGGCGGTAAGTAGCTTCTGTAGGAGTGATAGGTAAAGGACACAAATAATCAGCATAAAAGTCAGCGTGAAATAACAGGGAAAAATGTATGCAAAGGACTTAAGTGATTTATGTTAAAAGTAGCTTTTGTGTTTATATAAAATTAAAATTTGCATAAAACGAATATATAAAAAAAAAAATAATATATACATATATAAAGGAATTCATTGGTTTGATTGGTACTATAGTAGATAAAGTGAATTGTGTTAAGGTACTTTAATAAATTATTTAGACATTTAAAGCATGTGCGTATATTTATTAAGATTAAAAATATTAAATTTGCCTTCTCAAAGTTTATTATGAAATTTAAATACTTTAAAAGTTGAAATATTTTCTAAAATTGTAACCGAAATAAGTCTTTACCACAACATAAAAAATCATGCATACTTTGTCATTTCTACACTTTTATATGTTGATTTAAATTAGCTGATTTTTACATTCAAACATTTACTTTTAATGTCAATTATTTTCTGCTTTTTTATTAATTAATTTATGGTTAAATTTTATTTTTTGTTTTCCATTATATTGCTCATAAAAAAATTACAGCCTGAAGCTTATTAGTCAGCTTGTGTTTTTACAAACCTCCGATCTTTTTTTTTTTCACAGTGCGAACAACAAATCTGTCGCACAACAGGATATTTTACTCTTCCTCTCAAAAAATATAATTAAATTACCGTTAAAAGGATTTTTTTAACAACTTGGCATTTTGTGGTTTCCTTTTTTTTCCTTTTATGTGCAATATAGCAGGCAAGCGGGCAGGCGGGCTTGCGGGAACATGTTGGGGGAGTGTTAATTGTGGGCGGTTGTTGCTGCCGTTGTACGAATTTTAATGAACATGTCAGAGACTTGATGCTCACGTGTTTTCGCTCATAAAAAATATTTATGCATAAATTAGTCTACTAAAAAAGTGCAGGTTCAGGGGTACATGAAAGTTAAAATATATAAATTACAGAAAAAAAGGGATAAAAGTCAAAGCAGCAAAATAATTTTACACTATAAGCAATTTTAAATGTTTAGTTTTTATAAAAAGCAGAAAAAAAAAATCATTTTAAACATTTTTCTAACTTAAATTGATTCCAACTTTTATTGCCAGCAGCTTAAATCGTATCTTAAATATATTATACTAAAGATTTTTTGTGAAAAAAAATTTTTATTAAATGAAGGAAGTAATAAAAAATGGAATATTTACAACACAATTGCAAAAATTTAATTTAATGACAATTATTGTCATAACTTTCATTAAAATTCTATTGTTTTTCTCCTCTGAAACTCTGAAACTCTGAAACTCATTCATATGCAAATGTACGGCGTAACAAATATAAACCAAAACCGCTTGCCTTGTCTTACAAACTCTTCTGGTGAGGTAAATATCCTTAAAAGCAGTTAACGTGCTCATAAGAATTTATAGAAAAACTTTTGTATTTATGCGTTTTGTGAGCACATGAATTTTGAAGTATTTTTGCAGCTTTTTTTTCATTTTGTTTTATCGTTATTACTTTGCATTTGAATAGAGAAGTGATTAAAAGACAGGTAGGTAACGCACTCAGAGATACTTTCATTTTAAAGGATTTTAAGATTTAAAATAAATTTTTTTTAACACAGTAAAATATTAAAGGGTGTTATAACTACGTTTTATAAAATACTAAATTCAATAAAGAGAAAACCTGTATTAAGCTATCCAAAATCTAAAAAGATATATATTGTGACATTAAAATAAATGCTGAATATAAAAAACATAAAATATATATTTTTCATAAATATATACAATATCAATAAATATACCACAACACATAAAAGTATAAAGTAAATTATTTTAATACTAGTCTTTAGTATATGTTCACCGCTCTTACTAACTACATTATTCAATTAAAAAAATTGTATAAAAAATATTTATGTAGCCTCCTCTGGTAATAATTTATTATACTTGCAAAGCAGAAAAATGCCTTTAATACATATTGTTCGCCCCTATAAATATGCAATTAAATTTAATTTTGCAGAAAATATAGCATATGTCGTAAAGGCAAGAACTCCTCCCTATAACAAATAAAATATTATAAATGTTATAAATTCAAGTACAATATTAATTTTAAAAAGAATAATTTTTGCACACTAAAAATTATGAAAAGAAGTGGTGTTGAAGTAGTAAAAAAAAATATTAACAGAAATAAAACTATTTAAAAAAATAGGCTATGTAATCAATACTCCAACAAATAATATATGTTGTACATAAGAAATGAAATATAATATCTGTAGATTTTTTGTTGGTTAATGTAAAGTAATTAGCATTTGTAATTCACATAATCTCAGCCAATCGGCGAAAATATGCTAATCTCTTCAACCGAGACATCATCCAAAAATGTGGAGGACATGACATTATATGACAAAACAAATAACACAAAGAATTATTTTGTATTGAAAAATATATTAAATTATCAGCTAAATAATAAATAATTTTTTAGGTCATTAATACATACAAAAATATAAATAAAAAAAAAAATAATAAAAATTTAAACAAAAAAATTCAATATCATTGACTAAAAATCAACCTTGAAGTATGCAATATTTTTTGATTTTTTTAAAACGCTCTTATGTTTCTTATCGAAGAGTTTTTGTCAAAGAAGAGTATGACAAGGAGCGATATAAATAAATATCCTAGAAGACGTTTAGGACAAAAATAGATTCATTATGGTATATTTTGACAAAAATGTTTTTTATGATTTTGTTAAAAATCATAAAATTATTGTAACAGCACAGTAGTACATAAATCAAATAAAATATAGCAGATAAAAATGAAATATTCATGCAACAAAATCGGTAATAAAAGTCATATGCTTTGATTTATACATTTTACTTAATATACCTGTCTAACTAAATCTAATTCTTCTTATTTCCATATGCAAATCAATACTCATAAATACGTTAGTAGGTACCAGGCCACTTGATTATTTTATTTCTGTTATTATACGAGTATATTTTAATTAAATGACACGCAAATTGCAAATTTCACATTTCTTAGAAGGATACGCCTACACAACCAGTTCACCCTTTCATTTTTCCAGAACATTTTTTTCAATCATTATATTGATAAAGTTGTCTACCAGAATGTGACTAGAGTAAACAGTTTGACTGAAAGACATAAATCAGTGCAGACGAAGTATTTCCACAACCATTTTCTAACCAACCAGCGATTAACATATCTATTTGGTAGGATATCTTTGTTATCTTCAATATCTTTGATATGCCTATTATGAACTGTGTTGAGCATGTTTAGCTGTAATACGGAAATAAATCATTTGAATCAATAAAATGTATGAGGAATAATTTTTTTCAGGTTGCTACTGGTACCGAGTAGGCGTTTCAACCTATTTACTTAAACGATTTTGGTGCAATTTGTGGGTGTGCAAGGACTAAACATGCAATTTTAAAATACTGGGAATTGCAGACTATGATTTTAATTGTAGTGGAGGTATTAAATGGTTTTAAATTGTAATTAAATTATGTTGACTTAAAATTTTAAAAGTACGTTGGATGGACAAAGTTCGTAGATACATTTTTTTAGTACTTGAAGTTTGAAACAGCTTCTGTTTTCGCAAAACATGTCAAGTTGGTGTACAAATATATATTAATAGAATAGCAATAAATAACTGAAACATAATAAAAAGACTTTTGATTTAAAAAAATATTATTTATAACATTTTATGGCATTGCATGCAAACTTTTATGTCCTGCTGTGAATAAATGTCTACCATTTTTTGTCCTGAGCACTTATATATACCTATGTTGTACTCATTTCATGTACATACATATGTGCACTAATGTCTAGATGAATGTGTTTCCTTCCAAAAGTTGGGCACATATGTGGTTTTCATGTTCTCATTTTAACTTCAGAATAAATGAACATAAAATAAATTCGCTATTGAGAGAAATAGAGCACTTAAATAATTTTTATAAAATCTAAGTGCAAGTTTTTTTATTCTTTAAAAATATTATATATATACTTAAGAACACGAAACTGAATATTATATATTATATTATATTACATATTATTAAGTTATGCAGGTCAGGCTTCTATGGATGTCTACTTGGAAGTATCAGTATATGTTTCTCTGGAGATCATTGAAAGACGATGTTTCTGTAATAAAATGTGGAAGTCAGTCAAAATATGGGCTTCGTAACTCATTAACAGGGACCGTGTTCAAGCTGCTAGGCTGCTAATTGCAGGTTTTTCAAGTCACTAGTGTATAGGATCCCAAACAAGGAATCTTAAGATAGACAAAATACAACATTAGAATATTGTAATAGTTGTGCTGTACGGATACAGAAGTATATACAATAAAAGTAAATGCCAGAGAGCTGTAAGCGTTGATTAGTTCAGCATACTAGAGAGGCAATAAAAGGCTAAAATAAAATTATAGTCCAAACTCAAGTATGTAAGAAAATATAATGAGGTCTGTAGTTCTCAATAGCTCTAGTACTTGGAGGTTAACATAAGGGAACAGAGAAAGCCTTCCAATCTTCGAAGAAAATTGTTCATCAAATCTTTGGGGTTATCAGAATAGAGATAAAAATTTTAGGTCTTAAAATAATTTTTTGAGTTGATTACTTATACCAGAACGAAAACATTGAAAGGTTTGTTAAAGTAAAAACATTATGATTGATTGTATATATGGATTGTATATATATGTATCTATCGTATATATAAAATGGGATCGAATAGAAATTCAGAAAGTATTTTTAATACTTAAAACAAACAGCCGTCGAGGTTGTTAGGAATACAATGTTTATAAAGAAGACAATGGAAAGACAATGTTTGTTAGGAAACTAGACTACTTAAGATCTTTAACTGAAAGGTGAATATAATGAAAACGGCATTTGTATGTTATAAACCGTGATAATCGCAATGCAATCGTTTTTTCCAATAATTTAATTGCTTAAATCACGCACATCGATCTTAATAAAATCGATTCGTGCCCTTATTACTGTGATCTTACAATGGGTTTGTAATGCCCAAGTAAGCAAAGTTTCCCTGTGAGACGGGGGTTGTCACATGGATATACAAATAGTTATTTTATAAATAATTAAATAAATATAATTTATTTTTATTTAGTTTAGTTTTATTAAAATCTCAATACCAAACTTTAATATTTGTTAATTTACTTTACTTAAACTTCCGTTCTAACAGAAGAGGTTGTAATTGTCAAACGTTTATGTCGCACTCTTCCCCTTGGTATTTACGGTTTAGTATAAATTTACATAAATTGTTGGAACAAAAAAACAAAAACAAAAAATAAAATAAAATTTGCAATATAAAAAAAAAAGTTGAAATAAAAAAATTAATGCAATTTTTACCTTAAGCAACGACATTTGCATTTAATATCACAAATGAAATGAATTCTTTCCATTACTGCGTGTTGTAATTGCTGGTTGTTTTTGTGTTTTTGCTGTTGATGTTGTTGGTGTTGTTGTTTCTGTAGATGTTGCTGTTGCTGTTGGTGCTAGTCTTGTTGTGTCATGCCACATGCAAATGTCATAAAACAACGTCAATATCCTGACGGAAATAAAAATGCAAACACAGCTACAGAAACATCAACCGAAACGGCTAAGCAAGCGGCAAGCGACTGAAGCGGCGATGGTAACGCAAGCAGCAAAACAATTCGTCAAGCCCGCGTCAAAATCCAATTGAATTTTTATTCACGAATACTTTGGTGCTGTTATAATGTGAGCACCGCTGCAATACATACAACATATCCATATCATTGCCACCACACCACATCACATCACACCACACCAGACTCTGTTAGCTGTTAGCCACCCACTCAACAGTGCTCCGCACTCACTTTGACAATGAATGAGACATGCAATACTAAGCTGTATAGTGCTTTATACAAGCACTACGGTATGCAGTGCTACGGTATGTTGTGTATTGTATCGTTGGAATAGAAGGTTTTTTTTCGGGGTTGACAGCATTACTGATATGTTGCATGTTTATTTGGTTGTTTGTCAAATTGTTTTGGTATCAGCGGAGTGAAGGTAGTGAAAATTTTAGACTCTATATAGAAGGTTCAAAAATTATATATACAGACTGAATATGCTCGTACGTATTAAGGCAACAATAAAATCAACAACAGCAGCAACAAGAATAGCAAGGTAATGTGGTGACAAATGTTAAACGAAATGTCAAAAATTGCATGAAGGTAACTTTTTGACAAAAGGTATGAGGGGTGTGTAGTGTACAGAGACAGTAAGGTATATTCATTGGGAGTATTTTTTTTTTTTGTTGTTGAAAAACTCAATTTGCACCTTTATTTAAAAATGTTGTATGGAATTTTAATTAATAATTTAATTTCATAAACGACAATAATAACAAAAGACCATTAACATTGTGGGTTGTTTGTCGTAGTGTAACAGCGGAAATATATTTTCCATTTAATATAAACAGTGCAAGAATATTATAAGTGTTTATTAAACCTTAACAAAATTTAATGAAATATACCAGTGATATCGATTCGTACAGTACTAATCTACACTGTAGATTATTAAGTTTACTAATACAGGTTATAATAACTAATACAGGTATATTACTAATCTCTAACAACACAGCGAAAGTATCTCAATACATTTGTATATAAAACGAGTACCACGTTCGCAGCTAACTACTTGGCATAATCCCTAAATTTGTGAGTGTGAAATAGTTGAAAATGGGCTGGTGTTTCATACAAAATAGTTAAAACACAACTAAAGGTACAACAAAATCAATGTAGAACTATAAACACACATTATATCACAAATTTTACGAGTCACTACACAACAGGCAACTATAAGTACTGTGTATCTTAATTATTTTAAAAATAAATACAAGCTTCAAAATTTCATAATAATGTGTAATAGAAATCACATATTATAATTTTGGATAGGTATATTGCATTATTACCAAGATTTTTATCTATCGAGTTAAATATTATAAGCTACCTATTGATATCCCTTTCACATCAAAGTCGTTGCCATTTCAATTGACGGTCAAGCGTCACTTGAAGCTTTTCAATCCTTCCTAATAAAACTAAAGCTAGCTGAAATTGCAGAGCAAAAATTGACAATTTAAACTGATAAGCTGATATCACTCATATCTGCTTGACCGGAGGAAGAAACACAGAAGAGAATAAAAATAAAGTAGACGGTTTGATTAACTTTGATAACTCCATGGATTTATCTCTAAGCGCACCGGTTACCTAGAGTACCAGGAGATCGTTAAAAGAAATACTACTCCTACAATAATTCGATGACCATTATCTAGTGCAGAGCAAAAATTGACCATTTAAACTGATAAGCTGATATCACTCATATCTGCTCGACCGGATGAAGAAACACAGAAGAAAATAAAAATAAAGTAGACGGTTTGATAAACTTTGATAACTCCATGGATTTATCTTTAAGGGTACCGGTTACCTAGAGTACCAGGAGATCGTTAAAAGAAGTACTACTCCTACAACAATTCGAAGACCTTTAGACAATATATAACTTTTCGCCTAATCTGACTTTCATATTGTTGTGAGCGGAATAGAGGGTTGTCATGATGGAACCGGGGCGACCTGAGGCACATTCGAGTTTGTATATTCGTTTGTAGAGCTTTGAGTAGTTGGTGTTGGGAAAATATTGTCTAATTACAGATTGCAGACTTGGTGCTTTTTGGAGGAATGGTGCTTCTGATTCGTTTCATATACGTTTATTTAATTTTACCTGTATAACTGCTGCCACATGAAAGTATAGTTCCTTCATTTTTTTTAGATTATCCTGTTGTCTCCATACGTTAATGATTGTTTATTTCTTTCAATATTCTCTGTATTGATTGGAGGCAGAAGAACATATCTTAGAAACACATTAAATAGTATCGCATAAATACTGAAAGGTTTATTACACTTCTCTTTGGTCACTGGTTTATAGGTACCTATGCAAAAAACTGCTGATTGTTTTTAATTCTTAGTCTAAAAGTTATGGAAATTTATTAGAAAAACTCACAATTAAGCATTTTATTTGCAATTATTCGGGTTTGGCTTTTAGAAGACACTATTTCTGTTTGGTATTGGTAAGGACAAAAGATCTGTTTAATCATCAAATGTGAATAGGATGGATCTTTTTGTTGTTTTAGGTTTTTCACAAGGAATCTCGTAGTGAAATAGTGAAAACATGCTAATTATGGGGAGTGAAGGAATATAAACATATCAGCTGACCTGTCACTGCAACCAACTAACCCATCAGCTTTATAATTTTTAAAAATTATTATAGATCAAATAACTGACTAAGTCATGTATTAAAAAAAAACAGTGGAAACACTAAATTATTTAAAAGATTACAATATTAGTACTAGTCGAGAACACTAAAAATGCCACTACACTAAACATATTTATCGTTATCGTTATACTTATCGTTATACTTATACTTAGTGTCTTCAGGTAAATAATGAATATCTGTTAAAACATATCACTTCTCTAAAACTTCTTCTAAAACTTCTCAAAATATTTTACTATTCAAATACACTTTTTCGATAAGATATAAAAATTTAGTTGGCAAAAAAAAAAACAATCGACAAATAAAAAAAAGAACTTTTATATTTTTGTACTGATTTTTACAGTAAAAGCAAGAATAAAATAAAATTCTGTAGAGAACATTGCAACAATTCCACTTCTTTTATAACAGTGTTTTGGCTTAATTCAGTTTTATAGAAAAAAGAATTGATATTAAGAGCCTTGGTACATTTGCTTGTATTATTTATTATCTTTTCACTAATTGCGCTATTAATTTTCAAAACTAATAATTGCAACCTGAAATGTAGTGTACGTGTCGCAATAAAATAAAATAAAATTCAGGGGTGCCACAATAAAATATAAGTGAAATTATACTACCAACCATTTTTGTTTGCCTTACATGAAATACGTGAATTACGTACTCCTATACGGCGTGTACGGCGTTATAAAGCGTTAATAGTCAGAGTCGACGTAACGTAGAGAGTATATTGGCGATGCAACCAAAGCCACGCGAACAGCAGCCCAACAGACTAAATCTCGTAATGACTAAAGCAACAATAAACAATAAACGAAATCAAATGCAAAGGAAGCGAAAGGGAACAGGTGCTAGCATTATGCCAGTAATAAACTTTTGTTGAACATAAAAACAACAAGTACACTACGTAGTATACGCTGTACACTACGTAGTATACGTTGTACACTACGTAGAAGTAGTAGAGCTGTTAAGCTGTTTCTGTGAGGCGGCGCAGCTTGTACACTGGCAAAATTTAATGTTGTTACATTTTTTGGGTCGCTCGATTCAGGTAAGCTCGTACGTGATTCGCGTTTAATGTCATTTTTAAATATATATTATAATCTTAGTGTTACAATAACATTTTTAACGTTATGATTCCTTTGCTGCTCGGGTAACAATAACAAACTTTAATGAACTTTTACATACAAAACACACACTAAAGTGGTGTACGTAACAAAGCAACACAATAGCACAACGTAACATTGGTACGTAATATACGATACGTAAGGGATTATCATATTTAATAACGTCATAAAAATTGTTGACTTTTGTGATGTTTCGGTTGTAGTTGGCGTTTTACGGTTTATGTATATTCACAAGTTAAAACAGAAAATGTATTAAATGAGTTTGCTAAAATGCTTTACAATTTTATTGTTTACGTTTTTAAGAACAATAACTTTTTACCGTTTATTGGATATTTACACATTGCTTTAATGGAATTTCACAAAATGTTAAGTTGGGTTTTTAACATAAAAGTTAACTTCAGAAAAGTTTAAGTAGTAATGGAACTTTTGTCCGTTAACTTTGTAGGTTTCTGAATATGTTCTTTTCGTGCTGTCTATGTTTTCGGTGCTTTTAGCTAGCACTTTGGTTTCTGTTTATTTTACTAAATATTATATATATATGCGTGTAAGATTAATAAGATTGTGTAAATTGATTAAAGCAATTTACTTTGTAGTTAATCTAAATTTAATTGTGTAAGGACGGTTTTTTTTTCAATTTTTACAATAATTGTCAATATATGACTTTTATTAATGTCTGTGTATCTTGCATAGAACTTTACTTAAAATTAAATGGAGAAAATAACACAAGCCTACGAAGGCTGAAAACAAGGTTAGTTGGCACAAACAGCTTTTTAGCTGATTCATTGCCTATCATATTTTCATCACGAATAAATCAGCGAAGCTGCTAAGTATTAACTGGGTAAAGAATGTTAAAAGCATGATGGTAAAGCCACAGTTGCCACTTATGGTACTTTAGTACCAAAATTGGTACTTTTTCTTTCGTTTGGTACTCATGTTCAAAAATGGTACATTTTTGACGACCCAACTTTATTGTGGATATTTCCAATTAATTTTTTTTATAAATGCAACTTTGCACTATTTTACATTTAGTTCATTTATAACACTATGAAAAACACAGAACGAAAAAACAAAACGGTCCAAAAAATTAAACCAATTTTGGTACAGGAAAAAATTTTCAAGTGGCAACCGTGGGTAAAGCGTATATAGCTAACGATTGACTTGGATGTGGTAGTTGTCGCGAATTCGCAGAGAACCATTTAACTCTTACGAAAAACTTTTTACTTGAAAAGTAGTAGTATAAATTCGACACCCTGTAATATACTTCATGCTACAGAAAAGCTGAAAAAGCTTATACAGCGGTACCTTTAGACATTAATTCAGTAAGTGATGTTTTTGGTATGCGACAGTTATTGTAAAGGAACAATTATCTCTTAAGAAAAATTTTCTTTCATAAAGATCCTCAGAGCTGATTGATCAGCTTCGACCCATCGAACTTCTTATCGATGGGTCGATAAGAAGTTCTACATTCCAAAATTCTTCAATTTAAATTGTAGTTATGTTTATTGGTGGTGCCAAGGTAAATGAAATATCTGACAAAATCGCAAGTATAGTTATTAGCAACAAATTGTTACGTATGTGATATAAATTACCTGAAATATATCTTGTCTTCTAGTATTCTTATATTAATAAAGCAAAACATTCCCTATTTAAAGTCACTTGTTGAACCAAAAACTTAACTTATTAGGTCAAAAATAAATAATATTATTTTTTTTTTTTGGAATTAATACACAAAAACCTTAAAAAGTACTGTTTTTTCCTTGCAGCCATATAAAGTGGATAATATATTTTTGTCATAACAACAAAGAACTTAATAAATTTATTTATGCAAATATATAAAAATTATACGTAGAAAAAGTACAAAACAAAAGCATAAATAATTGGTAGTCATAACTTTGTTAACAATATGGCGTTGACGCCAAAAAAATCACAATTTAACAAGAAATTCACACCAAAGCCTGCCAACACTACAATGGATGTATACAACATCCAACCCCACTCTAAACAAACAAGGCTTGCAATGGCAGTACAAAGTAGCTTAACCAACATGCGAAAAAAAAATATAAGAACGAAACAAAAAAAAAAGCTTAAGCGTTAAGCGTTTTTATTGAGCAGAAATGAAAAATTGCAGGTGAATTGCCAAGAATATAGGCACTAAAAATCTGTTACACACTGAAAATAAAGCGCAACACTACTAAAGCCGAAAGAATTGGGTAGGCTGACACTCCAACACACACACACATATATATACACCCAAAAGCATTCCTCTTTTGTTGAAAAAAAAAAAAACGAAAAAATAGGTAAAGTACGGTATTGAGGTGAGTTGTAGTTGAGTGTCTGTGTGTTGATGTGTGGTGAGAAGAACTGAAAACGCACATTTGGTTTTATGCCACAAATTGGCACATTAAATAAATGGGCACAGCAAAATAGTAACAATGAAAAATCGGTCGAGTGGGGAATATAAAATACAAAAACAAAAAATGGAAGAAAAAAAAGAAAAATGGTGCACAAAAAAAAGTCAACAAAACATTGATAAAGAAGTGAAAATGAAAAGGAAATTTGAAAAAGAAATTCCTTAGCATGTCGAAAACTGTGCCTATTAGAGTTTATCACTATGTGGGAAATACTTAAAGGTGAAAAATATTAAAGCTCACGTCAGACATTAAATTTAAAAAGAAATGCTATAAAAAATTATACAAAAGTTTTTCTAACTTCTGCGACTTAGCAATAATAACTTGATATTAAATACGGGTTTTTATTTTATATATTCAGACATGCCATTATTGTGTATTAGTAGGAAAAACCAAGTTTGGTAAAAGTTATACGAAAGCATAAATGTGTGAACGTTTTGTATGTGTTGAGATTTTTATTTTGATAGAGTAAGCCAAAATATCAGCTCAGCTGCCAACGAAAAATTATTAATAGTCACCTGGCGTGGTAATTAATTTTATTGCCGTGTTTTGCAATTTCAGTGGAAATATTTTATATATTTTCGGATATGATTTTTGATGTGAAAATATGCTTTTGATGGGAACAAATAATTTTTATGTTGAAATTTGGTGTAGTAAATTACATGCTTCTTGTGGCTATTTCAGGAAATGCTCGAATTATAGCTTTTTAATTAAATAAAGTCTTACTACCACAAATATAAAAAAAGAACATATAACGAAAATCAAATTTTTTTTAAAAATAAACTAATATGTAATTTAAAAATATGGAGCCTTTGGGTATGACTACTATTTTATTATTTTTATTCTTAATATTTTTAGAATTATTTTAGTGTTAAAAAATTATTACTAATTTTTGAAATTTTAACTTTAACTTTATATAAATCTGTTAGGGTATATATAAATCTGTTAAGTGTCAAAACAAAAATCACCAGTTTTTCCAGAGTTGCAATCGAAAGTAGTGCAAATTTTATGTTGTTCTTTTCCGACATTCTTACAAAAGAATAGGACTACAATCTATTAACTTTACTCATTAAGGAAGTATTGCAAATAAATTTGATGGGAAAGTACATATGTTGGAATTATCGTTATGATATCGATGAAGCGCTCTTTTTACTTATCAAATCTGTTAATTTTTTTATATTAAAATAAATTTTGGCGTCATAGTAGTCATACCAAAATAATAAATTCGGTTAGGCAAAACTTACAAATTGGAATATGGATATTTTCCATGGTTCAAAAATTGGATATGGATATTTCCATGAGATGAGTTAAAAATTTCACTTAAAATTATAAATTTTGAATATACATATTATACATATTTCTCTATAAACTTTATTTAGTTAATTGAGTTTCTTAAAATGAATCACATCAAATAGTAGGAAGTATTTTTAATATTTTAATATGTATATAATATTTATACATTCCTCTAAAAGTACTTGAAAGTTAATTGAGCTTCTTGAAATGAATTATATCAAAAAGTATTAAATGTTTTAAAAATAGTTTTAATTTCTTTTTAGATAATTAAATTAGTTTCTAAATACCACATATTTTCAAAAAATCCAAAAAGAGGTACATACCTGCAATGAAATAAAATAAAATTTAATGTTAATATCGTAATAATTAAATTAAATTTTACAATTTATTAAATATATAAAATAAAAAGAATTTAATGTAATAGTAAAATTTTATGTAAATAGAATGTAGAATTAAATTTATATAAAATATGTTAATAGCTAAATTAGACAAATATATTCGGCCACAATAATTTCTTATAATTGATCTTAAAGTATATTAAAAAAAAAGCTTAACATTTGTGAAAGTTTCAATAACTGCAGAACTTTTTAAATATATTTTCAAATTTTATTTATTTTTTATAAAAAGTTTTTTTTCGAACATTAGTGAACTACAACAACAAAATTTCATTTTATATTATTTTAATTAATTGAATTTGTGGCTGACCATACAGCTGTTTCGAGTACTGCCAAATACCCATCATTATTTTTATGTATAATTTTTAATGACTGAGTTTACTGCAAGAAGGCTTTAGTACAGGATATGTATGTTAAATATAGCCGAAAATATTTGGAGAATCTAAACAGCCGTACTAACAACTGAGACATAAGTATATTAGCCAATTTTTAGTATAAAACAGGAAAAATAAACTTTATCACAAAACCCAAAAGACTTCAAATGACTTATTCTTTAGCCAAAATAAGACTTAAGACTGATTTTGTAGATTAATTGAAACTAAAATCCACGTACGTATTACTCGATATCAAATTCAATATCAATGGCCAATTCAATATCAGACAGCTTCAAAATTTTAAATTCCATCTAAAGATATTAAGTAGAACTTAGAGCAAGCATTGCACCTCTATTATGGGCGAACTTGACAAATTAAAGTTTTAATATTTATAGCTTATAAACATAAATTATATGTTTATCTATATTGTTATCTCTATATAGAAAGTGCTTATCTTAAAATAAATTTTCTACAATCAATCTCACTTTTTATTCTAAAAATAGATTAAAATAAAATAAATAACTATAAAACGGTGGAACTTAAAGGTATTTTTTCCTTATGTTCTTAAAAAAATAACTGACTTGATTTATACATAACATTGTTGCCTTAAAGTACGTTGACTTTTTAAACTTTAAAAATTACAATTAAACTAAACGCAATGTTGCTTTAAAAAAGTCACCTTATTTTATGACTCTTTTAATTTTATTTTACTTAAAAAGTTTATAAATTTAAAAAGTGTGAAAACTACGTTTGCAGACACACTAAAAGATATCAAAGATATGATGACGAAATTTTAAGAATGCGACGTGCCGGTATTTGCATAGACATGAACTTACGCATGGTTAAACGCAAGCAGACAATGTAACGCAGTATAGGAGCACATAACAAACTCTACGAGACAACTTAAAAGTACAGGTAATCCTTTGAGCATACAAATGTGAACTAGAATTTTGTGGCGCTGTTGAGTTCTAGGCAAACTAAATAAGTCCTAACAAAACATGCCAAAGTAGTAGAGCTTTGGCAATAGTTTTACTTTCAGTTTTTGGTGTCTTCTTTCGATGGGAACGACATCAAATAGAAACTATGTAGATTGGGTGTGTGTCGTAAGAGTCTGTCACATTTCCTGGCAACAAAAATTTATGTACTTATGTAGATATATATATGCATTAAATACATATATACAGTATAGAGTTGTACTTATTTATATACAATATTTTACTGAATTTTAGTATTTTGCTGTAGTTTAGCCTAAAGGTATGCTTCATTATTTTATTAAAAAAGTTTACCATGTTTGATTGTTTGCAATTTAGTTTGCTTTCTTCCTTGCTCAAGTTTTGAAATAGTTGCGTACTTACCGAATGAGAGAGAGAATCCTTTTACAATAAATGCATACTTAAGCATGTGTAAGTACATGCATGCAGCTGTTCAGTTGTCAGCTGCAGTGTATCGTAATGTCACATAGAATTTATTAGAAGCACAGTTTGCAAGGACCAGGACTACATACACAGACAACCACACTAAAAGTTATGTTGAAAGTTTGCTCTTGTCGAAAATTAAATTATTTTATGCATACTTTTTAAAATAAAATAGTATAAAAATTAATTTTGCAATGCATGTTAAGGAATTATATACGAAAGTTTTAAGCAGAGAATGTATAATAATATAGCTTAATTTTTCGTACTAAATTTATTAAATACCGGAACTATATCACATAAATCAATCGAAATCATAATTGTCAATTTTATAATTTGATAAATAACAACCATTGCGTAGTCCTCTTGTTCGATATCCCATATATATCTATATATGCTTATATATATATTTAACATACGAGTACAAAATAACCTTTACATTTAGAACATAATTTCTTTACAATTTGTCAAAAATGTAGTAGTGCATTGATATAAAATTCTTAGTGTTATTACATCAAATAATATAATTATAATTCTCATTTATTTTAAATTATCTCTCCAGTAAAAGGTACCACATACTGTAATGAAAGCCGTATTTAATGTTAAGGTTTAATGAGTATGATATATGACTTTTGATAATGTCTGAAGAATATTTCTGGTATGACCTTGTAATATGAAGTACATTTTAAATTAGTCAAGTTCTGATAATAATGTTAATATTATTTAATAAAAAACTAGATTTTTAAAAAGCGTTATTTAAGTGTTTATCACAGATACTGTACAATTTTAAACCAGATGTGATGTACAAGCATGTTAACACTAAGTAGGGACTAGGATTGGGTGGTCTTCTAAGCGCGGCATAACAACAATAATAGTGAAAAAAATCGACGAAAATTTTGAGTTAATTGGGTTCTTTTGTTATTAAATTATTTTTAATAAATAAATAATATTTTTTGATTAACTTGAATTAAGAAAGTTTTTATTATAATGCTATTAAAATTAGTGCTTAGCATTACCGTTAAAAAAATATTTTTGGTCTTCTAAAATTAAACAATAGGAAATGCTTTAATTATTAATGAGTTATGCAACATTCATGTATTGGGGTAAGCTCTCACATGAGCATCATCTCAGCTATACCAAAACCATCCAGCTCACTGAGCAAGCAACCTCGGTAAACTTAATCAAGGTTGAGTAAACCTAAGCTAAGCTAGTTTGAGTGAATCTGACCAAAACTGAGTGAGCGTAAGCAAGACTGAGTGAGGCTGAGTGAGCCCGACCTTAAATGCGTGAATCTGAACTAGGTTGAGTAAGCCTGAACAGGGCTGAGTAATCATTGAGCGAGGCTGAATGAGGCTAACTTAATGTGAGTTAACCTAAAATTAACTGCGTGAATGTAAGCTAGGCTGAGTGAACCTAAATAAAGCTGAGTGAATGTAAGCTAGGCTGAGTGAACCTAAGCAAAGCGTAAGCGGGACTTGAATTTCAGCGAGACTAAGTCAGTTTCAGCAAGGCTGAGTGAGCTTTAGCGTGGTGGCGTAGAATTAATTGTACTCAGCGAGATTGAGTTCCAACAAAACTGAGTAAGTCTGACCGAGACGAAGCCAGACTAGGTGAGCTTGAGAGAATTTGACTGCTCCTGAGTGAAGCTAAGTGAGCCTGAGCCAGGCTGAGCGATTTTGATCATTTAGCTCAGTTGGTTAAGGTGCGCTGACTCTGAGCTTCAAATTTTGCAGGACACGAGTTCGATTTCTGGGACTTGCAGTCTCTAAAAATTATCTACTAATAATTATATACAAGAATTATTTCCAAGACCACTGCTGATGAGTATTTGGGAATACTTGAGACAGCTGTATGGTCAGCTAAAAATTCAATTAATTAAAATAATATAAAATGAATTTTTGTTGTTGTAGTTCACTACTGTTCGAAAGACCAATTAAAATCAATTATTAAAAATTAAAAGCGCAATTGAATTATAATAATCACTACCTGCTGTTTATACCACGCGTACTTAAACTAAGCAACTTAAAAAAAGCAAATCGGCTTATATGGTTTTGTTGGAAAAATGGTGACAATAACATTGTTCGAGCTTTTGAATTTATCGTAGTCGGTTTTCCGGGAGATTCTAAGTGCCTTGTGTGCAAAACAGAAGTATAAAATGACAATTTCTCTGCTTACTGACGCACATGACCATGTCGCATCTTGTAAAAACACTTTTCCAAGCGATAGAAAAGCAATCGTTGCCATTTTGCACCTGTAGGAAAATATCAACAAAAAAATGGAAAGTTTTTTACTTGTCACTTGAATTTTTTTACATACTTTTTTCCGGATAAACTTGGCAGTTTTCACATTTTCTTTTGCTCTACCTTCATGGTTGTTAGCTCTACAAGATATATTGTATGTTGACACTAACGATGATGGCGTCCACTTTGGATTTGCTATTTTAACATGGCAATACTTAAAGCAATTGTCCGTTTTAAATTTACTTTAGATATTGGCGTGTAAGTAAAATTTCTTACTATCTAACTGTGTTCCAAAGCTGATTTTGCATTTTACGTGTTACGTTGCTTTTTTGAACAAACAACGTCTACGTCTTCCGATTTTGACACTTATGTGTGCCTGAGTGTTGTACAATTTGTAGAAAAATTTGTAGTGGCTCAGGTGAATTTCATATACAAAATGCAATCATAAAATGTTTAACAGAACCTTCTTAGAGTTACTTGTCAGCTTATAATAGCAATCAGAAGTGGCACAAATTTCAGTCTTACAGTGAAATCGATATTCGCTTGTGCTTTTTTTTCTAATTTCAAGTTAGTTTATATATTAAAGTCTTTTTTTTTTACAAAAGAATTTGTTAAAGTTTTAATATGAATTTAGTTTTTTAAATATTTTTAGAAATATTATTCAAATAGAAATCACTCCTGTGAGCAGTTGAGCTTTGATTTTTTGAGAAATAATCTTCTTGACTCCATAAATTTTAGATTAGGTTCAAGTTGTTAGTTGTAAACTAATTCTTGTTTAGAACGAATAAATAATTATAAATTTAGTACTGTTAAAATCCATGACAACTTATAGATGATGTACGTATGCTTTAAGAACTAGGGCCACAACTCGTCAGTCGGTATATCGGAATTAGTATAAAGTTAATTTTGTAGCCGAAAGTACTCGCTGCTGGGCCGACACACCACTTAATCGTATTATCCACTATCATTGGGTGTTCCATCTGAGTAAAACGAAACTGAAATTGTTGGTAAGTGATTTTATGGGTCATCATGGTCTAAGTTACCATCGCAACAAGATGGGTCTATCTAAAGGGACAGAATTTCGTTTTTGCTTGGATGTGGATGAGACCTTTAGTCTCATTCTCTGTGACCGTCTGACTTTGAACTCAGTCAGAAAGAAGTTTCTATAGGGTCGGAAGAACTTCAGAATAGGTCGGAAGTCTCTATACCTGTCCCACTTTAGGATGATTTTAACAGTTTACATTCAACCGTTCATTAAAAAGCGGGAGTGTTTTTTTTTGTAGTTAGATAAGTTAAGTAACATAAGAAAAATTATGTTAAGTAAGTAACATGAAAAATAATGGTTGCAGTGTCCGGTCTCTGTGGGCCAGTACTCCGTTTGTTTTCTATTCTATTCGACAGAGTTTTTTATTAATGAATGCAACCTGTTGAATCAAAGTGCGCTAGAAAAATGCCAATACCATAGTCGGGCTCATTACAAGTGGGCGCACAGGCATTAAGAACCATATCTTTACAATTACCCAATCACCTCCTAAATAATGAACTTATAGTACTTACAGTGAGATCGATTTCCAGTACTTTGATTTTGGTCAATGAAGGTGTTAAACTACTCTATGCTTTATTTCTGGTAAGAAGCTGTAGACCTCTTGCGTGAAGGCTGGGAAGTATTTTGTGGCTTAAAAAGAAAAAATTCCTCTCAAACAATCAAGAAAATCATTTACCATAAAAGGCCTTTTTACCAAAAATAATTTAGAGATTTAAGAACTTAATAATCAGAATATAAATTTTGACAGGGCACTGTATGTTGAATTATTCGCTTTAAAAACAAGAAAGTATTGCAGTCATGGCTACATGTTTTGTCAAAAATCAAACTTCTAAACATGAAGTGGGCGTATGCATAGAACTGACACATAAATAAAATAAATACCTAGGCTTTTTTGGGCTACGTCTGTATAGTTAGTTATCCCAACACCTATTAAATAATAATCTAATAGTTTGTATTGAGAGATGTATTTCCAGTATTTAAATTTCAGCCAATAAAGGCTTTGAATTAGCGTATAGCTCATTGCCGACAAACTTATTAGAAAAGTAGCTGAAGATTGCAGGTCTGGAAGTAAAAAATGTAATTTATTCTCAGCTATTGAGAGAAAGCTATACCCGGACAATGCAGCACAATCAAAATCATTTATAGTAGCTTTCGAACTAAAATAATTTAGGGATTATATGGAATTAAACAAAAAAAAACTTAAAAATTATTATATGAATTCCAACATGCCACTGAATGTTGAATCGCCACCTTACAAAATTGGGAAAGTACTCTAATCGAACTTGTAATTTGTACAAGAGAATGATACTTTCAACCACGGTCCGGGAGTTTATGTGCCACTGACGCATATATAGAAAAACCTAGGCCTCTTATATCGGACAAAGAAACAATACCTTATAAAGTAGATTTAAAACTAAGGTTTATCCAGGTGATTGGACTTGAATACGTACTCTGAATTCATTAGGGGGCGCAATAGATCTCTTGTCACTCATTTTCCATTTAAACTGCCTTAACCGCGTATAGGAGGGCACGCGGTATTGAATATAATGCCGGAACTAATTTTTTTTTCAACCACTTTTTGGAACAAGTATTCAAGCCAAACTGTTGCCAAAAAATTGAAAATCGAAAGTTGTAAAATTTTATGGCTTCTTTCGATTTACTTCCGTTACATTAAAATATTTAAACACAACATACATACCCCACACCCACTCAAACAATTTCAGAGACATACAATACTACGTTTTCCTTAAAACGTACTTTGTTCCCAGTAAGTTTTGACATAAGGAAACCAAAACTCAATTTTTACACATTCGCAAGGCACGAAGGCATTTCTGGTTGAAGTCTCACGTCTCACATGCAAATTTGCAAGCAACACCGGCAGTTCGCTTACGTTACGTACGTTGCTTACGTTACGTAACGTAAGGCTTTATTCCTTAAAATTCTCATTGTTATGTTACATATTCAATTTGGAGTATTTGTCTGTATGGGCAATTGTTTTAAACCGTTTCGCCCAACATGATGCCGTGCGATAACTTCAATATTTGCTTCCGTTACGACTTTACTTACCGCTCGCTTGGCTGGCAGGCATGTGTCTTTATGGATATTTATTTTTATTTTATTTATTTTTTTATTTTTTTTATTTTTTAGCATTCTACCACTTTACATTGTAATTGATTTTTGACATTCATTTAGTTCGGTTTGTATTGTTCTATATCGTTTTCGCCCCCCGAAAAATGTTCAGGATATCACTTAAAGGTAAAAATACACTCAATTTAATGGCATTCACTGCAAATGTAGCCGAAAATTTCCTTTAATGCCAATTCGGTTCGAAGCTTTCGTGTTCCGTTGTAAAATGAAACGATTTCATTCCTTTTATACTACGTTTTTGATGTTCCTATTTTTATTTTAAAATAAATTTTTTATACTTTTAAAAATTTCCTGCCACATTTGCAACTTTATTTCCGCTTTTAATGGCACATATTGATGAGCGAGTCGATGAGTAAGGCACACGCGCTGCACAGGCGTTCACTCATCTTCCTCGATCGGGAATCGAAAGCGCAATCGAAATTGTTTTCAATGTTAAATGGAGTGCATAATTTGCATTTTATTGTATTGAGTTTCATTTGATATGCGATAAGCCTTAATTTGTAATGCCATATATTCATACCGAGGGTAAAAATAAAAAAAAATAATATGCGTATAAAATATATTACTCAATTTATATTTATGTTTATTGATTGTCAATGGCTTGGATTGTGAGCAAATAGTCTCAAGATTCTTTTCATTTTATTTTTTCCTTTATGAAGACGAAGAAGATTGAGGGCTGGATTTGAAGATTGAAAACAGAGCTCTTCTCATTTGTCTACTTAATTTATCGACTTCATTTAATTCAACAATTTAAACTATCTTCTATATAGAACAGATACCTACATTAAGTATCAAGGAAGAATAAGAGGAAAATTAAATTTCTAAATTAAGCTGTATTTGAATAAATCAGTAAAATATAAAATCTAGCTACGAGACACTAGTGAAAAAGAAAATCAGAAGAAAAGAGAAGAAAAGAGAGAGAGAGCAGAAAGAAAACAGAGAGAAAAGCGAGAGGAGAGACAGCAGATAGAGCAAAGATAGAGGAGTGAGAGAAACAGAGCGGATAAAGAACAGAAAGAGAAAACAGAGGGGAGAGAAAAAAGAGAAAAATGAGAAAAAAAAGAAAGAAAAAGAGAGAAGATAGAGAGAAAGAAAGGAGAAAAGAAAGTGAAAAAGGAAGGGAGGGCGAAAAGATAGAGAAGAGAGAGGAACAGAGAGGATAGAGAACAGAGATAGAAAACAGATGGACAGAAATGAGAGAAAAATGAGAAAGAGAAAAGAAAGAAAGGCGATAAAAGCAGAGAAGAAAAAAAGAAGAGAAGAAAAAGAAAATGAAAAAGGAAGGGACAGCGAAAGAGAGAGCATATAGAACAGAGGGACAGAGGGAAAGACAAAAGAGAAGAGAGAAAAGACAGAAAAGAGAGAGCAGAGAGAAAAAAGAGAAAAGCGGAGAGACAAAACAAGAGAAGAAAGTGAAAAAGGAAAGGAGAGAGAAAAGATAGAGGGGAGAGAGTAACAGAGAGAGAAAACAGATGAACAGAAGGGAAAGAAAAATGAGAAAGAGAAAAGAAAGAAAGGCGATAAAAGCAGAGAAGAAAAAAAGAAGAGAAGAAAAAGAAAAAGAAAAAGGAAGGGAGAGCGAAAGAGAGAGGATATAGAACAGAGGGAAAGACAAAAGAGAAAAGACAGAAAAGGGAGAGCAGAGAGAAAAAAGTTAGAGGAGAGAGAAAATATAGAAGGAAGTACGGTGGATACTCCCATGGATTCTTTTTTATATTTCTACTAGAAGATTTTTAATGTTAGAAGAAATGAGTGAGATAAGTGAATACAAAGTGTTTGAGTTATTTTCAAACTTCTATGATATACTATTTTTCATATCTGAGTTCTAACAACAACTTTCTTTCGAAAACCGTAGCTACTGTCAAATTCTTAGGTAAATTATATATCATTCATAGGAGTGCCAAAGAAAAGCTACCACAGTTTATGCATTTCATTAGGAAATAATCTTTAAAAATATATGCTATAGTAACATATTATTACAGAAAAAGATTAATTATCTGTAATAAAAATGGTATTTTTTTAATAACATATGACATCGTAAACATTTTATTATATATCAAAACCAACAATTATTATAATAAATAAACTATTTTCTATCATATGTACAACATATTTTCGTTTACACAATTAATTCCAATTTGAGTTTTATTGCACAAAAAATGTTTATTTACCACAAAGCGAGTGAAAGAAAGTCATTTTTGTATAGTAAAATTTACTGCTACGATATGTGTTTGGTGCCAAGTCCTTGGAACATGAGCTATAAAATCAACGTGGAGAACTTAAATTGCCTGGAAACCAACAACAAATTTGTATTGCCACACGAAATCTTAATGCTAAGGAGTTGAATTTTATAATACACACATATATATATATATGTATACCATACCATACATTTACTAATGTAAACACAAAAACCACACAATATTGCAAATAAAAATTCGCACTCCACAACATAGAGGATGCAGGATACAGGATACGTACAATGAATGCATATCTATCTAACTAAATAAATATAAATAAAGTATGTAGATTTTTTCATTTTCCAATTTCAGTTTAACTGTTGCAATAAAAATCAAGAATATTTGCAATGAATTTTGTCAACTCTTAAAATGAAAATAGAAAACGATTAAACTAAATTTTTTTTTCTTCCCTTTTTTTTTGAGGATAGTTTCTTTACTTTATATCCTTCGTTTGCAATATCAATATGCAAAATGTAAAAAGGATAGGAAAACTTTATATGGCACAAGTAGTATGCCTGCATAAACGAAAATAGGAAATTGAATTTTTCAAACTAAACCTCAATCTATAAGCATATAAAAATAGTTTTAAAAATACTCGTACATACTATAGGACCAACAGCAACAAGGAGTAGTAGTCTTGCAAGGATATGTACAAGAAAATATCATATTAAAAATAAAATAAAATAAAATAATCTTTAAGGAAATTTTTTAGTATTTTATTTTTACTTTTATTTTTAAGAGCAGCAAACCTACTTGCAATACTGCGGGGTGGCAGCATAGAAAATTCACTTGAAAGCGCAGTCACATGAAATCAACGCAATAAAAATGGAAATCGAAAACAATAAAAAAATAAAGAAAAAAATAAAAAAAAACACATAACGCAAAACCAAAAGTAAACACAAAAGTAAAAATAAAAAAAAAACGATAATCTTACTTTCCTTAAACACATTGGGTATGTTGAAGAAGTTTATTATGGCGAGTTGCCATTTCCGTCGGAAATCAAATATGGCGCTTATGCGCGTTCAGCAGGCATATAAGCGAGTATAAGCGAGCACGTGAAGCGAAAAGTTCAATTGAATGCACAGACGACGTTACCGTTGTTGTTGTTGTTCATAATAATGAAGCTGATGACGATAATGATGTTAAAGTAAGATGATTAAGAAGAAAATGCAAAGGAAAGGTATGCTCGAATCTAGAAAAAATGCCAAGTAAAATGTTTCCTTAATAATGATTTCAAATCCTAGTAAGATGCACACACGTCTGTCTATTAGTATGTATGTCCGTCTGTCTGTTTGTCTGTCTGTCTATAAAATTATACGTAAGCTGCTCCCAGTGCACTTAAGTGTTGGCGGTCGTATTAATACACGTACGTGCTGAAGTTGGCGGTGATTGTATTTGCTCCTTTATTTTTTGTGTGATTTTTTTGTAACGTTGCCAGACCGCAACGTATTGACTTTGGAATTCGCAAATGTGATGTGGCAATCTACACACATTCACACACACACACACATGCATACATGTTACAAATACAATTTTACTCACAGCAAGTTTGCATACATAGCATACTTTTATGCGCTGTGCCATGCCTTGTGCTTGTGACAACCAAGTGCAACGCATGAACATTAGAGGCTTAGGGAAAATTTTTTCGCCTGGGAAATTTACTTAATGGAAATTAAACCGGAAAAAGAAGCTGTAGAATAATATTCAAGCAATAAAAAATAAGAAATTAAGTATTAAAAGTTATAATGTTATGAATATAGAAGAATTAAAAAAAAATATTTTTATTTTGAATTCAAAAAATTTGCATAATTTGTATATAGTCTTTTATATACTAAAAAATAATAAATATAGAATTTTCATTTAAAGATAAATAATAAAAATAAAAAATAATATATTTAGTATCTATTTACGTTAATCTAAGACTCACTCAATACCCAACGAAAACATCAGAAACAAAGTCAACAATTTAACTCCCATCCTCCCGACATATTTACGAAAATGACAGCTGATGAAGCCATTTATTTCTATTGTAAGAATTTTTAACGTTACCTTATACTCTATAAGGACAGCCTGGCAAGAGTGGCACAGTAAGAAAGTGTAGTAAAATAGGTGGGTAAAAAGAGAAGTAGCATAAGGAATAATCGCGGAAATTTAAAATGAATGCAAAGTAAGAAAAATCTTGCGTAAATATTCTTTCTTGATGGAATTTTTCAATTTATTTTCATGTGCGTTTTTATGAACTTTATGTCGTACTATAAACAACAGTTACAACAACAGAGTCAGTAAAAAGTACTTGAATAAAAATATATGAAAAATGCCATCTTCAAGAAAACGAAAAAATAAAAACAAGAAAGATATTCCTAAAAAAAATATTAGAATAAAAAATTGGGTTAGAAATTAAAGCGACAATTTCTCAACGGAATTCGAAGCGACCAAATTGTCGATGAAAATGATGACAAAGATGGAATTCTAACAGTTCATTGAAAAATGTGCAAATATAAATTGTAAAATGTACACATTGCAGCATACATATACATATTGATGTATCTGCAAGATACACCAACAATTGGATAGACTCTGATTGAAAGAAATTTTTCTAGATTTTCCCAGATTACAAACGCGAAAAAACATTAGAGAATGAAATGCAGTACTAAAAATTGCTTATTTATTGTGGCACGTTTCCACAGCAAGTAAATTTAGCCAAAAACAAAATTAAATGTATCACCGCCACTGCCTTCTTATCCACTTTAGAAGTATAAAGACAGAGAGGAGCGTGGGTCTAAATAATATTTTTGGTTCAAATGTTTTATTGCAAATTATTGACAATATGACTGACAGTCAATAAAATTGGGTCGTGTTACTTTTCCTAAGTCCTCTGTTCATCTACCAAAGGACATTTTACTGCCATTATTGTTGTTGTCATTGTTGCTGTTATTGTTGTTGTTGTTGATTTTTCGATGTTTTTGTAGCTTTTAATCTTTGGGGACAGCTTTCAATATGAATTGTAATTTAGACAAGTCAGTTGATTGATAAACGCGTCAATAAAAGTTTAAAAAAAGAAGGAATATTTGAGAGAGGCCTGATTTTATAGCGCTGCCAATCAAATAATTCTTTTGTCGTTTTTTTTTTCCTTACACAGATTCAACATTATTTTGAATATAGAACGTTTTCCTTTAATTTTGTTTAAGTTAAGGAAGTAAATTCTTTGCTGAAGATATGAAGCAAATGAAATAAAGTTTTTCATTCATCAAATAAAATATAGAGAGTTTAAAAAATCTAAAGTCTTTTAGTCAAAATACGAAAGTATGAACTTTATGAAGAAATATATTTAAAATCAACGAGACAAGCCTGTGAAAATATTTACGCATACTTCTTATAAAATCATTATAAACAAATATTAGATGCAAACTATATTCTAGTCCTACTTCAGTTTTGATTCTTTAATTTCTTTTAAAAATTTTTTTACATATAACAAATTTTTGTAGTTTTACGTTTCCAGTTTCCTTATTAATCCGCATTAACACAAAACATCTAATATGAAAATCTAATACACGATCTATACAACATATCTAATATATATCTAATACAATATGCAAGCTCGTAGTTGTTTGGACAGTGCGTGAATAATGTTTGGACAGTGTATGGACAATTTTTGGACAATATTTGGATATACTTTGGTCAAAGTTTGGACGCTCCTTTTAATATAATTCTGTATGCAAGTATCGTTTATATAATACGTGTATATTATACAAATAAATAGCATATTGAAAAATATTTAAAATTCTATATCTTTTTGCCAATTTTTAACTAGGATTTCTAGGATAAAAAAGATATAGCGGTGTTTAAAGTAAAAAAATGGGAAGTGAAAAATTTGTGCACTTCATAAACTCGTTTAGCCCAACATAGTGGTTTAATGGCATCCTATCTAGCTTCCTTAATATCATTCTCTATACTTCGTTCATAACTTCTTAAGAATCTATGAAAAAGAAAATGTCTGTAAGTGTTAGCTTTAACCCTGAACACAGCTGTTTACAATTCTGCTTCTTAACTATTATTTTTAAGATACTTGGAGCTATCCTAACTAGCTCTCTATGGGTGATTTTGGATACAAAGTAATGCACTATAATTTAAAACCATCGAGTCGTAACAAAGTCATATTTATTTTGTAGTAAAAATGCGCTCGAAAAACAACAAAAATAATCTTATTGGTTTAAATAAAAAATTTTAAATATATTTATCTAAATATTTTTCATATAATAAAATTAAAAATGCTAGTACAATAATCATAGTACAATAACTTTAATGAACCATATTTCTATTTTAGTAATAATGTCTGCTGACATATGACAAATATGTCTTTTGTTTAATAAAAAGTATAATCGCTGTGAATAAAAACTTTTTATAAACAATGCATATAAATAGCGTTGACACTGGTCCCAGAAGTATCTTTAAAAGCATATATATGCTCGGATTTGTGTACATTAAAATTGTTAGAGAGTGTGGAAATAAGTTTTGCATTGTCGCTAGTACAGTGGAAAAATGTGGCATCATTAAAAAAATGACAAATGATATACGCTTAAAAATTTGTCACGAATTTGGGCGCAACGAATGGCAACACGTTTGCAATTTTTTTATTTTTGTTTTTGTATTTGTATCTTTTTGCCCGATTTTTCAGATGCTATTTTGGATTTTGGTTATAAAAAAATGGCAAAACGTTTAAAAAGTGATTTATAAAAATTATGCCAACTGAAGTGTGGAACGAAGAAATATTTAAGATTTACTCTGCAGGAAATAAAGTTTAATCAACTGCTGCAGTCAAAAGTTTAGGTTAGCAGTAAAATATAAAGGCCAGAAGTAGAAAAAATAAAAAAATAAAAATTTATTTGAGATACGGCAGATTACGAGTAGCAGCTGTAGTGACAATATAACTATATACATATATACATTTATGTCATGTATATTTACAAATTAAAGATACTTTTTATTGGATGTCATTGGCGGAAGCTATTTTACTTTGTAATAGTAACTGACTTTGCCATTTATTTATTAAGTTAAAGGCATAAAATCACTATGGAACAATATTGACAGAGTTAAAGTAAATTTGATGTTTTGGCAAACAATTCATTGCATACCTTAAGGCGCATTTAAGTAAACAAATTGTACAAACAATTTCAATGGCAACTATTAAGGCAGTCAACGCATTAAGTGATGATCAAACATGCAAAAGCCAGAAAATTGAAGGGTAGTCTTTTTGGTTTTGGTGGCAGCAAAACTTTCCTCTTTGGCTCAAGTACGGCAACAGAACCGCGGCCATTTTGTCAAGGGTAGCTTTTTAAGTTAAGTGGAATGAATTTATCAGAAAAACTGATTTTCTATTAAATTATTTAAGATTTCTAAATTTAGTAGCTATAATATTTCTTAAAATCAGCAAAGGATTTTTTAATAAATTTAGTGTTCAGTCTAACAGTTTTCTAGCGGGAATTCAAATTCATTAAGCCCATAAAGCGTAAAAACGGTCACTAACAGAAATTTCTATAAAGTAAATAAAAACTATAAGGAATTTTCTGATAGAGTCAAAGAACAGCGAAGTAAATCAGTCGAAGTAAGTGAATGGAAAGTTCACATAATTAAAGTTGATTACAGTTCATTTAAGCATAGTTTGATTGTCTGCGGATAGAATTTAACTGAAATGCCACCATTTCCGTTGACAGCGAAGAAATATTGTAGATATAAAGAAAAAATTTTAACAATAAAAACATTTAAAGAAAAACGAAAAAACTTTTAAAAAGATTTTATCTTTTGTCATTGGTTATGCACATTTCAAAATTAATAAGAATTATTAAGTATGAAATATGAAGCAGACTTTAATGAGACATGCTTCAGATAAACTTTAAAGATACGACCTAAAAATCTATAACAAATAAATAAAACGTAAAAATATTCAACGAAAACAGAACGGAAGTAAATTAAAATGTACGACTTTTTAAAAAAAAATTACGTGATTATTTTGTAAAATCATTTCTAAAGATTTTTTGTTATTAGCAGGAATAAAAAATTAATTAAAATCAGTAAGTGAGGAACAAAAAATTTTATTTAAGCGTAATTTAAGAAAACTTTGCTTAATAATAAAAAAAAAATTGCATGTAATCAAAAGAAAAAGGTTAAAAAAAGGTATATAGCGAATTTAATGGAAAAAATTTCTCTAGTTTTTCACATAAAATGCGTTAAATTATAATATAAGTAAAGAAACCCGAAACAACGAGAAAGAAATATGACATTATTATATATACCGATAGCCCAATAACTATAAAATCTGTTGAATCTTGTACCAACAAATCTAAGTTGGTGCAAATCTGTGAGAATCTCATAACATAAATAAGGTAGTTAGCATAAATTAAATGACTTTATCTGGATACCTTATCTGAATATCTGAGCTTTACAGATTCAATGGTAGTTAAAACGCAGACAAACTTGCGAAAAATAATTTTCTAATTCTCTCCTACTTGACAAAATGTATTTGGTTGCGAAGGCTTAGACCAATTTTGAAGGTCTAACTATAAAGAATACTATAAAAATTTTAACAGTTTCATTAGATTAAATTGACCCAAATTGATTAGTCTGGATTTTTTAAGAAGACTTGGACTGACCTATAAAATACAATCCTTCAAAGATTGATTTCAAAAATCTCGAAAGTTTTAAAATGTATAGTAAAATTTCTGACGCTTTCATTTGTCCGTGGTGTGTAGGTGCTGGCCTGGCATGAAACGAGTGCATACATATTTTTTTAATTGAAACGAATAAGGTCTAGGATCCTTGAGTCATTATATATTATTAGGTTAATCAATAGTCTAAATTTGGAGACGTTAGCTTAGAAAACTCTTTGAAGGCATAACACAGGAGATCTTATAGCTCGCACTATGTAGTTTTTTTTAAATATTATGATTTTAAGGCCATTATAATTACATATAGTCTGTCATTATCTTCTTTAATAGTAATAATTACAGTATCAAACACAATTTGTTGAAAATAATTATTAACTATTATTAACCGAAACGATTGTTGCAATATAGACGCAGCAACAATTTTATAATCAATCAAACACTACTTAAAGTGTCAATGGATTGGACGTAATCTCTAAAAATAAAAAAAAATAACATTGCAAAAACGACACAGCAGTGGAATCCGTAGGGCTTCAGCAGACGTGGAAGGTCCAAAATTACACTGGGCACAACAAAGCTAAATGAATCACATCGATATTGATAGCAACGCGAAACACTCGCTAGCCTCCAAGTTGGTTGCAAGAAAATTGTCTATGTTCTATGTGTAAGACTTATAATTACTTATAGTAGTGATTTGCTCAAGGATATGTGTAATATTAATACACACTACACATAGACCTTATCAGCATAGACTTAGATTTCTTTCATGGTTTGCGGTCAAAATCGGTTTATACCCAGGACCACTAATTTTAGTGTTGTAAAGAAAAATAAGTTATACGAAACTAGTTCTAATAAATAAGATGGTTGAATGATATTTATAGCCTAAAATTTAGTCATAACTGTTGCTTTATGTGATAACACTGCAACAAAATCCACGAACTATTCTGCGTTGAATTGGATTCTAATGAATTTTCGAATGGAAACTCCAATACCCATTTGTTTTTAGTATAATAGAAACGTCATTTTGACTGAATAATTGTATGATACGAGGGCGGTTTGATAAGTCAGTGACTTTTTGAATAAGACAAATTTTTTTTAGCACATAAACATTTTATTTTTCTACATAATCACCTTTTAGCTCAATACATTTAGTTCAGCTTTTTTCTAATTTTCTTATTCCCTCCAAATAATAGGTTTTCTCAAAGATCTCAAAACACGCGTTTGTTTCGGTAATGACTGCTTCATTCGACTCAAATCTCTTACCACCCAGTCATTCCTTTAGGTTTGGAAAATAGTCGCAGGGGGCTAAATCTGGAAAATATGCTGAATGGGATACCAGTTCGTATCCCAATTCATGAATTCGGGATCGTAAAGCTTAATCAGCACACGAAATTCACTTTTTTCCTTTTCGTAAAAAGTCACAAGGTTGTCTACTTTGAACGGCTATCAACCACCAACTGAACGACGTAGCTCGCTCAAAATTAGAAAGTTGCCCACTGATAGATTACAGCTGACGGCAGCACTGTTGTATTTGGAGTAACTGCGCGGGAAATTCAAAAAGTCACTGACTTATCAAACCGCCTTCGTGTAACAAGAAACAAGAAACATATTAAGTATTTGAAACTAGAAGACGAAACTCTGAAGGATATTTACATAAATTATAAAATTGAAATAATAAACTCTTAACATTTTAATCTACGCATAAAGTAAGCGCAAATGCAACACGCTTTTAGACTCATTAAAATTTCAATTCGTATAATTACATTTGAATTAATTTTTATAACAGAAAAAAATGCAGTTTTTGTAGCTTTCAACCAAGTTATTTAATTTTCTCAGCCATTATTTTGTCTGGCTAAAAGCAGACGTGAATAAAATAGAAAAAGAAAACAGAAAACAAAAAAACCAAAAGCAAAATAAAATTACTTACTATGACAAACTGAGAAATGTTAAAATTAAAATTAAAGAAGTACAAACGAAAGTACTTAAAAGGATATGACTGCCTGCATATCCTTGCTCTCTACGCATTTCACTTACTCAACAAAAATGACATTTTGCAAATGAATTTGCATGCACAACAAAATAAATAAAAATGAATAGGAAAAAAGTTTACTTTCACTTGAGTACATTACTTGAGGGCTTGAATACCAAAGAAACCTAACTGCACACACTATGTATATACCTATATATCCCTACATATATATAGTTATTCGTATAAATGTGTAAGCAACTAAAGTCAGTTAACAAGGGAAAATAATGGCCAAGGCGTAGAAAAACTTTCTAGACTTGCAGACAGTAAAGGAGTTGAATGACAAGCGCCGGCAACCACTGGTTCCACAACAACAAAACTACAATAATTGCAGATACAAACAACAAAATTTTAATATGAATTAAAAGTTAATGTTTTGAAATAATATTTTTGTACTCATAATTACATTTGTTTAAATTATGCTTTCTCCAAAAATTTATTATATTTTTTATTTGCTAAAAGTTTGTATCCCTGAGGTGCATTGTACTCCTTTTTGGTTCGCATTTTGATTTTATTTTGACAATGCAAAAAGATAAAAGTCTATCGAAGGACATGAACCAGACTTACTCGTATACTAATAAAACAATAATAATATTACACATTATGTGAATTATTTGATAAATTATTTGTAATAAATTTGGAAAATGTTAGAGTAACAAAGAAGAGAAATTAGCCAAAAAACGATAAATAAATTATAATGAAAAAGCAAAGTTCAAGTAATTTTCCCTTCATACAAAAAGTTTGAAATATCCTTTCATATTTTATTTCTTAAAATGTATGTAACATAGTGAAGAATACGTCGAATGTCACATAAATCATATACAATCTTGATCAGCATCACGAGACGAATCGATTTAGCCATGCTCTGCAGTATGTTTGTTAATATAATATATAAGCCGATCCTTCAATTCAGTTAGCTAATCGAATAAAAGTTTATACTCGAACTGTCTACAAAGACAGGCCAAAAGACAATAAATTTGATTAACATATAAGTTCCATAACAATATGGAACTCACATTCAAATATTATGGGTATATAATAATATACCCATAATATATATGTCTAATATACCCATATTATATGCCTAATATGGGTATATATATCTATGTTTATATGTAAATATTTAATGTTTATATTGTGAAAAATGGATATTTAATTATTTTTATATATTTAATTATTTGTCGGCTTCATGATTCTTCTAGGAGTTAAAGGAATTTATAGAAATATATAATTATTTTATAATATTAAAATATAAAAGCTTTCTTCTTGTAATCATTTGTAATTATTAATACGGTGGACGATTTTACAACTTCGGAACCATTTTTTTTACTGATTCCATTCAAGAAGAACTTAACGATACTTTTTTCTTGCTGCTCACAATAATGCACATTAATATAATTAATGTAGTAAAGAGATATAACTCTCTTTACTGCTTACATTAATGTATATCTTCATAAATACTATATAAATATATAATTCATTTACATTTACATAATTTGTTTTTGCTAATATATGCCATCTATGAACAATACATCACTAAAGAAATCTATTTATGCTCTTTATAAAACGGTCCAATAATATCACAAAATCTCAATTGCATTACAGCTGAATGAAAGGCGGAAAGTATTTGATTGAGAAATCCCTATTTTCAATCAACCTTTAATACAATATCTCATTTGCATACTAACTGTATCAAAGCAAAAAAGTCTTTCAATGAGGAATGCCTATCCTTAAACAAAAATAACATTCTCCAACTCAATCCACCACCTCTTTTACGCCTAGTGTAAAGAAGAGTAGTTCCAAATAATTCAACGACATTCTGTCATCTCAAACAAAACACTGTTTAACTTTCTTGGAGATAGTAGCATTAATTTAGGTGGAACTCAATATTCTCTTCCCAACCTTGTGCAAAAAGAAACAGGTTGAAATAATGGGAAGATATTCTATTATTTCAAGAAAACTATATCACTTGAAGATAGTAGCGCAGGTCAAGATTCTCAACTCAATATCTTACTTCTAGCCTAGTGAAGGAAGTTAGTTACAAATAATCAAAATATATTTTATCAACTCAAATTACACATCTGTTGAAGTGTCTGTTGAAGGAATATCAGGTTAAGATATTCCACTATGTGTTAGCCTGACAGCAACTTGGATATTTTAACATTTCCAACAATTTCAATTCTTAAAATATTAACGCAGATTAAGGAGTATCCTGAAATAATCAGGCAGAAATCCTAGTTCTTTTTTACTAAGAAAGATCATCTCTTTGTATTCAAAAAGAGGGGTAAGCAATTTAGCCCCACAATTAGCGGAAATGTCATGTAATAATACGTTTATATTTCAATACAATCGTTAGCTATAGTTTCGGTTGAAAGCAGACTAAGTCCACAAAAAGTTCAAGAAATGATATGGGTAAATTGGTTCTTGCAAAATTACGTATAGTTTAATCTGTAACTTAGTAACTTATTAGGTAATAACTTTAATCTTTACCATGGCTAAATAGAACATAATACATTACCATGACAGTGCGCTAAAAATTTTGAACAGAACGACAATATTTTAATTATTTTATATATATATATATATATAAATATATTATATATATATTATATATATAAATCGTATAAATATAATTACATTTTATACCTTTTTCTCTTATATCTTAAATAAAAGTAAAAAATGAAATATGGAAATAAAATTAAAACTTTCTTGAATTTGAGCTTAGTTAATTAGTAACCTAAGCAACTTTAAAATTTTATTCAAAATACAAATCTACCCCTGCGTTATTTACCACAGTTTTTCAGAGAGTTTTCATAGCTACATTTCAACAAAAACTAAAAGCCAACAACCTTGCAACTTCGTACTGCAGATACTTCATAACCGCTTGCATATGGAAGGTTACGCATTCTTGAACGCATAAGTTCATGCCAGCAACTGCTGTAGTTTTCAACATTACACAAATTACACAAATTGCCAAGTTCAAAATAAAAAGTTCCTTCTTTACGTCTTAACAAATGCACTCATAAATTTACACTTTCAAATCCCCAAGGACATTTTTATAATGGATTCCGGCATAACCAAATACCAACATAACTACGCATATAAATAAATGTATGCATACATAGATACACACACACACACTCACATATAGACTGGAGTCTATGTAAGGACTTCTGTGAGTCCTGTGAGTTTACGCGTACAAAAGGAACAAATTGCAGGATATGAAGTTGTATGCGTCGCATTTGCAAAGTTTGCCTTAACTTCACCGGTTTACGCTGCGCCTGCAAAGTTCAAGCTTTCACGCCAAAGAAGACTTCAACTTTTGCAGCGAGAAAACCGTGAAAACCATGAAAATCATGAAAATCATGAAAAGCAAAGTCATTTGTCTGGCCAGCTTTGTTAGCTTCTATGCAAATTTATCAGCTCCCCATATTTTTTTCTCCAACGCTTATTTTAAATATTATTACACTTTTTATTTAGCCCATTTAGAAATTTCTTAAGGCGCTCTACTGTGTGGCACATGAAGAGCTTGTCGGCTTATTATTTTATTGCACGTTCGGAAAATAGTAGTAGTTCTCATGAATGAGGCTTAGACAAAGGCGTTCGAGTTCAGGTGCAAGGTATGCACTTGAGATTATGCGATTAGAGGAGCTGCTAGACAGCTTTTCAAATGTTATACAATTTAAAGTAGTTGATGGCTTTTTTCAATAGATGCAACAATGTAGATGTTAGTGGCTAGTTTGCTGAACTTAAAGCCGTTGGTCAACATTGTACAGGCACTGCAGAAAAAATACATTTTTATTTACATATTAACTCAGATATGATAAGCTCAATCATTTTTTAAGTTCATAGAAAAATTTAGTTTAAATTTAAAACTCTAGTATTGCTTAAAAGAACAGCTTAAAACTTTAACTGATGTCAATTATATATTATGCTCTATATATATATGTTCTCTAACTAACCTGTGTTATATGTCGAGGACATCTAAAAATAATTGAAAAATTAACGATACTACTAAATTAAATTAGACCTATTTTATGAACTAATGTTTATAAAATTATATTTTATATTTGTCACAAATATTTGGACTATAGATTATAGTCAACATAATGGTAAGAATAAGAGTAACCTGAAAATAATTATAGACTATAGTCGAAACAATATTGCTATTGTTTGAAAAACATAATTATTTGTAAAATAAATAAATTTTTTCGTATTTGCATACTTGAATCTCATTCTTTTGTGGGCCTCAACTCAACTCAAATGTACACATTTTAAAACGCAGTAATAATAAAAAAAAAATTTAAATAAATAAGTTACGCTTAGACGGAAACATTAATTTCAAGAACGTCTTTTTTTTATATATATTTCGAATGAAAAAAATATAAGTTAAGACACAGTATGAATGGTTAAATAGAGAAGCGTCTTAGTATTGGTTAAAAGTTCCATTGGGAAACACTTTACATAATGAGCTTATTGTAATAATTATACATTAAAGAGAATACTATTATTATTAGTTGGTAGGATTAACATTCGCTATTCATTCCACTGCATCCATTGATGAACTATTATACTCTACGCTATCCATATTACCGGAAGATTTCATTCACTTTAGTTGTACCTAGAAAAGTCTAAATCTTTTTCAAATCGTTGTTGATTCACTCGGACTCATGGTTCAAGTTATTGCAAAAAATTTTTTTTTTATTATACTACATAAGAAACAGGATTTTCAAAAGGGTATGTAGGGATGTTTCTTTTATCCATATATAGGCTGCTAACAACATTGTATAGTATTGTATATATAGTTCTAACAACATTGTTTGTTTATTTAGAAAGCAGCGACTGGTTATCACTTAAATGATTGTTTTTAAATCTGATTTCAACTTGATTATTGATGATTTTCGCTTCAAGTTGCAAATATTTTGAAAAAAATTACAATTATATTATTGTTTCACTGACGAAAATTTTTTATTTTTATTTTATTTTTGATTTTTGAAATGTATTGATTGGTCAATTGTTCCAATAATACGCTTTTTAAATTATTCTAAGAATTCACTAATAAACCTATATCAATAACTAACATAATAGTGCTGTTCTGAAATATATAATAACTTTGAGTTATAATTTTTAATAAGTTAATTGAATTCAGAAGTAAATAATTCTCATTATGTTGAAATATGTTGATCTATATGTAGTAAAATTGATTATTAATATGTGCTGAATACAATTTTGATACAAATTGTGAAATTGGATCGTAGATGATCGAGAGTGGCAGTATATTAACAAATAATTTCGAGGAATTAACATTTGAAGTTTAAACATATAATAAATCATATGCTTCTAAAGCTATATGTAATAATTATATATTTTATGATACTATATATATATAATAATTATATATAGTAATATATAATATAATATTATATATAATATTATGTTATATATAATTATAGTGATATAATTATAGTAAATAACTCCATCTTGCTTATATGCTTCGTTACTTGTACAATTTTGAGGTTATTGTAGAAAGCCTTTTTTTATTAACAAAATGGCTTTTGTTAAGAGAATAGTTTCTGATGTCATAATTAAATTTAAAAATTAAATTTTAAGGTCAAGCATTATTCTTTTCTCTACACATTGAAAGAAAATCAGTATACTTTTCATTTATTGACAGACATTCAAAATTTAAAGCCCTCTTATTTAAATAGCCCAACCATTTTATATTATAATATAATCGCATGGATAAAGGCTCGTGTTCATTCAATAAATGAGAGAGGACCGCTTAATTTTCATTATCTGAAGAATATTATTTTCTTAATATTTAGAATATTGAAAGACTAGTTTCTGTTGACAAAAGATTGAAGCTTGTTTAGTCTGGTCGAGTTAATAAAAAATATAGTGTCTTATATTGTCTTGTATGCTGTGTGGTAAGGGTATAATAATACAGAAGATATTTAACTAAATAAAAATTTAGAAATTAATTATAATATATAAATCAAATTGTTTGTAAAAAATAAATAAGTTAGCATTCATTTTAAATTAACTACAATAAATAAATTAATTAACCAAAGTAGTAAATATTGATATTTGACAAAATGAATTAATTACTCAAATTGACTTATTATCATTTAGGTAAGCAAGCTTTTCAAATCTGTAAGGAGTATATTTTAATATTCTATAATTAATATTCTTATTAATAATGCTTTAGCTAAACTCCATATTTAATAGACAAACATTGAATCCGAATAATGATATTATTAGTACCAGATATTGATTATTTGGCGCTAACTATGGTCATTACAAATAAATGAATTAACAGTAAAGCCAATACTGATTTTTTTTTAAGTTATTTTTATCCTTTCTTTTATTTCCTTCATTCTTAGGCAATACATAGATTTCTTGTAATTTTATTATATTAATTCAATATACTTTCATTACTCGTCGCGACTATAACCCAAAATTACATTAAAACTTAAATTGCAACTTTTTCATTAAATTACCAAAAAAAAAAAACAAAAAAAAAAAACAAGAAAAAAATGCGTAGATTTTGAAAAGTTTCGTCTAATTTTACCGGCAATTCGCTCATTGATATGCGAAAAGAGTACCGACAAGCGTAAAACCCACACAATGGAAAAGTGAACTACCTCTGGTCTCTCCAAAAGTGCAAACAATAAATTCCCAATTGCATGAAATTTCGATTTCAATCCACATACCAAATTTGTGGAAAACTAACTAAAAAGCAACTTTCCAACAGAGATGAAGACTAAAAAAGGCATACCAAGTAAGAATAATTGCCATACTAAGAAAGCAGAAAAAGTACGGTTAACACCAAGTGAAAATTTTTTACCTTTTACGGACGACCACTAACTGACCAGACAATAAAGTCAGCCACCACCTTAAGCAACTCAGCTTAGATGCGCGCTGTTCACAGTGTTAAGTTCACGCAAAACTGTTAGTAGAATTACGTATTTTTCTAATAATGGCATAAAAAAATCTGTAAAGAAGTTTTCAAAAAAATTCTATGGAAAATTCTATAAAAATTCTAAAAAAAATAAAAAAAAATTCAAAGAAATAATAAAAAATAATCTTTTGAGATGAATTTTACTCCTGCAAACAATTTTTAAACCGCAAAATGCATTGTGAGGTACAAATTACCATTTCAAAATATAATCGCTCGTTTAGCATTGCCAGCATTGCAAAACGGTGTTGCCAACTATTTTATAAAGCAGGCGTGAAATTAAACTTTTGCAACAAAAATATTATTTTGCATTTTGCACGTACCTCACATAAATCCTTTCGTTTAAATGTTTGGCACGTTTTTTGGTTATTTTAATTTCTTATTATTATTATTATTATTATTTCTTTTATTTTTGATTTTTTTTTTTTCATTTGTATTCTTTAAAAAATTCTTATTTTTATATACTATTTTTATTTTTATTTTTATATTATTCCTTATGCTGCATCACTACTTTCTTTCTTTTGCACCTTGCCTTATCGCTAACGTCAATGTATTTATATCATTTTTTGTTCCTTATTCTGTGCTTATTATCCTACGTAGTTAAGTAAAGTGTTTTAAGTACTTTTGTTTCCTTTCTGCATTCTTCAACACTTTGCAATGTTGTATTTCGTAGTATATAAGAAAAGTCGGTTGGTGGATTTAAATAAAAAAAAAAACCAAAAACAGAAAAAAAAAAACAAAAACAAAATAAACTTTTCTGTGAAAAGAAAAATGTCGCAATGCTATTAGGGAATTTTTTAAGTGTTGTGAAGTATAAAGATATCAGCGTTTATCGACCCTGGCACACTGGTCAGGATGCATACAGTTGTGTCGGGAATGCAAACCTTATCAAAATTAATCACGTTCATGGCTATAGAAAATGGCTGCAGTGGACATGAAAAAACTATGAATTATTTTTCAGAAAAGTTTCTTATTTCTTATTTTCCTTATTTTTTATTTTAATTTTTTTATATAGATTTTTATATATAAAGAAAAATTAAGTCGTTTACTATAAAGTAAAGGACAGTAGTGATAAACTTATAGTGTTAGTGATATACTTAATACATATATATTTTTATAAATAATTAAAATAGTATCAAATTTCTAGTAGTCAGACCTACTATATTCACATTTATAAACATATAAAACCATTTATCAATTTTTTTATGAATTTTGTATGGATTTTATATAGAAAAAGTCTCTTGTTGTTTGCTGGTTAAGTTAATTGCAAGACTGTTAACGTTTTTAAAGCTTTAAAACTTTAATAGCTTAATATTATATTATCTATTTAACAGCGGTTTCTTATAATTTATTTAAACTAATATATATTAAAAATAACAAATTTGTAAAAGAATAAGAAAATTCCCAGATATGCTTACAAGACAATGTGTAACGTATTTGAAAGTATTGTTTTTCAGTTTGTATATATTCTATATGATTGCCATGATAAATACACTACTAGCATTTTTAGTCACCCATTATTTTTAACCAATTCTTGGTACATTTTAAACAGTACATCTAATAGTAATAGTGATAGAGAACGTTAGTTCGGAAGAGCTGATAATATTCTGCAGATTAAAATGCATTCTCTTATTAACTGACATAGGCTCTCTATTCGAAATAAGTTTATATATAATGCATATGTGACCTGTTCAAATCCACAAATGTAATACACCAATATCAATAGTTACAGACGACATTGCAATGATCAGTTAAAACCTGTCAATGTATAATATCTACAGATAGAAGACAATATTTATATCAAGTTAAACGTGGGTTTAAAAATTTATTTGCAAATGAAAAAAAACAAATATTTCACAATCTTTCATTGTCTTTTAACTTCGTTGGAAAAATATCTTATAAATCCGAGTACTTCAATGTCGCATTTTTTCAGAGAAAGGATCAGAAAAATTTTATTAGTTAGAAAGAAACTATATATTAAAAAAAGATTTAGTAAATTGTTAGATTCTTGAAAACAGATGCAATAAAAAGCTATATATAAATTCTATGTAAATTTCTATATATATATATATGAAATTTTTGTAAACGGTTGGAGATATTATATAATGATTCCAAAAAGTTTTTATGGAATATTTTTAAATAAGAAAATTTTTAGGCCCAATAAGTTGAAAAAATAAGAAAAAATTAAAATAAATATGAAAAAAAAAATTAGAAAAACATAAAAAAAGAAAAATAAATATAAAAAAAAAATATTTAAGAAAAACAACAAAAAAAATATAAAAATAAAATGTTAAACAAAAATAAAAAAAATACAACAAAAAAACAAAAAAAATACAACAAAAAAACAAAAAATATACAAACAAAAAGAAATACAAAAAAATTAATTAAAAAAATAAAAACAAATTATATATAATTTATATAGCTAAAACTTGAAATTTTAATTTTTTTAATAAAAATTTTCTTCCCTCTGAAGGGAAAGGACCCGTAGTATTGCTGGGAAACAACTTTCATAGCTGCGAAACATACGTTAATGGACCCAAATACGAAAGGTTGGCAACTTCATAAATATAGCTATATGTAGAGTATTACACAGACATCGGTAAAAATTTGTAATTGTGTTTATCAAAAGCTAATTAAACAATATAGTAATATGTTAGATAATAACCAATATTCGAAATCGAATTGGCAAAAAAAGAAGATGAATTATAATTCATAGGAACTGAAAGTGCAGGTTGTTTGGTATAAATAAGAGCTTGTTAGACAAGTGTATATTTTGTTATATATGTTATCTAAGCTATCTATTAAATATATATAGAGTTCTTATTTGGAATGAATTTTTTATGTATTTAACTTAATATAATATTTCTTTAATAACCGTATAACTATCATTTGCAATATGTTGTATATTTTACAAATTTATGCTAATATTCTAATTTGCTGTAAAAATTATTTTTTAGAATTAATTGCAAACACAGAATTTTGTTAAGATTCAAACTAGCATCTTAATTGTAACTTTTACTGCAGCGTTCATAATCTATTCCACTACAGTGCAGCCCAGCATCCTTGGCTTGACTTTGTCTTCACCGACTGCCGCTGTTCAGGGAACAAATCTTCCCATAACTATTGCAAGGCACAAAGAAATTATTCTCGCGCGGAAAAAGTGTCATAATCTCCAGAAGAAAATGGAAATTAAATGTGCTACAATTTGTAGCCACATCCGTTTCCGTTTCAGCATTACTTTAACATACAAATCTGAAGCGCAGAAGTAGAACTGCAATGCAGACAAAGTTTTGATACTCAAAAATTGGAATGCGTATTCCGGCCAAATTCATCGGACGACGGAGTAACACGTACGAAATAAAAAATTATTTGCGGAATAAGTGGAAATACATTTCGATGCTTGGTGTGTTGCCACAGTTTTATACTTTTAATTTTATAATAGTAATTTATACAAAATTGTCTTTTAAAATTTTTTTTCAATTTTTCTTATGATATCCAAACTGCAGTTTTTCAAAATAAACTCGTATTTATTAAAACTCATATTTATTTAAACGATTATATATGTTTGTTTGTATTTTTTATTTATGATATTTTTTGCCATTTTCTTGAGGTGCTGTTTGTAGCACGCGATAAAGCGTACTTATCGGACGTAAAAGAAAACTCCTTGAAAGTCAGCAATGAAAATAAAAAGAAAATAGCATGAAAACATTTTAAGTGGTTTACCGCAACAACATTAAATAGTGAAAGGTGTATAGGCGTTGTGTGGAGAGTGGAGTGTGAAGTGTAGTAGTCGAAATAGTAGCAGAAAAAGTAGCAAATACTCACGGTTACAGGGTAGAGAAGCACTTGAAAGTGTTAGTGTGAAAAAAAGGAGTTTAGTAATCAAGCACGACATGCAAATGTTTTCCTAAAGAAAAACCAAAGATATTACGTTAAAGAATTTCTTTACGGTAAATAAAGGGAAAATTACTGGGCACAAAACAGATTTTGGTTTTGGTTTGTAATTTTGTATTTGCTCCTTTTTTGCATGCCACAACTGTGGCAACGTGTTATGCATGTTGCCACAGTTGTACTGATTGCTTTCATTTATTTTTCAAGTACTTCGAGTATTCATTAAATGCATCAGTGTTGAAGGAAAAGTGTTTCTGTAGTGCTAAACTCGAAACTTCCTGTTTATTAAATGTAATCAATTCAAACAAAATTGTACTATTATGAATATTTATTATTATTGATTGGTAATTGTCAGTATTTGTGGTCATTAATATAAATTTAATTTTAAAAGAAGGAAAAAAACAAACAATTTCAACACTTTTCAACCACAAATTGCTGCATTGCGGTATGCAAGCAACAACAAGAACATTTATAATAGTGGGAATATTTTTTTTATTGGAAGCTGATAGCGATATGACACATGATCAACAACCAACAGCGATGCATAAAGTTTAAAATTGGCAACACCAACGCAAAAAATGCGGGTAATTTGCTTTTTAAAATTTTTTTCTCATCATGCATGCATGACGGCGTAAGTCGATATACAAGTGTGTGAGCATTTGCATACATGCATGTGCTTGTCGTTTATTAATTTAAAAATGCCCTTTTAAAGAAAATATTTTCCATACATTTTTTTCCCTCACTTACTTTTACATACTCATAAGTAAATACAAGCGTATAAATGAATTTAAAACGGAAAATTTTGACTGAGTAAAAATATTCATGAAATTTATACAGTTCACACGCCTTAATTTATGCTTCGAGTTTTTATTGTAAAAGAGTATGCAGGCTATTGTGGGGTTAATTCAATATTCATTAATATTTAATATATATTTGAAACCTCTCATAAACTTTAGTGACGACCTGCACTTTAATTATTCTTAAAAAACGATTACTATAAAAACATATTAATATCTCACTTTACTACTAAAGTACAATGATTGTAGAGTACACTGAACATTGTAATTACAACCCTGGTACTTTATAATTGAACTTTTAATGTACAATTACATTATCGCAATTAACTGCAAAAATCTGCAGCAATAAGTGCCATTTATCTTATAAAATTCCTTTGAAATCTATACACAAAAATACGGGAAGTTTGTAAATATGCAGCAAGTTGTGATATTTTTCATACAAAATCTGTACAAAAACCCGATAGAAGAATGCTAAAGCGGTTCGTCATTTGTTTACACTTAGACCTCTTTCGATCGTTGTTTACCGTGTTCTCACTTTCATTATGATCATAATGAAATTCTACTATATTTTGTCTTAAATTAAATGAATTTTAAAAAACCAACTTTTCATGTCCAAGTCGGATTAAAGTATAGTCCATCGATTACCCTTCTCGTTCAAAGATGTTATATAAAAACTTCATTAGAGAGCGTGAAATAATGTTCGCAGGCTATACAAGCAAGTAAATATACAAAACCAAACTCATGTACTTTTCTTCATTATAAAAAAAGCACATTTAAAAAGCATAATATATTATAGTAAGGATGGTATAGTTATATCGTAAAACCAAATTATAATCAATAATTAAATAAGCCTTGAGGTATGACTTCAACGAAGTCTTAGGCGTTACCTCTAATCTTAGTAATCAATTTTTAAAGAGAGAATCCATTACAAAAAAAATAAGAATACATTTACACACAAATAATAAAAATTATTTACAATCGTGAACTCTATCATTATTTACGAATAGAGCGGGTAACATAACAGAATTCGTAAACATAACTAATATAGTAAACAGATCGGGACATAGAACAGTCTCAGACTTAAAAAACTAAATTTCTTTGAAGAATATCTCAGTTGTATTAATACGCTCATTTTATTGGTACTAACATTAACCATACTTTTTTTTTGTAATCAAGAATGGCATTCAGGAACCCAACAATTGTAAAATATTATATATACATTAGGAACGTTTTTATAGTGCTCCAATAAATATGTGAGCATTCCTCTTAACCTAAACCTAAACTATTCAGACAACAAAATATTAGAAACCACATAGAATTTTTCATGTTATATAAATTATGGTACAGCCTGGTAGCATAAATGTGATTTATAACAGCATTAATATAATTTTAATATACCTAAGCATATAAAAGGCATAATACTTAATTAAAAATGATTGGTTTTGGTTCCGACTGAAGTCGTTAGCAAATTAATTTTAATATAAAAGTATTCTTGCTTGTATGCATGGTTGGGAAATGTCCTCTAAAGTGTACACACCGTCCGTGTACCAGCAATGGTGATATAAGAAGTATTCAAAATTTACAAAACAAAGTTTAAAAATGTGTAATCATCATTCTGAACATGGATTAAAAATATTATTTAGTAAATTAAGTCATTATAAATGCTGGGGAATTTCATCAGCAGAACTGAGACAAAACATTCATCTGACACTTAACACTGGTTTTCTCAACTTTGACGGTTATGTAGGAAGAGGGCTTCATAAACCAGTAAGTGGATTTTTGTTCTTAAATTCAAATATATTAATTTTTTCTTTTGTCATTTATATACATAATAATAATTGGTGTAGTGGTAGGTTATTTTTTTATGCTCCCCAAAAAGCGAGTTTTTTAAGGTTCTTTAATTTTCTTTTAATTAAGTAAGCAGCTAATAATAAGCTAATAATCAATTAATAATTAGTTAATAATGACCTAATAATCAGCTATTAATGAACTAACAATTAGGTAGTTATTAGATTTCCGAAAGTTAATACAACCAAATGTAGTTAATAAAGTGCGGTAGCACCTCATAAAATTTTGATGTTGGAATTTCAGACGAATGAAAAATGAATTCCGATGACAGATCCTTTTGAATTTTTATTCTGCTAGCTGTTTTTATAATAGTATTTTTAGTGAATAACTTTTTATTGGATATCCTCAACAGTTTCTTACACCACAAAAACTTTTCCAGATACAGAATCTTATACCATTTCGATTGGAAAATCTGGATTAAATTTAAATTTACTCTCGATCACTAGCACAATGTAATTTTTTTAGAGTAATATAGATATTTTGTAGTAGTGCTTTTAGTAGACGTTTGTATTTTTCAAATATATATATATATATCAAATCAAATCAAATCACACTTTATGTGTCATATCATATAAACAATAATCTAGTCAAGGCGCAAAGAGGGGTTTTGTAGAAACCTCGCAGTTAAGAGAGAGAGTAAAAGTGCTCAGGTGCACTGACTCAACTCAACTAGCCTCAACATATATATCATATAAATTAGCTGCTAATTTTAGAGTAATTTTTCTACTCTGGTAAAATATCATATATTTTGCCTCAGATTTGCTAATCCAAATTAAAATTGCACTAAAACTGCGTTATTAAATAAAAAGCTATAAATACACCTCCACCTAAAAAGCCCAACTAACACAATTTTAGACTATTTATAAATCTCGTAATTACTGTGGGCTTAATTTACTTACTTAATTTGTGACTAAGTTTCCGCTTCCTAGGTGGTCACGTCTACTTTCTCTTCTCAGGATGGATTCGACAGTAATCACTTTCTACTGCACCTATATTCTTCATATGCTAATTGAGTCTACAATGTCCGGTAAGAAGTTCAATGTAGATTTTAATATCGTTTCTGCTAAGGTCATGGATAGCGTCAACTTTGAAAAACTGTATTAAAATTGAATATCAATTGAAAAAATTTCTCCAGATTCGCCAATCGAAAACACCATTAGGCAGCAGTTATCAAATTGCTCCTGCCTCCTACAAGCACTTATACACAAATAATTTTTATTTTAAAAGGATGTGAAAATTAAACCACTTTTATTCCAATGTCAAGACGTTGGAGTAAGTAACTTAGAATTTGTGAAGGATTTTATATAAATTTTAACAATCAACATAAAATCAAAAGTTAACGACAAAGGAAAGCCATTGAAACCGCCTTCAAAATCCACGATAATAATTAATTTTAATTAAAATGTTAAATGAACATAAAAGTAGCAAGTATTTCATTTCAAATTTACAGAAGACACACCAGATGGAAAGTGGGTGTGTGTGTGCTTAACTGGAATTACAATTGCAAATTCGAAGGCATTTATTCAACTGACAAAATCAAACCAAGTCAGCAAGTCATGAGATGTTATCTCAAGAAATCAATTAAAATGCATGACAAATATACTGACAATATGCGATTAAAGATGAAACTCCGAACATCGAAAGCCAGGCACAGAGTGCGATAGAATACAGTTAACAATCTCGCAAAATACCTTAAAGCTCATTAAATGTCAAAAATTGCCAATTTTATGACAGGCAACAGAAGAACAAAGGGAAGCCTGGTTTTTTTTTCCATTACTGCTTAAGGATATGCGAACGCTTTCGCACTGTGAATCATTCATTAAACATTAAACATTCAACATTATCGGCAGTCATACGAGAGGAAAATTGTGAAGTATGCGCACTTTTACTTTGTGGTAAAGGTTAAATTTTGACATCATTAAATGTCTTAAACGTAAGTAGTATGTCGGCAAGGCAAATTGCTTTCAAGTTGAGTTGGGAAATTGTAGGAAGTTCGAGCCGAGAATGCTGTTCCAGGGGAAAATGTAATGCGTTATAAGACAATTGACAATCAAATATTTGGGTATGTAACGTAATTGTTGCTGATGAGGATGATATTTATGTTGCCGCTATTGCTGCTCTGGAGCAACTGATGTTATTATCAACAAACTTGACGTATACATGCCACAAAACCCGGGCACAACCACACCAAAAAGCAAATTGATTCCTAAAAGATGTGCGCTTATTTTATTGTGCGGCTTTTGAGGTTCCTGTCAAAATGTGCCACTGTGTAATGTAAATCGTACAAGGAATTTCATTTGAAATTGAAATTCAGCAAAAAATCATCAACTAAACGATGATACGCGTAATTTGGCCTTAAGTAATGAAAATTTCAAACAAATTTTAACATTTAATTTGTATGATTTGACGATTTTATGTGAGTGGGTTTGACATTATATTCTCTTTTCGTTTTTAACAAATTTTAATATAATTTTTTCACTATATGATTTTAAATTGTAAAAATAAAATACAACAAAATTATCGCATATAATCTCAACATTTAAACTAAAAATTGAATTCACGAACGAATCGAATGAGTAGCTTTGATATAAAATTTAATGCAATTATGCATTTCAACTAAATAATCAACGTAAATGCAATTATTTTCTTTGCAGATTTCAAATTTTATATTTATATATTTTTTTCAGATTTTAGTCATCACAAATGAAGCTTTTTTGTTGTGCCTAATTAATTAAAATTAAAAATTTATGTTGTTTAGATACATGTATATAAATGAGAGTTTTGAAAATAGTACAGTAAAAACTATCGTAAACCAACACTGACGTTGTTCTCTCTTTTTTTTGTGTTTTCTCTTAAATAACCAAACTTAGTTCTGTATAACGGAAAGAGTTAAGTTTCAGTGAAGTTAACTGTTGCATACTAAGCATGCAAGATCTAATCACTATCATTTGACTAACTACATGACTAACTACTCCTATGATTTAATTACATATAATACAATTCTTAGCTTATACTTATCAATTTTACCTACGTATAAGCAAGTACCTATCTATATAATCTTAATATAATTTACATACAAAATTTCTAAAATTTCCTCAGGTTCCATAAAGTAGTTCTAGAATACAATTTCTTCTCAGTCGTCTTATTGTTTCACTGTTGTCTGTCAGAGACAAGTTAAGAAAATTTGATTTCTAATCACTATCCTATGACTAACTAATAATACGTATTGGTTAATTATATAATACAATTCTTAGCTTGTACCAATCGATTTTACCTATCTATAAGTAAGTACTTATCTATATAATCTTAATATAATTTAATATATACAAAATTTCTAAACTTTCCACAGGTTCCACAAGGTAGATCTAGAATACAATTTCTTCTCAGTCGTCTTATTGTTTCACTATTGTCTGACAGAGACAAGTTAAGAAAATTTGAGTTCTAATCACTATCCTATGACTAACTAATAATACGTACTGGTTAATTATATATAATACAATTCTTAGCTTGTACCAATCGATTTTACCTACGTATAAGCAAGTACCTATCTATATAATCTTAATATAATTTACATACAAAATTTCTAAAATTTCCTCAGGTTCCATAAGATAGTTCCAGAATACGATTTCTTCACAGTCTTATTGTTTCACTGTTGTCTGACAGAGCCAAGGCAACAAAATTTGGGTGAACTTCAAGTCTATGGATATATCTGCAACTTAAACCTTTCATTTCGTCTCTTCTCGAAGCAATTTCTAAAACACTTACATTTTTACGAGTTTAGAATACTGCTTGATAAAATGAAATAATTTATTTAATTTAAAAAATTTATATTTATATGTGAGCGCCCATTTAACAGACCTTTCACTGTACTTGTTATAAAACTTACATTGCATTTGAAATAGCAAATATTTTTATATATAAAAAAAAACTTACAGTATCCCAGCATGGAAGTTAGTGGTAAAAAATTCATTTAAACTTACCTAAAAATAAAATAAAAAAATATATATGTTAGTTTAGGTTTCATGTATAAATTTAATTAAAAAAATTCATTAAATATTGCAACAAAATTTAATTTGATTATTTTTAGTCAATTTGTGAATAATGCCAAAATGAACTGAAATTTGATAAAGCATGTGATATATGAAAGTTACAATGATGAGTCCCGTATAATTCATACATGTAAATATTTTTTTATTTAGCGTATGTGATTATAAGAATATTTATATATAATATTAATATTGAGCAATAACATATTGAAGTTCCTGTAAAATTTTTTATAACATTATGTTACATAAATGGCTATATCCACTAGTATTTGAAATATGCTTTAAAACTGCACTAACATTATTTTAATATACTTATTACTATAAAAGGTATTATAGTTACTTAATAATTGTTGGTCTTCGACTTTAGTCGTAATTAAATTATTTTAATATAATCGTATTGGTGGTTGTGTTATTTTTTTCTTTTCTGTGTAGTGGAAAAGTGTGTGGATTGTACTAACAAAATCAATGTGTCTAGTATGGTTTTCGATTAGTAAATATAGATACAATCTGGGTTTGGTCCTAATTTGTAAAATTTTGTTACCAAATTCAACATTTTTTAAGTTATCTAACATTTTTGTATGATTAGTAGATATATATATTTTTTTTAATAAATATATCAAATCAAATCATAGTTTACCCGTCAAATCATGTGAATTGGCTGAAAATTTAAAAGTAATCTTGGTACTCTGACAAAATATCTAAAGTGTTATAAATTAATGTCGAGTGTTACACATTTTGCCGCAAGTTTATCAATCGAAAATTGCACTAAAAGATTTTAAAAGTGCATTAAAAGTGCACTCAAAGTGCATCTTGACTGTAAAAAATTTCCCTACATTTACCAATCGAAAAAGTCATATGGTTCCATATCTTAAAACATGTGTTCCATATCCGAAATGTGTTATTTTCATATATTTCTAGTCTTTATATTAAACATGGCTTGAAGAAATGATTTATTAAGTTGAGTTATCTGAAAAGCATAGGAATTTTTTATTTGAGACATAACACTCTGAGTTTCTTAACCTTGGCGATTCTACACAAAGATAGTTTGATAGCTAAGTGACATATGTAAGTATGAGTAAAAGTTTTGCTGAATTTCAAAGTAGTTTTACTTAACTTCTCGTGATTTCTAGAGAGAATAGTGCTTTGTATAATTTAGAGTTAAACCAGCTCACATACGATTTATCATTAGTTTTAAGTACCGTCTCGCATAAAGTTTTACCTAAAGGCATAATCATATTCAACATAGTTTTGTTTAATTTTTCCATAATGGGAAAGTATTACAATCAGAAAATACTGCTATAAGATGTCTTTTCAAAAAGATAGCAGTTATGAGCAATTTTTCAACTTCTTCAGTTTAAAATTTATAAATGGGAATATTTTCAATAGCAATATACTAAAGTTGTTTAACTAAAACAAAGCAATACAATATGAAAATGAGTGTTTATTATCTTTTTAAGATATTTTTTGCCTTTTCAAGTCATACAGTTTATAACTGGAAATATTGACGCAACACCAATATATCAAAATAGTCCCAAAGCAATAACAAATCCTATCAACAATTTACATGTAATTTAATGACAAATACGAATCTAAATACGATTGTTCTTACTCTGTATGATAATGTATGACTTGTTGTGACCAACAACAAAGTCTTTAGAAAAAATAGTCATTAAAATCTTAATTAAAATCCAATGAATACTAAAGCTTAATCTCAGCTTCAATATAACATTTTGCGAAAGTGAGTTTGTATGAAGAATGCGTATCTCAATTAGCACTTTAATTGCATGCAACACAACATGAACTAAAACTACTACAATTTAGTTAAAAACATTTTCAACTGCAACAAAAATGCAAGACTTAAACAAATAATAAAAAGGCTACCAGTAGTGCCAGTCAGTGTTGTCAGTTGATAAATGTACCTGCAAACAAAAAGCCAAAGACCTTTCCTTCCATTTTTCGTAGTCCCAAAACTCGACTTAAATAAATAAATTGTCAACAATTTCTCAAAATAGGCAACACAACTCATACAATTTTAGCTGAAGCTACGAAAAAACGCTTTTTTTTTTTTAAAAAAAAAAGGAACAATTGCAATTGTTTGTGCACTTGTCATGAAGCACTGGGGGCTCAGCCACACTTTGATTCTCCACCAACAGAGACTAAACATACAAGGACCCATGGTTAAAGAGTGAATAATATTGCTGTGCCCATAGTGCAAGCCTTGGTTCTTGCTTGGTGTTCGGTGACTAGTGACTGGTGACTATGCGTCCGTCTGTCTTTACTTGGGTAAGTGCAATATTTGCAGTCCATCAACACAAACACAATCCATGGCATATCTAACGACATAAGTTAACAACACTAACAATAACAACAAATGCATTTTTTCACATGCTCCAGGTAATTTGTTCTACATGACTTTCAGGTATATATAGAGTAAGACTTCCTCATGATTGTTTTCAATTTTATTTTTATACTTATTTTGCTTTTTTATTACTGTTTTTGTTTGGATTTGCTTTATTTTTAGAGACGAATTGCAACTGCATTTTAACGTATCTATGCAATTGTCCATTTATTTTTGCATTTTTTTTTCTTTGCTTGTCCATACTTTGGTTTGTCAATTTGTTGAAAAAGCTGTTGCCGACGAGACAGACAGGAGTAACGACAAAAATTAAAAAAAAAGAAAACATAAAAACCCAAAACAAGAGGCTGGAAAAATGTTTATTGTTCACATATTGATGATGTGCAATGTGTCTTTCCATATTTACCCTTTTAACTATTTTCCTTACTTTTTATTTTTATATTCATCTCAGTTCTCCTATAACGTTTACTCAAAATGGTATGAAACTTCAATTGAAAAATGTTGAAAAATAAAGAAAAACAAATACGAAACGGAAAGTATTACAATGTAAAGGAATCAGCTTTTGTCTGGTAGGCCGCACATCCATGGGGATTACATGCTGCAGCAGCAAGCCACCACTGACATAAGATGCAGTGTTCTAAGAGCTCTAAGCAAGTGTAGGAAGCACAGTGGTTCAAGTGCAAATAGCGCATAGTTAAGGAAATGTCACAACTTGTCAAAACACCAGTGACTTGTGAATCCGCAACAATAACAGGCACTGGCAGCAAGCATCAGGCATCAGGCATCAGGCATGAACTGAGAGTGCAGCAACCAACTTGACTTCAGTAAATGCGCAGAGTCTGTGTTTGTGTGCAGAGTCAGATTCAGAGTCTTTGTTGTGCGTAGTCAGAAATTTGAATCTATTTAGTGGCTATGTGGTAATTACAATGACAATGAATAATTACTTCAACAAATAGTAGCCAAGTTGAAGGAAACTGTAAAGCTTCCAGCGTGCTGCACCAAAAATAATAAAAATCATGCTACAATATTTGTACTTGTTTCGTTGTTGGCTTTGTCATTTTCATATTGTCAAGTACGAGTATGTCTTCTGGATTTGGTGACTTCCTCGTATTTTGACATATGAACGCGCACGCACATCAATGACTGAGACAATAGCGAAATTGGATTTATGCAGGATTACTGACTACGTGCGAGATTCTATTTAAATTGTGCATTCAACTGGCAGCTGTTAATTTTTCCATAAAAGGGTGTAAATTATTGCTACCCCAGTAGAGTGATTTGATGAAAAATTTCTTTACTTCTATTTTTGAAAAATTAATTTAATAGCATTACTGCAATAAAAGTCTTTGTGGAATTCAGTAAGAATTTATAATGAATTCAATTTCAATTATTTAAGAAAAACGTGTGCACGTTTGGGTGATTTGTAAAAATTGATTATGCTCTATTGTTCTCAATCCTTAATTAAACATATTTAGATACATATAAACAGTAGTACACATTGTTAATTTATCTACTGCAGTAACTAAACACTTACCTGTAAAATCAAATTGTTAAAGACATTGCTAACAGCTTCTGTGCTTGTTAACTACAAATATTTTCAATAACTCCTTGTTCTCTTCCATATATGAACCTACTGGAAGGCTTGAATTTATAAACAAATATTTACTATTCTTTTAAACTAACAATGCTATAAGCTTTTTGCTAAGACTCGTCATAAAACCTAAAGAAAACTTTACAATAATTTGCAGGCATTTCTCTTTTCTGCTTAAGGTTTGTTGACATAAATTTGCTTTCCTAGTGCAATAAGTTTTGTAAGAAGCACGCTTCCTTATGTGAAAAACTTAGAAAATATATGTCAAATTTAGACAAAGAAACAACAAAGAGAAAAACTTTTTTATTTTAGAGAAAAAAATCTAAGTGAAATACGCCAAAATACATAAAAGCCATGGTAGAAATAAAGAAATAGAAATCCGAAACGCACTGCGTCAGTCTATTGAATTATTTCAACCAAACTTGCAAGTAATAAGAAACGTGATGCACAAAAGTCTCAAAAGTAATCCTCAGAAGAGAAATGCCAAAACCGCAATGAACATGCCATAAAGTATGAAGAAACCCGTACTAATGGGCGCATTGCAGACTTTTAAATATGTTAAGTTCACTCGTAAAGACAAAAATGTACAAATCTCACAATTACGCATGGAAATCTAGGAAAACTTTTAAGAACCAGTTAAGTTAAAAAGAGATTTTGAAATAGATGTAAAAGATTTTAGTTAATTAAAAAAAGTTTTAGGTAAAAATGTGACACAGAAGGCAGATATGCTAACTTAAAAATAAAACTTTTTAAGTTAGCATATTTGGCATATATATAGCATATAAGAGTAATGGAAAACAGAAGAAGATAGCCTAAAATAAGCTACGCAATATATATATATGGTGGGTGAAGGATTAGTCGAAGTAGACCACTAAACTACTTGGGTCCTTATTCGTCCCTCGATTCTTGGATGTTGTTATTGAGTTAAAGCTGGGGTGGCTTCCGTTCGCATAACTACATCTTTTGTTAATGCAAACAGCTCATTTAGCTTGAGGTTTCCTGCCAAGTCATCACCAACCCAATGTTGTCCCAACACAGTCATCCTCCTACTTGCCAGTGCTGGGCATTGGCACAATATATGCACCGCTGTTTCCTTTTCTTCTAGACATAGTCTGCAAGTGTCTTTCCCAGCAAGAGTTATCTTTTTGAGGTGATACTTGAAGTTGCCATGTTCATTAATTAGTGAGGTCAGCCAGCTTTGAGTGCTCCGCGAATAGCTAAGCACATTTATCGCTTCCCTGGCCCACGGTTTCGGCCACATGAGTTTGGTCTGTCTACAAGTGCTCAACTCCCTCCATCTATTAAGATGAAGTGAGGTTATCCACTTATAGACATAGGCTGCAGTCATGTTGTAACTTATTAGTATTCTGGGCTCTGAGTCGCAGAAATTATGGCTTGATCAGTGCTTTGCAAGTTCATCTGCCTTCTCGTTTTGCTCAATACCGATGTGTGCTTTAACCCACATGACCGTCACCTTATTTCCATGAGCACACTTCATGAGCTTAAACAACGCAATAGAGCAGTTTTGTATTAAAAATGTCGGGGATTCCAAAACGGTTTCCTACGATTACATCTGAAAAATCTTTTGCTCAAAGACAGTCTCCTTTAATAACTGTTATAGACTTGAACTTGAAACTAATCAATGAGACCATTATTATATACTAATGAAATTGAATAAGTGATCCTTTACAAAAACGTACCTAGAAGCGAAATATATCGGCAGTTCTGGATTGGATCGGTAGCCCTGGATTATTACAGGATATTAGAAAAGAAGAATCCCTAAAAACTAACTATCAAAGCATGATCAAAAATGAAAAATAGCATAGTGATAAAATTTGAAAGTAGTATTTTATAGCATAGCTTCTGTTTTGAATTTGAAAATCACAATATGATAGAAATTTAGGGCAAAGAAAACCATTTAATGAAAAGAGATCCACGAAGATAATTAGCATTTTGACTAAATATTAAAGAACTATTTTAATGTCTTTTGGATTACTTTCACTTTTACGACAAAGTAACAAAACGCCAGAAAAATGTTCGAACATAAAAGTGAAGGTGGTTAAGATGCGCTGACTCTGAGCTCCAAACTTGACAGAACACGAGTTCAATTTCTGGTACTTGCAGTCTTAAAAAGAAAAAATTATTTAAAAATAATTAAATACAAGAATTATCTTCAAGACCACTGATGATGGGTATTTGGCAATACCATTGCGTACAGCTGTATGGTCAGCCAAAACTTTTATTACTGTTCGAAAAACGTCGATTAATTAAACCACTTATCACACTGATAAAAGTAGAACTCTGGATTCAAAAGCACGAAATTTAGGAGACACAAAAGCTATATAGCGAGTAACGCGTAATGAAGATCTCAGTATATGTAGCATAGCGAGTAACAATTAATGAAGATACTTAACATACTGACTAAACATGAGAGAAGTACTTAAGAGGGTATTAAATAGAACCCGCAGAGTAACAGAAAGCAAGGATAGCCAAAAACTATTCGCTGAAGAAACTTTTATTCATATTGAAAAAATCTGAAAGAAATATTTTGTACTGTCTTACATTGAAATCCGAAAGGAAACAGAAAACAGAAATCCGGAAACTAAAAACTATCAACCAAAAAAAATAAGTAAAGACATCAAGCATACTGAATAAATATGAAAGGAGTAGTTAACAAAGTTCTGATTTAAAAACTACAGAGAACCGTGGAGAACAAGAATAACCAAAAACTATTTAGAGAATATAAACTATTTACCGAGATGTCATTTATCATACCAAGAGAATATAACATGAGTACCTAATAAGACTTTGTATTAACGTAGCATTATTTTAAGACTAGAAAGTCTAGATGACTAAAAAGTATGTAACGAAGAATAAAAGCATACAGAATGCTTTTAAAATATGGAGGGACCCACACTTCTCATGGTAGTTTGAGGAATCTGTACTTATAATGAAAATGTAGTCGATACTGTTGTTAGGGATCCACACATGTCATAGTAGTTTGAGGAATCTATACTTATGATAACACATTTTAAATTTTGAGGATCATTAATTTTTTATGTATAATGTGCTGACAATTTAAGAGTTGAAAAATTTAATATTCTTACAACAAAAACCGTTTATAAATTCATTAAGACAAAGTTGCTATAAATATTAAAATGAATTTGCTCTTGTGAATGAATTTTCATTAATAATTTTTTCTCTACCAACTCTTTGCTGCAGGCGCAATTAGCACTTCCTACTATATTCGGTGCTTCCCGAAAATGCTATAAATTAAATGGAGTAAAAATAACACGATTTCATGCAATTAAAAATTATGCGTAGAAAATCAAAGTAATTTATATGCACATAAAATTCATGTACAACGCCCTTTAAAAAATTACCTAGAAAAAATCATGCTTTAATGATGCTAAAAATATGAACTTCTGACTTTTGCCTACGCAATTTGTGCCAACAAGTGAAGATACGACTCAAGATACATGCATCTTGAGGCAAGCAAGCAAGCAGGCGATTCTTGTAAATAGTAGATAAGTAAGATGATAAAGTGAAAGATACTTTGACAAGTTTTAGCTATACAACAACAATAACAACAACAGTAGATTCAATAAGAACGAAAAAGAGTACATAGAGTGTGTAACTCCCAAGTAATCTTTAATCTTCAGCAACTTTAACTTTGCATTGCAGCACATCAGTATATCAGCATATCAACAACGCAATCTCACTTATAATGAAGGCAATAATTCAACTTAAATGCGAAAAAAAAGATTAAAAAAAAAATTGTTGTTGTATGTACAATATATTAAAAGAATCCCTCAGCGGTGTCAGTCAGCGAAGCGTTGAAATATTAAGTCCAGACAAGAAAGCGGAAAGGTGAACTTGTACTGCGTAACGTCGTTTTGCTCCAGCAAACTGAATGGGAAAAATACCAACCCGGGTTTTGTTTGCAGTGTTGCCAATGCGCGGCGATTCACTTTGCCTCTTCATTAAAATTAAAACTGAAATTAAATTAAATCAGGGTTCAGAAAAACACTGTGCTGTGCACAAAAATGCAAAACACCACGCACAAATGTTGTGCGATTCTAAAATTTCACACCACAAATGTGGTGTGCGAAAATTTTTGTGCACATCTTAAGTGCACATCTTGTGTGCACAAACGAAACGCACATTTCACACGAGTGTGGTGGAGTGAAATAAAACTCGCACACGCATTCGGTGTTTGTGCCGAAGTTATTTCGCACAGCACATTGTGTGTGCGGCAGCCAACATGCCCTCGCACACAACGTGTGCAGAAAAGAATACGAGAAGCACATTTTGTGTGCAGGCTCGAAAATAAAAATGCACCCAAATGTGCGGAGACGAAATGTCTACTGCACGTTTGTGTGAAATGATGATTTAAAAGCGCACAATATTATGACAAATATCGCAGCAAAATAGTACGGAAAACTGATTTGTATTAATTTTGGTCTTAATGCGAAATATTTTATTGAAGAAATAATTTTGTATTTATATTTTAATTTTGAATTTATTATTAGATTTACATTTATTGCTTATATTACTTATTTTTTTAAGGTTTATTAATTTAAAATATGGGAATAAAGTTAATTTCACAATGTACTTGAAAACTTTGTTATATTAAATAGGTACATGAATTTAATAGAGAAAGAGTATTTGTTTCGAAATGTTATAAGTAAAGAGGATCGGTTCTACGGATCGTACTTTGAAAAAATTAAATATATCAATTTTGGACTACTTCATAAAATTTTATTTAATAGTAAGTTGTACACTAAGATTCGTTAGTAAGGTTATAAAAAGCAAATTAAATATTTTTTACAACAACATGAATTAATTTTGTTATTAGATTTCAATTAATTTTTTATCTTTAATTACAGCTTAAATTTAACAAAGTTATTGAAATAATTTTATAATTTAATATCTTAATTTCTTATTATAAAATATATAATTTTTATTACAACTTTTTTTGAAATAAATTTTCATTTAATCTTATTAATAACATTGCTGAAATATTTTTTTCACTTAAATTATATCTCTGCTTACTTATCACAGTAGAAAGGGCGCTAAAATCCTGCTACCTGTTCAAGAAAATATTTTCTTAATCTTTCGCGTTTTTTAATGAATGTTAGATACTCTACCTATGTGAATACATATTTCTGGAGAAGAAAAATATCTATTTGTGGCCCTCCCGTATTATCTTTTTTAAACTGTTGCAAAATTTATTAAACAAATACACCAATACCAATACCTGCTACCTGTTCAAAAAAAATATTTTCCTAATCTTTCATATTTTTTGGGCATAAAAAAATCTTCCTAAAATATGTTTTTATTTTTTTTAAACTGGTGCAAAACTTTCCAAACAAATACTTTAAGTTCACTTACTATATTTGCATTTAAAAATGCACAAAGTAATATACAAAAAACTAATATTTTAAGTTAAAATACAAATAAGGTTAAGACAGTTATAATTTTTAGTTTACATTAATTAACAAAAATAATTATTTTAAATATTTGTTAATTTATGCAATTTTTAACATAAATTACGATCCCAACGAACGCAAATATCAATTTTTTCAAAATTTGCAACAAAATAATATTTTCTATTTCAAACAAAATTGTGAAGTTCCTGTAATTTTTTCCACCCTTGGGTGCAAGCGCAAAATCGCACATTTGTGCACGTTTGTGCATCGCACATTTGTGCACATTTGTGCACGTTTGTGCAGTCGCACATTTGTGCACATTTGTGCAAACGTAATATGAGCAGCACACTCGTGTGCAAAGAGAATTTTTTGTCGCACAGTGCGGTGCGAGCATAAAATTTTCTCGCACATCTGATTGTGCACATTTTTAAAAATCAGTCACACAGCACAAATGTGTGTGCACGAATCTGTGTGCACAATCATCGCTTTGTGCGATGTGAAATTTAAAATCGCACAACAAATTTGAGTGCGTGCATTTTTTTTCTTAACACCACAAATGTGCGTGTGCATATTTTAAAAATAATTTCCACTCGCACAGTGCAGTGTGCGATTTTGTGCACCACATTCCGAACTCTGAATTAAATACAAATACGCACACTGAAATGGACACGCGAGTTATTGTTACTTAAAGGCGTACTTCAATTGCACGGAGTGCCACAGTACCACAGAAGACGCACAGAAACGCACTGCGGGGAAACGCTTAAACAAATTAATTAGTTCATACATTTCTTGGATTGAGAAGACGATGTTTAAAAAATTTATTAAATAAATAAATAAACAGAGCAAATTTTGTTGTCTGGGGAAATAAGCAACATTAGCGTTGGAGTGTATCTTTTGTTGGTGGTTCGCCTGGTGCGTTGCTGTTGGCATTGGATTGGTGTGATGATAGTGTTGCTGTTGTTGCTGTTGTTGTTGATGATGGCATTGGAACTTGAATGGTTGTTGGTTGATGGCTGATGGAAGCGAAGTGGCAGTGTCAGTAGCTAAGTTAAATTGTGCATTTAAAAAGTCGGAAGCACACAATTTTGTATACAAAAAATACCATAAATTGCGTGATTCGTCAATGTAAAGGTTAACGACGAACATTTGTTTAAATAATGGTGTGAACGAAAGATTGTAATTAAAAGATTTTCAAATACAGGTTCACAATATTATTTCGAAAAAAAAAACAACAGGCAAAAATAAATTTAAAGGGAGTATTGTTTTTTTTGTGTAGAGAAGAAACAACGAGTAAATTAATTAAAGAAAAACTGACGAGTATATTAATTTGTGAGCAATTTTAAAGAGTTTTAAGTAATTAAGTAAAAAAGCGTAATTAAAATAAATTTTAAATATTTCATTCATTCAAGTATTCCAAACATAAATATAAAAATTTCTTATTTTCTTTTCTTCTTCTATTTCCAGTCAATTATTGTTGTAAGATAGAGATCTCCATATCAGGCAGTCTTGTGTTGTGCACTACTATTTGTTGTACTCTTCAAAACCCATATTTGATACATCAAAATTAAAATGTTCAATTGGGATGATTTTTTTACATACAAGTTACCATCTAACCTGGGTACCAAATCAGTACCCACTGAAAATTTAGGTTCCACCGGTGAATATTAACTAGATCGTCTAACTATACACTATAAGTCAGAACGCTATATTTAAGCCTCTAGTTCTTTTGCCACTAGCTTCTAGTTCTAGTATTTTTGCGAAAAACTACTGCGATTACTAAACGCTTCATTGACGTCAACATGATCCTGCCTCAATCACTCAATCTAGTCAATCCAGGACAATCAAAGTTGAAGGCACCTGGATCCATAGTACGAGATTTCACCTCTAATGGTTTGTTAAAATTGGCGACTCATTTGCCACAAGTTATAGTTCAAAATATATCAGAACGGTCGCAAATCAAAAATCAGAACATGGGAAATATTACAACCCCTATTCCAAATGTGGAATCCTACACAGATTGCACGGAATTGTCGTCAAGGTGCCAGCTAACAGCACCAAATTTACGAATAAATAAAAATATGTTTGTAATTTGTCAGTGCAGAGGTTAGTAATTAATATTTTCGATTTATATTAAGTTGGAAATTAAGATAAAACACTTATTATTTGGTAGATAGCTTCATGGCATTATTTATGAATGTGGATGCCACAGGAATCCACATTATGGTTGAGACTAAGGAATCCCACAGTATATTGAGGTAACACTTGTCACATTTGTTATTGTTTTAAAGAAGAAAAGCTTGATAATGTCACAATTTTATACACTAATAGTTATACTAAACTGCGTTGGTAGCTGATGTATCACTATTGGATTTTTTTCAAACCAAACTGAGCTTCATCCTTGAAGAAAATTCTGAATAAAAAAATGTAGCAATTTTCAATCATTTGATCTTATCTACACACTTGCTAAAAAGCACGCTGTGTTAATAAATTCATATATTTGATGAAGAAATCTTTATCTATCGAAAATTCTACTAAAAATAAATATAATTTAACCGTATTTATAATTTCTATATTTCTATTTTTTTCTATATTTTTGTTATTGGAATGTTATCTGACTGGTTTTAGTCAGTGTTGTTCTTTAAGTACAAAATTTAATTAAAATATCTCCTGCCGTACATAAACTCATTCATGTAAAGAATGTAATAATTAATTGAATTTGTGAAAATCTTATTAGATTTATTGGAAATTTCTACATGACTTAATAATATTATGATTTTTCTAGTTAATTAACAATTTAATTAATCAATGTTGGGAATGAAATTGTACTAAGCAATTTGCAAATAATATCTCAGAGCCCCTTGCATACTTGTATCTGGCACAAGCAACGACGTAGTAGTAATATTGTAGAATAATAATACAGTTTTTTACATACACATATATATACAAATAGCTTTCCGGTATAGTAAGGAACAGATTGTTATATTGACAATATACCATTCAAATAAGCTAAATTGCAACCAAATAGCAGGGACTTGCATAATCTTCATGCCATGTGCATCAAGCCAAATGTATGATGAGATAAGGTTTCATTTTATAGATTTGGATTGCACAGTGAAGATAATAACGCCAATAATGATGGCAATAATAAACAGAATGCAAATCAATATGCAATTGTTAGCCTGAATATTGAACCAACTGTCAACGCATTTGTAAAGCAATTGAACTGCATAGAAAATAGATTTAATTACCAAAATTTATACATATGCACAAATTATTGTAACAATTGCATTTAACACTGAAGCTGCAGACCGTACTGGACTCTATTGGGAAAACCAATAAAATGTTATTGCAACCCCAATTTATTTTGTAGCGAGCACATTTAAAAATACATGCACATACATTCCGAACATATATAACTAAATCTATCCATTAAATGTGTAGCAATGGCAGACAGATTGGTATTCACACCGTTGCCCAGATATGCATGCATACCTAAAGCACTCACTAATCCCTTAGCAAAATTAATGTAGTAGATGAAATCAATGGGTAGATACATTTGTAGCCGCATTGACATGTTATCAATTATATACCAACGCCCCGCTTACACTATTAGTCTACCAACACTGACGGCGTCGTACACTTTTGATATGCCAACAGATATGAATTTCCCCTAAAGTCTATGGATTGCATTGCATTTGTGGTGTTGTGGTTATTACAGAATTGTTAAAATAATTTTCACATTCACATTTCGTGAATATATTACGTACACCCAAACACCCACCCATCCGTCCTTTTTAAACGCATCTCATCATAGAGCTGGCGGCTTGTACGCTGATGCATTGTTCTTGCACCCACAAAACACCTGCATTCGCATTGTTGCAGCTGTTATATTTAATGCGATTTTGTTTGTGTTGCTACTTTTGTGTGTTTAGTATAGTGTTGGATATTGCATGAAATAATAAAAGGACAACGCTTAACACTAAAAGGATAAAAAAAAGTACATTTGACACGTTAATTTTTAGAGTTGACGCTTTATTGCAACCACACAACGAAGCATTAAATGTGCAGTGACACATGCCGCACATCACTCACATCATTCCGACCAAATTGAGCCGCGCTGAGGTAAATTCTATCATAACCAGTGTTGTAAAAGTTCTGAATTGGCAGTGAATTGATTAGCTGCTGATTGTGTTCATAACATAGACGCAAATTTCTTTCAATTATTTTAACACAAATTTGTACTTGAATAGACTTATTTCTACAACAAATATTTACCATTATTACCCATAGTTAAAATAATTTATAACAATCATTATTTTAAATTATTTGGAAATTACAGTAAGAAAAGTTTGCAATCCAAAAAAAAATTTTTTTTTACTTTAATCAAGTTTATTTTCATTAATTAATGGACTGACCATATAATTTTTAATTAAAATTTTTTGGTTTAAATTTTATATAATAAAAACATAATCAAAAAAGAATTATTGATTTTAAATTAACATATTAAAATTTTTATAGAATTGTATATAGGTTGGGCAAAAAATATTCGGCGCTATTTTTTCCTTTGAATAGTAACTTTTTAATTGTTTCATTAGACAACTCTTTTTAACAAAATGAGAATAGGTAGTTAAAAAATTTTGTATATCAACATCAAATTCAAAATTTAATTTTATTAACGTAAACTTAATAAAAAATTTAATCAAAAAAAACAAAAATTACTAATATCTTCTTATTAAAGATATTGTTTGAAAAATAGTAGCAATATTAAAATTTGTTGGTAAGATCGTAGCAGAACTTATAATAGGATACCAAAACCTTTAATTGTAAGCAAATCTAAAAATTATAACCTGCAATACTATTGTAAATTAAACTATGCAGCTGAACCCAATACAAAATACTGGAAAAATACCACAATGTAGGATCTTAAGCCATTGGAACCACTTCTTCGGATTGAATGAAAACGATTTTCACCACTGACCCAGAGATCAGTGCGTGTAACTTCATTTCAGCAATGAGAGCAGAGAGGAGAGATAAAAAAAAGTTAGTATTTAGAACTCTAGGTTTATCAAATCCAGTAAGTATGGCCGTGGTATACGGGGAATGAAGGTAAGATCAAACTGTAGCATAGAAAAAATACTAGTCGTACAGCTAGTTGTTTGCTTATATGTAGAAAAATTATGGTGCTGCAAGCAAACATTCTACACTAAATCAGTGTTGTAAAATTGATGCCATGTTAAAGCTTTAGATTTTTAATATTGCAGATGAGGGAGGTATGGAAAGCAAGTCTGTACTACTTATTTACAATGAAGCAAGATAAATGAATACATCACTGTTAGCTAGCGCTTTCACTTTTGCTTAATCCAATATATAAGGGTTAGAAATCAAATTGAGCATTATATGTGAGCATGAGTGGAGCAAAGGGGTTTTCAATTTAGTAGTGTAGTTCTTAAGCACTCTGTCATTTTCAGTTATTAAAGTAATAATTACTTCAGGAACTGTTAAAGTTTTTTTTTATTTTTTCTTAACATGATTTTTCATTAGGCCCTTTTAGGTTCGACTAAATCCATTTTAGCACATAATTTATAAAATTGTTTTATTTAAATATTTCTCACAGTACTTAAACGTACATAAAATATACATATTTATAAATGTGATTTAGATATATTGTAAATTACCTACTATTAAGCGTGTGTGAGTCCTTTACGAACTGAAAGTAAACCTTGAAATAAAATTGATTTACTCCTGAGAGTAAAATTACCAAAATTTCGGCACAATTGGAAAAACTTCAACAAATGCCATTAATACAAGCGGATAAAGTTATAATAAAATTATTGAAATATCCTTTGTGGGCGGCAAAAAAAAAATTAAAATAAAATATCTTGCCGCAGAGAGTAGGCACATTTGTACTTGTCTCATATTGCAAAATGCCGTGTCTTTGATTATTGGTAATAAACGCAAAATTAACTTAATCTAATTAGCTGTCACACATAATTCTCGTTTCGTACCCATTCAATTTCCAACCACCTTTTTTTTTTTAGCACATAATCTGAAAAAGAATATACAGTGAAATGTATTGCAAAAAAGGGGGAAAATATACAACAGAGATTCTGCAAAAAAAAAAAAAAAAAAAAAAAAATCAAAAAGAAAGAAAGATATTCTCTAGAGTTTTGTCTGCATATTCTTACAGAAGATAAACTTCATTCGTTACTGTCGAGCTATGAAATTTCAGTTGAAATTAAAACGTTGCTGAAATAATTCATCTGTTCGGTTTTTGGTAGCATCAGCAACAATCCATGGATTAGCAACCCTAACTGAGTAACTGGCAACTGTAGCACGTAAATGTACTTTTAAGTTATCCTTAAAGTCTATGTTGAAATTCGACATGTGATTCATTGTACTCCGTTTGGGTATTTTTTTTACTCGCTATCTCCAAGCGGTTGGGTGTATGTAGTAACTGGCTAAATTTAACAATTGCAAGTGTTACGCTACGTGTACTTTGTAACTTTACTTGGAAAATACCAAAATACTCAAAAGGCTCAAGGGAATAGTCCCACACGTATGCAGTGCAGTTAAGTTTGATTTGGTTCGAATAGATTTTGGTTCGGTAGCGACGCCATTAAGGTGTGCGCTTCACATAGCGTCACAGCAACAATTTTCCAACACTGGTCTGGTCATTGGCTGTAGACAATGCACTGGTCAGCAACTTTTTGGTCACTTTTGTACTATTTTGAAATTCATTTTCTTTTTTTTTAGGTTTTTGTTTTTTTCTTTTTTGTTTTTGTATGTTTTTTAATCTTTTGTCTATGCAATTTACTTTTAAAATTGTTTGTAACATAAAACTTTTGCAATCAGTGCTATCAAATGCCACTTCAAGTTGCAAGTTGGATTATGACTGCTACATTCAACGCAAATATTCTTACGTGACACATAAGAGAAAAATCCTATGAAGCTGTTTAAGTGGATTTTGTTTACTTATGAAATTTCTTTTCAAATGGAGTAGAAAAAAATTATGCCCTAAAGGCATTTAAAATTTTCTTACTAATTTTTTGTAAAAGTAGGAAAAAAAAATTTTATCCTATCGTCGAAAAAATCAGAGGCACGTATATGTGTTCAACCCCTCCGCTTCGCTTAGTTCTGCAAATGTCATATATGACGCATATTTAAGCTCTTAAAAAATGTGTTCATTTATATCAACAACAACAACAACAACAACAACAACGAGAAAAACAAGAACAACAAATATAGTACATGTAACTGATTCAATTGATAACAGGCGATGCATGCGATGCTCCTGCCCAAATCTGATATCTGAGCCACCATAACAATGACAAAGGACATAACAAATTGACTGACTGACGTTGACAATGTATTTGTCGCTACTTTTATTTTGCTTTGCCAGGATTAACGTTTGAATCGTAAAAAAAGTATCTACCATAAATATACAGATATTCAAAATTTAAAAAAAAAAAAATAACAAATCTAATTACATTTTAAAAATTGTGATTTCGTTACAGGCTTTAGGGCTCATTATGAATTCGTTATGGGTTTCAAATTGGTTATTTTTGAATTTTTTTCTTTTTATTTCATATTATTTTTTTTTTTTTGTTGCTTTAGCTTCGTTAGTACATTTATTGCGGCGGTGAAATGTGCTGTTTTGTGTGATCATAAATTTGATTTGTTTTAAATTACAGACAGGAATGTGCATTCCTGCCTAAGCTCTAAATCGAATTTCACTTTTTATTATTTTTATTTATACTCGTGCCTTGCCACTACCGAACAATACGGCAGAGGAGTAATTTGCATAAACAAATTGCGTACAATAAAAAATAATATTAAAACATTTTATGATACGGTAAATTTTTATAGTATTAATAATTCTACAAATGAAATTAGAAACGAGAAAAATTGACAATTTAGAACGATAAAGACAAGAAATGTGATATTATTCAATAAAATTTTGAGTACCTTAAAATTAAGGAGGCGAAATGTATAACTAAATAAAAAACGAAATCGATAATAAAATCGAGAAAGAAATTGAACACATAGTCGATAACCCAATAGATGGCTAAATCAATAATTACATATTAATAATGAAATGATTAGATTAAATTATGCTGGCAGGCCAAAAAGGCCACGCGTAGACCACTAATGTCCATTGCGATACCAGATCAGAGTCTTGTTTTAGCGATTGTATGCATCACTTAGGATGCGCGTTTCATTACCAAAATTTATTAAGATTCCAACAGAAACCTCAGGTATGTACTTCAGTCCTGCAAAACTGAAAGCTCCCAAGTATTTTTGTCGAGTTCTCGAGAGAGCCGGGCAAGTACACATCAGATGCTCTAGAGTTTCCTTTGCATCCGGCTCATTGCATTTCCTGCAAGCATCGTTGTGAATTAGGTTTAGTTTTCGGGCATATGATGCAACCAAACAGTGACCTGTCAACACACCAATTAATGTTCTACAGTTCCTTCTGTTAAACGATATAACATTCTTGGTGTATTTTTCTTCGTATATGTGTCTACACATAATTCTAGCTGTTTTACAGGTGGTTAAGTTCCGCCACCTCACCTTTGCTCTCCTTATCATGAGCTCGTCCAGAAGTTTATGTATTTGTTTCAGAGGTCTGAGTATTTCGCTCGTTTGTTCCTCTGAAAGTTTTGCGCCATTTTTAGCAATAGCATCAACTGTCTCATTTCCCTCTATGCCTTTATGACCAGGCTAGTCTTGCTATAGCTTCCTTGGATTTCTAATGAAATTAAATATAAAATTAATAATGAAATCAATAATAAAAACAGCACTGATATCGATAACAAATTGATAATATAATCAACGACTAAATGGATGACTAAATCAATAATTATATATTAATCATAAAACAGCAATAATATTAGTAATGAAGTCACTAACGAAATCGATTACAGAATAAGTAGACAATGAAATTGATATTTAAAATAAATTTTTTATCGATAATGAAATCAGCATTGAAATCTATAACAAATTGATCATGTAGTCGATAACTCAATAGATGATTATGTCAATAATTACGTTAATAATGAAATCAATAAAATCAGTAATAAAATCGATAATGAAATCGATTATAGAATAAATAGACAATGAAATTGATAATTAATATAAATTTTATATTGATAATGAAATCAGCAATGAAATCGACAATAAATTGATCATATAGTCGACAACTAAATGGACGACTAAATTAATAATTATATTAATAATTAGATTAGTAATGAAATCAGTAATGAAATCGATAACGAAATCGATTATAAAATAAGAAGACAATAAAATTAATAATTAAAATAAATTTTATATTGATAATGAAGTCAGCAATGAAATCGATAATAAATTGATCATATAGTCGACAACTAAATAGACGACTAAATTCACAATTATTATTAATAATTAAATAAGCAATAAAGTCAGTAATAAAATTACTAATAAATCGATAACAAATTTATGATATAAACGACAACTACATAGATGACTAAATCAATAATTTTATTATTAATGAAACAGTAACAAAATCAGTAATAAAATCGATAACGAAATCGATCATAAAATAGGCAATGAAATTAAATCCATACTGAAATGGAAAATTATGTCAAAAATAAAAATGATAAAAATATCAATGTTGACGTCGATCATTATATCGATATTGAAATCGATTATTATATTGATAGTACAATCAAATATTATATAGATAATTCGTTAAATCGATAATTAGTTGATAAAAAAGACTAAAGCAAATCAAAAGAATATCGTTAATAAAGTAAAACATTTAGTTGAAATTGGCTCCAAAGTCTATAATGATATATGCAATGAAAGCAGTAATGGATTCTTAGAGGAAATTGAAAACAAAATCGATCATGACATTAATAATTAAATCGATAACGATACTTATCAAAAATTTATATATTTTTTTGTTAGATAATATAATACGTATGCATGGAGACAGTGCAATAGAAATAAAAATATAACGTATAAAATTCTACAAATGTATATTCTTTAAATAAATAATTTGAAGGTACTATGGAATTATCGTAGAACTATAGTTACCCTATAAATGTGATTAAAACTATGTTCGATACTCGAGAGTGAGAACATTGGAAATTTTCGTCAAAAAAATTAATACTTCAGTAGTTAGCCAACCTGCAAAGGTTAAAGACCGAAACTGGCAGGTTATCGTAGCGATAGGGTTTAGAGCTGTCTATGCATAGCACATTTTTAAGAATTATACAATTTTAAAATTTAAAAAGAAGTACAAGTAGGTTAAATTAAGTTAGGTTATTGAAGCAATCGGTATAGTTGAGCAACGTAGTTAAATCCCACAGGTTTATTGTAATACCACTACTTCAAAAGCGACGTTAAGTGTAGTTACTTATTGAATATATAACAGGCTATATCTACTGATATCTTCATCAACTCAGATTTAGAAGAAATGTTTAAATATATGTATTAAAATGCAAATGCAAGCAAATGAAATAAAATAAATGAAAAAGATATGTTTCTCTATACTTATTAGAATATTTCAGAAGTGTTTTAATCAGCCTTGATTAAAAGTGTAGCAATATTAATTAATAAAACACTTAATTTGCTGCTATTTCTGATATTATTTGAAATAAAAGAAATCAAAAAAGATCAAACCTTATATGTGCAGACAAATAATTATTAAATAATGAACTAAATCAATAATTCAATATAGTATCCAACAAACTTTTAATACATAATTAAATAGTGTTAACATCATAATGGTTTAATATACATATAAATAATAATTAATAAATTATTCATATATTTGGCAATCTTGGCAATTTCTACGTATCTTGTAGAAATTTCATCATATTTCCATCATAGACAAAAATTGAATCATACCACAAAGTTTTTATTCAAATATATAAACAAAAAAAAAAAAGGACTACCAAATATTATGTGTACAAACCAACCAGATCGTTAAATTAACAAATTTAAGTGAAGCGGAAAAAAAATAAATTAACATATTTCATCTCAAAATAATTTTTCATCATAAAGCCTGTATAAAATTTTTTTACTGCATTTAATATGCCAAGCAATGCATTTTTTAACAGAATTTTAATTTATAATTAATATGCTTTTGTTGATATAACAAAAAAAAAGTATAAAAAAAACACAATATAACGACTTCAAAAATGACAGGGAAAAGCCAGAAAATAGACAACAACACCACAAAGATTGTTTGGCTGGAAGCTGGTCCAATGCTGTAGAGGAGTATTGCACAAGGTCTCTAAAGGATGACGCAAATGCAGGCGGGCAGATTGTTGCGTGCAAACATTTACTTCAATGCAGTAATTTTATTAAATAAAAACAATAATTAATAATGTATGCAATTTTCACATTAAAAAAATGCTATGATGTTGACAATTTTTTGTATAATGGCTTTTGATGAGGTATATATGTTCATAGGTATGTACCTACGTGGATGTTATATACGTATAAGCTCTGATACGATTTTTATTTCATTTAATCCATTTTTATTCTACGCCACTACGCCAACAATTATTAATGCATACCTTCGGTGTCCCATACCAGCACCTGTACACACATCTCTATCGAAATTACCATGGAACGCATGTGAAGCGGTTACACAATGGATTTTTAACTGAATGAGCGGTTAAGTGTTGCCATTTGCATATTTAATAAAGATCGGACGCAAAAATAATTAACAACTAAATTGCATGATATTGAAGCGATGACAGTAATTGTGTTTAAAATCTACAGAGACAACAAAATCTATTCAACAAGCATATACAATTAAATACAATCACAGCGATTTTAGTATATTTCATAATAATCAAATCACATGATAAAATCTATTAAGGAATATTTTACATACATGACACTATAAAATTTTCAAAATCAGTATTCAGTACAATACAATTTTAGTACAATTTTGCCAACATCTTTTCAATCCCGAATATTTTAGAAAATAATTGTCAAAGTAGATTTTCAAAATGGCCTTTAAACGGCAGAGATTCAGTTCCTATTTCCCCAATTAAACAATTTTTTTATAAGTTAATATGTATTTTAGAATTTAATATTTCATTGATTTAAAATTATGCAGATTGTTTAGGGGCTCCGTTCAACGAACAATTGTCATAGGCTTGATCACGAAGGGTTAGCCAAAAATTTCACTCATTTATTCTTTTATATCAATATTTAGTTTACTCTTCTTTAGATATTTATAAGATGCCATAATTATAGATAATAGAGACATAGCTTATTTTATTAAAAAGGGTCTAAGGTTTCTTGATCCAAAATTGTTAAAAAGCAAAGCTACCGCATCTTAAAACTGTGGCATCACAATAAAAAGAGTGTGTTTAATCACTTAGGGTCTAAGTTAATCGTGTTTTTTGATGGGGACAGTACATTAATATTTGAGTATTCCGTTTTCATGTATCCATAAGATGTCATAGATGTAGATATAAAGAATTTTTGTCTGTTCTAGTAAAACGACATTAAGATTTTAATAAAACTAAATAAAAGTTATAAATATATAACTTTACATATAAAGTTCTTTAAAAAAGGTACTGTGCGTTAAAATAGTGGTATTACAAAGACCCCACCTCCTAAGCTCTATTATTATTATTATGGAAAAGGGATAGTACACTGCGACCTAAAAGAACTATTGTGTCACCTTAGTCTCATTAGAGATTTTGTCCAAATCTGATTTCTTTGATAAAAGACAGAAGAGAGCCTATCTTTTCTAGTCTTGAATTCCTTTTACTTTACTGCTGTTCTTCTCTTCTAAGTGAAGCTTAGGACCTTGAATCCCTATGCTCTATGAAATACCGTACTAGGGTCTAAGTCAGCTGCAATTTTTACGAGAAGGCGGCTATTCCTATCTACTATTCACTATCTGCTTTCTTTCAGATAATATTTGCTGTCAAAGCTTTAAGCAGAGAGAGCAACACAAAACTATTTTTCAGTTTCTCTGTGCATACACTGCTATTTGCAGAATAAAGTACAGCTATCCTAAGTAAACCACTTCAGTAATCTAGTGGAACTAGCAAAAGTAAATATTCACGAATTTCAGAGGTTATCTATTCGCACACATTCTATATAATTATGCTGTCTGTATTAACAACCACATAATCAGGTTGGGGACGAAATTTTTTCATTAAAAACTAATAAAGTCATAAAAATTTAAATTTAGTTATTTTTTAATTTCATTTAGAACTATAACTCCATTTTTACTTGTTCATTCTATATATTGTCATTGTATGTAAACTGTGTACTAAACCTTGAATTAAGTTTAGTTCTGGAAATATTTATATAGATTATATGAAAACGTTACGAAAGAATTTGTAAGAGTGGCTTTTGGGACTTATGTGACATATTTTTACGACTTCATAATATTTCTCCACTGCAGTCAGCATTGAAGCTAAAGCTAATTCCTTCACAGCACGACTGTTAAACTGCAATAAAATATTTATTAAATTTTTATGTTTTTTAATAAAACGCATTTTTCTGTTATTATTAAAAATAAATCAACATAATTTATTATATTGCATGCTGATTGTGTTGGCTGACTATTGTCGACTGTCGTCTACACAAATATGAAATGCTTTGGAATTACTAAGCTGTCAAAGGACATTTGAATAAGTTCTGTATATAAACGTTAACCCTTGTCATATTTTATCTGAAACTAAAATAAGGATCGATTAAGTTACTACAAAAAAAAAAAACTTCTAAATTCTGCTAAGAACTTCTGTTAGATCAAAGTTACTTGGAAGAACTTATCAACTCAATTTAACAATAGCACTTCTCGTTATCTATGCCACAAGCACATTTGATTGCATATGAAATAAAATCAAAAATTAAAAAAAATATTAAAATAAATTGCATAATTCATTAACAAGAAATTCTGTTTAAACTTTTTGAAGTTTTGCATTTCAATGTTAATGCTAAGTAATTAAAATTATGGAATTTTTTTTTTTTTTGCAGCTCCAATCATCGCTAGATACTGCAGTTTTTCATATTTCATATCTCATTGCATAATTCTTCTTTTACTACTAAAATATTTTATAGTTGGAATTTTCCGCTTTTGCAGTTCTTTTTACGATTTTTCTGCTATTTAAATTTATGCATTTTTTATTCTATCTCAAGAGCTCACCATCTTATTTTACTTATGAATTTTTTTTCTTATGAAATATTTTTGCCTTTCTTGACTGCAATCAATTTATTTCTTGTAAATCCTTTAGAGCAGCGCATCTGCTGCATTTATTGTTTCATTTATCAAGTTATTCTAAGGATGTTTTTTCTTATTTATTTTCATTTTCCATTTTTCTCGCCATCTGAGTTTTCCTCGGCAAAGACTTTTGCATAATTTACCGACTGCTAAATTAATGTTTTATTACCGCTAATAATGACTTTTGATTGAATTTTTAATTTTGCTTTCGTACTGTCCATGACATACCATATTTAGTCGTATTTTTTCCAATATATTTTTGAAGTGTACTCATTATTTGTTCTCACAGCTTGGTTCTGTAGTAATGATAATTTACTATAATTAAATGGTATACATAGGAACAGTCTTAGCTGAAGCTATGTCACAAAATGTATCTCAAAGCAGGATATGTTGAGGTTAAATTTATAGATGAGAAGGAGAAAAGAATAATGGAACGGCTCTTTTATAGTCAGCCAGTTCCAAATGAAAAGAGAAGGAATTTCTTAAACAATTATGTCTTTAGTTTTTGCACAGAAATGTCCAGCACTTTATGAGGGTTTCTATATGGATGAGTAATTAAAAAACTGATAACGCTACGTTTCAAGTAGTAGTATTAAGTAGAACAATGTATATTTTAGGCAGTTTAAGACCAAATTACACTTCAAATGGCATATAGGTTCTAATGACACCGATAATTCGCTTCAGTGTTTTCGAGCTAATGATGTCTCGATACGTTTAACTTAACAATTCGATAAATTTCATCATATACAATTATCAATCGAATAATAAAACCGACGTTATAATTTGTTAAGTATGGAGGTGCATTCGTCAGATTTCCATAGCATCTCTCGATAAATTTAAATAAGAAATTTGGTGCATATCTTTCTATACAATTTTAAAGCATAAGATTAGACCCTACATTATAATTTCTTAAGTGTTGAGGTGCATTCGTTAGATCTCCATAGCATGTCTTAATAAGTTTAACTTAGAAATTCGATGAATTCCTTTCTGCACATAACATGGTGTGTACATGTTAAAATTTCTTAAGTATCATGGTACGTTTGTCAGTTCCTTATAGCATGATATTGTAGAATTTTTGTGACGGTAAATCCATTACCATATTTGCTAATAATAGCAATAACATCCAGCTGAAGTTATATATACACAAAGGCATTTAATCCATATTTTAAAACATTGAAGAATCGCTAACGATTCAAATTTCTTCTTGTATTCTTCTTTATTATTATGTTGAAGCTAGTTGAGTTAGTGCACTTTGAGCATTTTTACTCTTTATTAACAGTAAGATTTCCTCATAACACATCTCTACGCCTTGACTGGATTATTGTTTATCACTTCATCAGACTAAGCAATAATTTACCTCAGATATGCATACCTCCCCGAGTGACCTTTAACCATTCTGAGATTCGACAACGTATTTCCATGAGTATGGAAATATTTTCCTTTATTTCTATACAACTTAAATTCTCATACAACTACTAATGTAAAAAATTCAACTTATTTACAATCTTAAAATTTATAGTCCATGCAACATGTTGCTATTTTTATTCAAATTTATACGGAATAGTAAATTTTTATGTTTCAATAATAATTAAAATTCGTCAGAAATTCTACCACAGTTGAGGTAACAATTTTATTCCATCTTACTGGAGATACCGATTCAATAACTCAGAAGTGCCACTCCATAGTACAAAAACTCTGGAAAAAAAGTAACGAACTGCCAATTTCACTTTTTCCACGTTCAATAGCCTTCGGCATAGTTACGCGGAAACTTCAAATTACCGCGTACACATTTAACAATTTTACATTTACATTTGCTAGAGCAAACAGGAAAGCAAAAATTTCCGTACTTTATGTTGCAATTGCACGCTCAGTACTTCCAGTGAGCCCCGTGAATGTGCTCAAGGAACTATAAATACCAAGAAAAAAAAAGGAAAATCATAAAATAATAGCGAGCAAAAAGTATATAAATGAGTTTGGAGTCGAATAATGTTAACTGGGTTTTTATGCATAATTAAAATTGATAGCATACCCAGCAACAGCAACAGTAACAATAGCACCAACATCGCCGACGACTGCTGCAAGAACAGCAAAGGCAGGCTGGCTCTGTGGAACTCATCAGGAACCGCACGCGTCTATAGCAGCGCTCATCGCGTTTAGTCCAATAAAAGTAAAATCGCTTCCGACAACGACCACCACATCCTTTTTGTCATTTTGGTTGCAGGTTTTTGTGGCTAACTTCCTTAACTTATTATTATTTTAAGCTTACGGCATATATTTCGTATAATTTTTATTTGCTTAATAAATTTTTTTCCTTTTTGCAATATTTCAACTACCACGCTTTCTAGCACCGCTTCTTCAACCATCGTCATAACCATTATAGAATTTTTTTTTCTATTTTTGTTTCTACTTTAGCATTTTGAAGTACGATGTTAACGAAAAATTATTAAATAAAAAATATTCCTTCAGTAATTTCCATTGTTGTGAAGTCACAAGAAAATAAACCTGCAGGAGCAACGCAATAGATTTGCGCTTTAATTGGGGTTAACATTCGCGCCGGGTAACTGTGCCAAAGGAAAACTAAAATTCACCGCTAATTTTTTGTTAAATAGAAACATAAAATAAAATATAAAAAAGTAAAAAAAAAAAACAAAAAATTGAAAATAATAAAAAAAAAATAACATGAAAATAATAAAAAAAAAATAACATGAAAATAATGGCGGAAATTCGCTTTACTAAAAACAACAATTCACATAGTTTTACCCTTTCCGGAATCTCCTCTAATCGCTGTTATGTGCGCAAAACTCATTTATAGACTTTATTCACATAGTTTTGCCCTTTCCGGAATTTCCTATAATTGCTCTTATTTGCGCGAAACTCATTTATAGCCTTTTCTGAGGCTTAAGTCAATTTTACGCTACCCTCTAGATATACAGATTTATAACGACTTTAGAATAACTTGTATCTTAGAAGTAGGTATTCCTGGGTATTAACAAGTTGTGGACAACTAAAATATTGTTTTTGGACAACAACCAAAATATAAATTAAAGAACTCAAAAGAATAGAGAGAACTTGAACATATACCTTACTCTCGATTGTGCTGATTCAAAGCGGTCTCAGTAAGCACTACTGATAGTAGTTCTTTAAAATGTTTTTGGGTTATGCTTTTGGGAATATGGTAGAAAATCATATTTGTTTTGATAACAAAACATTGGTCTACAAAACAATTATTATTTTTATTATTATAATAACAGTTATTATACAAAATAGTTATTATTTGGAAATATGGAATTGAAATATGGGGAACCATCTGTAAGACAAATATAAAAACTATCTAGAGACTGCAATCAAAAATCCTGCGAACAATAGTAGATACAAGGTGGTACTTAGCTGTAAACTTTGTTACGAAGAAGAGTAAACAGCAGAACACATATTGTGTCACTGTGATAGTCTTGCAAGACTCAGACTTCGCTACTTATCCATTGCCTATCCGCTTATAACGGAATTAGGCAACATCTCTTCAAAGGACATACTGGCATTCTTAACTGCTACTCGTCTATGGAACTGAAGTGGGTATGTCACAATAATCTTCGAGGATGCAGTGACGCGGTGACTACTTCCCAACCCTTCTTTTGAAAAAAAAAAAAAAGGTGGTACTTAACAAACAACAATATTCACAAAAAACTGAAAAATAATACTGTACGTTATATAAAACAATCCAAAAAGCAGTACTAACCACATATCTAAATTCTGCAGCACACAAATTAGAGTGCAAGAAACTAGGATGCAAGAAACGTCTAAAACGCACACTTCCAACCAACTTAAGTATTAAGTATTAAATTAAGTTGAATTATTTTCTTTCAAAAAAACAGAAAAAAAAAAAAATATTATAAAATATGTATTGAAATTATATGAAATATATATTATATTATTTTATGTGAAGATTTAAGATGATTCAAACTTCCAAAATTCATTTGTTCAAAATATTTGATAATGGTATGATAATTGTAATATTAATAAAATAAAAATAAATATATGTATATCACGATTTGTCAATTACGCAAGCTAATAACTAAGATTGCAATTAATTAATTTGATTTTAATTTAATTTGATTAGCATTGCTAATTTAAGCAACAAATTTTTAATAAAATTATTTAACTGATTATACAAAATGACTTTAAAGTTTGGTTGAATATACATAACGGATGTATGCAAAAGGTCTTATTTACTTTAACATTTCTTAAAATATATTCGTTAATAAATATACTGAGAATGAAGAATTTATTGTAAAAAAAAGAATTTGAACTGATAATGCATAGTAGAAGCGCAAAAGTTCTACAGATTCTGTAGCTCTTTGGTTTTGTAGAACTACAGGGTTCTATAGTTCCATAGTTCTACAGAACTTTAGTGTTCCGAAAAACTACAGGGTTCTACAACTCTTTGGATCCAAAGAACTAAAGGGTTGAATAGTTCTAGAGTTTCAAAGAACTGTAGTGTTTTAAAGCTCTTTGGTTCAATAGAACTACAGGATTCTATAGTTATTTACTTTTGTAGAACTGATGGAGTCTGTAGTACAAGAAGTCCAAAGAACTACAGTGTTTAACAACAGCTTAGTTGGGCTTTTAGAAAATTCTCTTTATATACATATTCCTAATCAGGAACCAGATTTTTTTTTTTTCAAAACTTTATTCTTAAATTTATTAAACTCTAACTAAAAATTCATGTTCACAAAACAAAAAAATTGCTGTATTGCAGCAATGAAAAGAAAACTTTCAAACCACAATCATTGAAATTAAAAATTCGCAGATAATTTGAAAATACCGCCTACAGCAGGCGCAAGCACCTTATTTAAGACATGCAATGATATATGCAATTGCATGCAAACAGCAGCTGCCTCAAAGGATATAAATTGCACTGCGTTTAGACAGTCACCGAGAGAAGATAGACACTGAGTGTTGATGGCCAAATGTGGTAAGCAACTTGCCAATCTTTCACGGTACTCACTTAATGGCTCAAATACCACTTAACCATGAAATGATTATAAGGTGCAAATGCTGTTTGAATGGATTTCATGCACCAAAAATCTGCACAAACACAGTATATCCAACAATGTTTGGTATTAATTGAAACAGGTGTAGTAGCGAAATTCGATGCAGAATTCACTAGATATAAAATGGATTTGCGAAGATAGTTGAAAAATTGATTGGATGAGCATAGCCATAGCTTAATTATCTCGATAAAGTTCGGCTACGCGTGTTTACTGACTTCAAATTGGTAGTTGCACTTTTCATCCAACATATTTTGGCTTATAGCAAAATCAATTTCATATCAGAGGAAATAATGTTGAACATTGTGGATCAATGTGGAAGCACAAAAGATATAAGCGTTAAATGCTTAATCAGAATGTAACGCATAACTTAAGGATAATTTGACATTTGGCTAGCGGGCGCGTCATTTTATTAATTGAATTTTCATGTTTTGTGGCTAAGTAAAAAGTGTTGAATGTCATTTCGTGAAGGCTCAAATTAAATTGGAAAATTATGGCAATTATTGGTAATATCGAAGGAATCGATTTTATGCAACAGCAGCTGCTGCTACAATGCCAACAACATGTGTTGGGTTGTTGGCACACGCGTTACTGACTGACTTGCTGATGGGTTGGTTTTTATGAAATTCCTTTTTATGTGAACATAACTTTGTTTTTCGTTCAGTTTTTTTTTTGTTTTGGAAGTATTTAATTTCAGGATGGAAAAAATATACATATATATTTTGAACAGCACGCAATATTTTAGCAGCTGAATTTTAAAGTAATAAAGAGACAACAAACAAAATTGTCAAAAAGTTACTCATAACTAAAAAAATTTATAAAAAATATATATTGAAATTGAGAAGGTCTAGCATGATAGCTTGATAGTAAAAATGTCTCATATAGGTGTTTCAGGCAGGCTAACTAAGATCATCGGCAACTTCGTACGTGTGAGGTCCTTTCGCATGAAAATCAACAGCGCTCTCTCGTCAGTCCGAACTTTGAAGCTTGGGTTCCTCAGGGATCACCACTTTCCCCTACTTTCTACAACATTTATACATCTAATATCACAATGTTAGGTAACTCGACTCTAGCGTTATATGCTGACGATACGTGTATGCTATACTCGGGTAAATATACTCTCAACATAACTAACATATTTCAAGATAAAAAATAAAAATCAATAATGAAAAAACTAAGGCTCTGTTTATTATACGTAAGTGGAGACAGAACCCGTGGGAGTTCATTCTCTCCCATGGGAGAATGCGTGGCAATGGGAGATATGGTAATAAACAGGGAGGATAGCATTATATATCTAGGCACTACGTGGACAAACGATTCATATGGCTTAAACAGTGTCAACTAAAAAGAATTTGCTGTGCCAAAATTCTTCATCACCTCCAACCTATTCAAAAATGAAAATTTCAATGCTAAGAACAGAAACTGTTATATAACCAAATAATGCGACCGTCACTTCTATATGGATGTGTAGCGTTTAGCAAAGCCTGAAACACTACTATTCGCCAGCTAGAAATGGCACAAAGACAGGCTCTGAGAAGACTTTTAAAGGTACCATGGTACATTAGGACGAATGACATCCTCAGGGACCTCAAGATTGATCCCATCAAAAAATATATAAAGAATAAAGCTGAGAAATTATATACGGATCTGATAGGCTTACCAACACCGCGTAATGAAATCTCAGAATGGTTACAGGCTCCTCGGGGAGGTATGCAAATCTGAGGTCAATTATTGCTTAGTGTGATGAAGTAATAAACAATAATCCAGTCAAGGCGAAGAGAGGTGTAATGAAGAAACCTCGCAGTTAATAGAGAGTAAAAATGTTCAGGTGCACTGTCTCAACTTGTCTAATATATATATTAAAAACATTATTAAATTTAATTCTCTTAAAAAATTAATTGATTTGATAAGCAAATTAACTAAGTAGATAGTTTAATTTAAACGTTTTTATATTTGCTAAACGTAAAACAATCTTAAATGCTTTAAGTCCCTTCCGAATCATTAAAAGTGGCAATTGTTGACTAAAAATGTTACAAAATAACTACAAATAACTTCAATTCTTGTAATTTCTTCATGTAGTACACAATGTTGCATTGTAAGTTGCAAAGTTCCTACCAAATCGTTTCACAAAAGCGTTACACGCTTGTAATATCCTTTCCCAGCTCCTTTTTTTTCCGATTATTTTCAAAGTTCGTAGTACATAAGTTCCAAGCTTTCTGTATTAGTTTTGTTCTTAACTGCTTTTATGTTTTCAGTTGCCTGAATGATTGGAAACCATTCTACGCTACATTAATCACAAAAACGTTTACGATTTTATTTTTAGTTTCTTTACTGCAATCTTTTATGAATTTTCAAAATAAAAAAGTGTTGAATGAAAGCAGATAAAAGAAAATAATACGATTTGTAAGAAGGAAAAGAATAGGATTTTCTATTTAGCAGAGACTGGGTTAAATTTTTCTACAAAATTCTAAACAGCAAAAATCCACAAAAATCGAGAAAAAATGTAGAAAAAGCAATGTACTTTTAAAATTCATCACAGTCGACTTACTCATCAGAGATATAGACGTAGGGGGTATAGGTATAGAAGCAACACGTTGTGCAGGAAGGTTTAGAAAGGAATTTCTTCTTGGTTAAGCAAAAATATTTTTCAAACTAGTTTAGTTATATTTTTGGAATATAACTACATACTGTTGATATGTGAAGCCAACAATATGGGATTGCAAAAAGAAAAATATTATTTATAATATACAAATTGAATATGACAGATTTATACAAAAAAAGAAAGAGGAAATAATACACAGAGTGATTTCAATTTTTCTATAGTTCTAATAAGATTTTTGTTATTAAAATATTTTAGAAAACAAATCCACTTCATCCTAACAAATAATTGTTTCATGTGGTAGACGCAAATCTGTCACTGTTGACAAAAATATTCTATTATTATTACGTGATTAGGCTTAATCAAAATTACACAAATTACTAAAAACAAATTTCAAATAAAAATTTTAATTCAGTAAATATTAATAGATAGTAGATTTATGTCCATTGAACAAACCATTTTTTTATTTCAATTTTAAACAAACTAAAAACCGCCGAATACTTATTGCCCAATTCATATATATAAAATAAACTTTGTGTCAAAACTTTAAAATTGGTTTAATTAGCCAAATCTAACACAAACAATATTATGGTATATAAATACTAAAATATCTGAACACATTATACTTGTTAAATACTAATGAAGTATCTTTGTCGTGCTTAATCGTAGTTGTAACCCTAGCCAGTTTTCTAACGTCTAAGAGATTATGAATAAATAAAGCGTACAATAAGTGACATCCCCATGAGTTTAAATTTATTCAGTTCGCATTATTTAGCAGTCAACACATAACATGAAGAAGCCTCCTATAAGAATCAATAACATCGACAATACGCGGAACTTCAATAAAGACTATGACTTGCGGATATGATTCAGGATTTTTCTATAAGAAAAGAAAATAAATGCTTTCTCCAAAGTGGATCAAAACCCTAAGAACTACAATGGAAATAACAGAGTAGTTCTATAAGAATAAACTGTTATATTTACTACTGCTACCGTACCAATAGATACGAACTCGGATATGAGTTCAAATGCACAACTTTCGAACCATTTTTTAAAGTTTTGCTGTTATCAAACCCAAATAGTTCAGAGTGTTAAACTGCTAACCTGAATTTTCTAATGACAAATCTGGTTAATTTACTAAAAATATCACTAGACCTAATCTAAAAAAAAATAAAAATTTATATATATGTATATTTTACTTTAATGTAAGCACATGTATACTAAACCATGTAATTTTATTAAATTAGACACAATAATATAGGGCATCATATAGGGAATGAAGATTTTTCTTAGAGAGATAGAGGCTCACTATCACTAAGGGTCTGATATGTAAGATAAGAACTTGTACGTTAAAGAGAATTTTCTCCATTGACGTAACTTTCGAAAAGATACATAAAAAAACAAGATGAAAAAGAAAATGAAATAGTGTGTTTAGAGGTTCCAACACATGGATTAATTACGATAAATAACTGCTTTTTAGAGAGGTTTTATACGAAATGTTTACATTTTTGAAGGTTGTCATATCATAAAAAGAAAATCAAGTACAACATGATTTCATAAATGTTATGTTTACTTATATTTTCAATAAGATTTAAATAAATCTCTGAATTAAGTAATCAAAGATGGAGACATTTCGAAAAGTAATGAACTACAATCACTAATCAGTAGTAATCAAAGATGTGCATTTTGGAGAACCTAAAAATTAAATATACGGTTAAGATACTAACTTAATAATTTATCACTTCATTAAGTTATTCCTGTTTAGCAGAAAATAATCACTACTGTGATTCCCTGTTTTCAGTTTAATTTTGTTGACCACAAGTTCTAAGTTTAGGGTATTTAATATATGACAAAATCAGCTTTTAATTTCTAAACGTCATAATTTTTAAGGATTGTTATTCGTTAGAATTTTCTGTATTAGACCTGATTTTATACTCAGTATGATTTTATTAAGCATACTATGCTATGTTGTTGTTGTTGTGATTTGAGTTAGTGTTATTGCGCACTTTTACCCTTTTGTGGCTTATCCCTGCCCACACTAAACTTTAACTATACTAGAATCATTATCAATTATTTATCTTTTAACTGATGACGGACCGTAGATCAGCATATCTTCCTGTGCGTCCTGAGGTGGACTTAAGGTTTGTTAGTGCGGTATTGGGCAACGTATCAACTTTTGTGAATAATTTTAGGACTCTCTCTTAGGGTTCTTGATATATTTTTTCACTATGTTTTATGCTATGTTTTAAATATAATAAATACAAATTTATCTAAGGTTTAGACCGAAATATCTTTTATATAAATATATACTAAGTTAACATCTGTGATATTTTTTATTTAATCTTAAATTTGTTTTTATATAAACTATTATATAAAAATTTAATTTTTAAAAACATGATCGACAAAATTTAAATATATAATAAATACAAAAAAAAGGATATTAAAATTTCCTACTCGTATATTACAAGTAAAATTGTATATATTCCTTAAGAAAATAATACGATGGACTAATTCATTGATCGTTCTCATTTTGTCATCAAATTCTCGTAATAAAACGTGTAAATCAAAAATATCTATTTTCTCATCAAGAATTTAGAAATTTATGATAATTTCTTCCTTATACTCTAAGACAAACCTTAATATATTCTCAATGTACACAAAATATGTTAAGTACTGCCATAATTCATTCCGGGAAATTCGAATACTATGGTTACTTAGACCATTCATGTCACCAATATTGAAACCAGTTTAATACTTCCGAACAAAGCTTTATGGTTGCCTCTTCTTACACATTATAAATTCAAAATCAAAAGGACACTTAAATTGCTGTGATAATGAAAGCAATAAAAAAGAAGCGAAAACAAAAGCAACCAATGGAATAGCAATCGAAATATTTCATTTAACTTGTTAAATTGCTTATTGAAATGCAAAATTAATTCCACTCCTGCCAGTACTTCCAAAGCCTCTAAAGAACTACACATACATTAGAAGACAGGACCGGAGGAGAGACCACCATTGGACTCACAACGCGAATACGAGTGTGCATACAAACGTAGAAGCATTTAAAACGCTGATGAAGGTAATTAAGCGCAAAATTCTAACATTGCAATCATTCAAAATTATTTGCGATTTTCCATACAAAAGCGACTTAATAGACTTTAGGAATTTCAAATTCCACACAAAATAATCGCCAGCAACTACAGCAAACATTAATGATTGCCAATGAAGCTGTTTTACAATACTGTTGCTGTTGTTATTGCTATCATCATCGCGGATGTTGTTGTTTTTATTGCTGTTAGTGTATTTCTTTCTTTTTGTTGGGTTTGTGCTGATGCTGGGGCCGCTATCAGCAACTACAGCACCAGCAACTACAGTTCCAACCATGGTTACTTTGGACGCAGCAGCAGCTGGTGCTGCATCGAATGTAGCAACAACAAAATGCCATCATCAAATTGGAATTAAATTGTTTCACAGCGGAATGTAAAATAGTTTTGAGATGGCTTGGAATTTTCATTATGTCACAACGAAATGGTAATTTTGTGCGAGATATTACTGTGAAGATAAGGTGGAGCCATTGTGGAGCTGAAGAGAACTTTGATAAACAAAACTCGAAAAGTGTGTTATCGAAAAAAAAATGTCATTATTAACTGCAGAAGCGCCAATTTTGCTGAACCAAAGCGATATACATAGAACATTTGCCACTTATACGTTCGGAATGTTATTCGCGGAGCAAAATTCACCAGAAAAGTTGAGTTTGTTTATAATAAATAATTTCTATGAAAAAGAATTTTATTTTCAGTTCAAAAATTCAAAATTTTACAGAAATTTTTCATTATATATTAATGAAAGAATTTAAACGAATTTGTTTAAATTCACATTTTTTTCTTATTAGGTGGAGATAAGGTGAATAGTCAAAAGCGTTTGATCATTTATTAAAAAATATATAAATCAAATTAAATATAAACGGAGATTGTTTTTTTTTTAGACTATTAACCTACTTATTTCAACTACACAAATAACTTTGGCACCTTCAAAGAAGGACTATAATGAATAGAGTACTTATATATAACTCCGATTATGAAAAATGTCTCGGGTCTTGAATCAAGCGCTAGCATAAGTACGTTTCAAGCATTGAGGAGTGGAGACAATATCAATCATCAAAACTAAACTTATATTTTCAATTTTCTGAATAAATTTCTGGAATTTTCTGATCATGGTAGTACATCCGACCGTTCTTTGAACCATGGTAGTACATTATTAAATGTACTTAAAACATAATTAAATATAAGTAAAATAACTAAATATTTACTCTTTTATGACAGTAAATGACACAATCGCATTTAAAACAGATCAAAACTGTGTCTGTACTCTTTTGTCTTCATGTTCTGACGACATCTTTTTTATTTTTTATACTCCACACGATAGAATAACAAATAACTAAATCACTTCACGACTGAGTCCCAATCCCGAGATGTAGATAATATATCAAATAATGGCACCGTTATGATATTAACGAAAATCAAAATCAAATCACGATCACAACTTTTAAACATATATTACAAATAGGCCCCATCGATATTTTATTTTACGTGCAAAACCGAATTCTTGTATGTTACAGATTTTAAAATTCATGGCAAAAGGATAGAAAGGAAATATCTCATTTTTGTATGATCATGTTGCATATACTCAAAGTTTAATATATTGAGGAGCAGCTCAGAAGAAATACCATATATTTATAAATAGATTGTAATTCTATCTCCTGATTTTAAAACAATGAAAATAACCACATGGTGTATAATATTAAAATCTTCATGAAATACTCATAAGTTTGCAAAGAAAATATTTTTGCTGTCATAAGGACATTCATATATATAGAGATGGAGTAAGAAAGCTTTTGATCTCATATAGGACAACGCTTTTTAAATGAATTTCGTCGTGGAAATCTTCATAAGACGCAAGTATCGAAACTTCTTAAAGGAAATAGTAATTGAGGTCCTGTACTAGTAATAGTAATTGAGCGTCATTCCTTGTACTGAAACCCAATCCTTTTTCGATTTCTCAAATGTATGTAATTAAAATAAAGAATTCTCGATACTTTTTGAATAGAATGTATATCTAATGAACGATAACATTTTATTTTGATATTTTGATATTTTGATACCAAAATTAATTTGTTAATTTAATTGACTAATAAATTTTAAATTACTGTACAAAATATCTCATTAAGAAGCGTTTGTGAAAAACAGTGAAAATAATTATGCACAACTGTGTAACTCAATTTCATATCTGCACAGCACAGCACAGCACAACACAACGGCAAACAAAATAATTGCACATTTAGTAGGCCAAACTGAACAACAAATAGCAATTATTTGTTTGACAAACACACATACGTCACTCATGCATGCTCGTGTATTTGAACTTCAACTGTTTTTCATTTATTTTCTGTTTTTTTTTTGGTTTGGATTTTTTTCTTAAATAAAATCCGTGTTGTTTTTTGGGTGACAACATTTTTGATTTCGCGGAAAAATACATTTTCAGCTTTGGAAATTGCATTGTATGTGGCATTATGCATTCATGCATGTTTGATGGTGTGTACGCACCAAAGCTGAAAAATTCTGATATTGGCTTTTTCGCTGTAAATGTTGTTTATACACATGCAACTAAACTACTATTGTGGCGAGAATATCTATTATTTTCCTCAGTTATCTATCCATGCAACTATTTGCTTTGTATTTGTGTTTAACTGTTTATAGAAAATCGTTTTCAAAAATCGAATTTCCCGTATGGACTGATTCGATTTGGCGCTGCAATTTTACGCTGATATTGAGTAAACTGGCCTTAACTGCCTGCAATGTTAGAGTCATATTTTGTTATTATCGTTGTTGTTGTTGCTGTTGTTGTTGATGTTATTGCTGTTGTTGGTTTTTATTGCTGTTGTTGCCATTGTTGGATATAAAGTTGATGGCGTTAGGAATACGCCCTCTAACAGCAATTTAAGCCTTTATCGACAACAACTGCAGCAGTAGCAGTAGTTGACTGCATTGCTTGCCTAACTATCTATCTTGCAACACAATATTGTGGGTACATGTTGCATGGTCATGAATATGCCAGTTGCTATTACTGTTGCTGACATTTACGCTTCACCAGAAAAGGAACTCATTTACTGACGAATTAAGCGCATCAGACAGTAGACAGTAGACAGGAACAGCTTAAACAACAGTAGCTGTAGCAGTAGCAGCAAAGCATGTAGCAACTTCAATAGCCACTCTATTCGTTAGGCACCATATCAGACCTATACGTGTGGCAACACCGATATTTTATATTGATTGGTTTTGGTCTGGACTATGGTCTTTAGCCTCGAGACTGCAAATTTTGATTTAGTTTAATATTTCTTATTTCACTGTTATTTTGTAGAAAAAAACAATTTTTCTATAGCTTTATTTTTCTATCAGATTTGTGTGGTGTTTTAAACATTTTGTTGTTGTGCAGTCAATGTTATATTCTGGCTGCTTCCGTTATCACAATTGCTTTCATTTATTTGGCAACTTTGCTTTGCCAGGCAATTTACAGTCTACAAGGGCAAGTGCAACATTTCGAATGATTTATTAATGCAATTCTGTTACGGATTTGTTCAGAAATGTGCTGCAGTTACGTTTTCATATTATTTCTAAATGGGATTTTTTATAGATTTAATACTTTGTAATAAGTAGTGAATTTCATAATTTTAGAGCACTTGTGTCGGTAAAACTAATTTTTTAATCATAGACTATTTTACTATCGAGATCAAAATAAGGAAGTGATTATTGAATCTCCTTTTATATCTTAAATACTACTAAAATATTATAGTATTAAAAATGTTTTTTCTTTATATATTATTTTAGGTTGTAGGTTCGGTTATGCCGGCTATACAAATGATCCACTTATACCTATTCATCGATTGTGTTACTGTATAAAGAAACGTCAGAGTTTAAAAACCAATTGCACATTTAGCAAAGTTAAAAATACTTTTTAGTGGATTATCCTGACGTTTACCAAAATCCTTAAAAAAAAGGTCTTCCTTAAAATAATAGTGTGGCGTTGTCTATGTGCTAGGCAGCAGCAAAGCAGATGTAAAGCATTTTCATCGACCTCTCTTCAACTGAGATAGAAATGATTGAAATGTAGATTCAATTTTCTAACATGGTTTCCTGATCTACTGTGAGCTGTTAGCAAGAATATCATAAGTCTAATATCTCTCGATCTGAAAATACAGTTTGATACTGCATTTTTTTTTTTTTTGTAAAGAATGAGGTTAACTACATATTGATGTCTACACTTCCACTTCATTGGAGTTTTCTCATTCTTAAAAATTTCTCATCCTAAATTCCTCAGCACAGTAATAATTCAACAAATATTTACGTGATGTCAACAGTATTCCCAAATTTTTGGAGTGTTCGGAATGATTACCTAAACCACCTCGTCTGGTTAGCTCGTTTGCTTTACAATTGTCGAAAATATATATGATCCCGAACGTAGGGAAGAGAAATCTTGAATGCGTTGCCATCTCCTTAAGAGATGTGTAGCAGTCAAAAACCATTCTGGATGTAAATTAAACTGGATTCACGCATTTTGAAGCAGCTTGACTGACTGATATTGTGTTTTTATTCTTATTAGACATATTATCCACATAAAGATAAGCTAAAATTTACCTAATAGTGGTCTCATCCACTTGAAAAATACTACAATGATCAGGAAGCCCAAAACGAGTAGATTTATTAAATACTTCCGAAAAGGATCTACTACCTTCACCATTTTCTACAACACTTCTACCTAATTGAGAGCACTGTTGTTAAAAATCGTTAGTTCATCCCATAATATGGAACTCCACGATAGCCATATGTTTCTAGATGTAAACTAAATACTTAATTTGCTGTCAAAATTTTTATGTGTTAAATCTTAATAAAATATTGTGGTACTAAAAAGTGTGTGTTCAGTTGGTAAGAACTTAATATTCTTTCATTTTAAGTTTCAGCACTAAAACTAAAAGTAAAATCTTTTACTGTTTGTAGTTTTAAAAAATTAAAAAAATATATAGATAGTAGAATAGTTGTACCAAAACGTTCATTAATTCACTAAGCAGATTTAATTGACCTACCTATAAATCATGCTGTTACTAATATGTTAATTAGAAGAAATACATGGGGTGTCAAAAAACGTTTCTTCTTGTTTTTAATTATATAAATTTACTATATAACATTTAAAAATAAATTTGATATATTTCCTATAGCGAAAGAAAGAACAATGCATCAATAACCCCCCATTAAGTTAAACAATGGAATAAAAATTTCAATATCGTCATCCGTTAAGTGATCTTACGATAAGCAACTTGCAACACTTCTTAAATCAAACGAAATTTATTACCATTATTACCCGATCAAAGAAATCCTAAATGGCCTATTAAATGTAATCATATACGGCGAAGGGCCAAGACAGTAAAGAAACGGTAAAGAAAGGAAAAAGTGTTGCCAGCAGTGCAAACAACAATTGCATTAAAGCCATAAAAACATACAAAATAATGCAGTAAAATACAGTAAAATGCCAAAGCGACGATCGAGACAAGTTGAGAAGGAAAGAAAAGTGTGAATGCGTTTGCGCAAGCGTGGATCATCAATTAAGCCGCGATCGGATCCGGCTGATCGCTACAAGGCACAAAATAATACCAATAAAGGTAAAAATTCATACAAAAAGTGGGAATCGTGTAGATACACACAAGTCGAAAATGCGCTGCGGGAAGAGCACGTAAATTGCATTTAAACAAATATAATCAAAGGGCATATAAAAAGTAACAGGAGGAAATGCATTGGTCACAGTGCAGTAATAATATCGATTACCTGAGCGTGTGCGGAAATGTCTGTAAGGCAAGCAGCAACCGAGGCAAATCAATAATTTAGGTGAAATGCATTTGGGTATGTAAGCAAAATATTTACAATACAAAAAACTTATTAAAATACTGCAAATGGACATATCCGAAATAGTTTTTTGTGTAGCAACTTAAAAAGTTACCTTTAAGCATGTACCAAGCAAGCTGATGTTTCACAAGTACTCATCAGACTATATACATAAGTGACTTCGTCATTCTGTACGACATCCACAAAGACTTTAGTTAAACTTTTTGCATATTAAACAAAGTGAAATTTGATATTTTAAAATGGTTTTTTTATAAACTTTATTTATTTACACATTTTACAATACATTTTATTGGTTTTTAAGATTTTAGCTCACATCAACCCGCTGACACAACTCGTTTACTTGTCAATGTAACAACCAACCAACAAAAGAGAAAAACAAACATTTTTCTAATGAAATGTATTTTTAAATATCTCATAAAATAATGTTTCAAAATGTCACAACCTCGTACATAATTTACTTGAAATCAGTTTGACATCAGGGGACCTCACACTTGTTCACACGTTCGTGCACAGAAAATTTTTGTGTAATTTTGTATGCCGTTCAGGCGCCTCTGTTCCAGGTTACATTTCCATATGATTTTTTTTTTTTTTTTTTTTATTAAAGCACCTTTTCAACTGGAGTCATTTTAATAATTTTCCTGAACGATTTCAATCGATACTTATTTTTGTTTAATTTATGACACAAACAGAGTATCAATTTTTATTCATCATGCCATGAGATTGAAATCAGTACGTATCTGATATATCTGATGTGCATATTATTACGGCAATGAGTAGGTCAGATAGGCGACAACATGTTGGTTTTATGAGTTTTTTGTTTAAACATTAAAACTACAAAATATATAAATAAATTTTTAAATAAAATTTAATACTTTTATTTTTATTAATTTTTTAAATTTTATTTAAAAAAGTTTTATATCTTTTTGAACTTACGAACTTGGTTGGCTTCAAATGAAATTAGTGTTAGATTTGTATGCAGAGATGTTTTAGTCAACTTACCTGAAAGGAGAAAAAAAAATATATTTACATTATTATAATTGATTAAAATTTATTATATATGCTTATAAATAAATATTTTATTACCAAAAATTAACTACAGTATTTATATATGCCTATGAATAATATATTCAGAAAAAATTTTATGGACAGATTTTATGTATAGTTAAGATTAGATAGATTTTTCTTGGAAAAAGTGAGTCTTATCCGACTTAACTTAAAAAGCAGCGAATACGTCAAAGAGTTAATGCATTAGAGTTTTTTCTTATATCTTTAAAGTAACCCCTTAAATAAATACAAGAAAAATACAAGATAAATATATAAATATAAATATATATATATAAAAATATATAAGATATCTGAATATTAATAATAAATAATAAAAGTATCTAACAAATCAAATGTTCGTATTGTATTATATCATACATATATATAATTATTGTATATAGAATTAATAAAATAAAAAGACATTGACAAGAGGAAGGTATCTCTATGTCTATTTTTAGAGCGAAAAAATAACAAAGGAAGATAAGCAAAGACGAGAAGAAAATAGGCCTTTTTAAAAGCGCTGAATTGAGAAAAAGGAAATAGTCATAGGAAAAAAGGAACAAGAGAACATGAGAACTTCATAGAGTGTAAGGTTAAGAGCCAAAGTTTGAAGGATTGAAGTATACTAAAAACTATATAATATTTTAAAAACATTTTACTGTACAATATACCTATTAACATTGGCATAAATGATATGAGAATAGTTTTGATATGAGTTTATTTTATTAAAATAACAGTAATGCATTCAAAAAAATTTTTTATTACAATAAACAAAATAGATCATTTGAATGAATCTAATATAAATTAGACCTTTTTATAAAGGTATCGTCAAAGTTACGTTACCTGATTTACACTAAACCGAAATAACACAGTATCTTAAAACATCAATTATTACTAACACAAACCATTTAGATCTGCGAAATTATCTCATTAAACACATTCAGTGCAAAATTAAGCTCCTTAATAAGTGTGGTATACAGTTTGCTTAAAACAACAATTAAATTGGTTTAACTTAATTTATATTTCAATTAATGTCTTTTGTTGTAATAAATAGCTTTGATTGATATAAATACATTTTATTGCAATAAATGCCTTTATTGTTATAAATGGCATTTTGTAGTCATAAACGGTCTTTATTGTCATAGACGGCATTTATTATGATAAATGCCATACATTATAATAATTAACATTTACTGTGATAAATGGCATTTTTTGTAATACAAGACATTTATTATAATACTTGACATTTACTTTAAATATTGCAATTTATTGTAATATATGTCATTTATTGTAATAAATCGCATTTAGTATGATAAATAAGACTCATTGCAATGAAAATCTCAATGCCAGGAACAGGAAACTGATATATAATCAAATAATTTGTCTGTCAGTTCTATATGGATGTGTAGCGTTTAGCAAAGCTTCAATCACTACTATTCGCCAGTTTGAAAATGCACAAAGTCAGGCTCTGAGAAGACTTTTCAAAGTAACATGGCACATTAGGACAAATGGTATGCTTAGGGACCACAAGATTGATCCCATCAAAAAATATATAAACGATAGAGCCCTAAAATTATTTGAGAAAACTGACAGACTTACTAACACCGCATTATCAAATCTCAGAACGATTACAGGCTTGTCGGGGAGGTATGCAGATCTGAAGTCAATTATTGCTTAATCTGATGAAGTGACAAACAATAAACCAGTCAAGGCGTAAATAGGGGTTTTGAAAATATCTCCAGTTAAGAAAGAGTAAAAGTGCTCAAGTGCACTGGCTCAAATAGCTTCAACATAATAAATGTCTTTTATGGCATTAAATGGTACTTATTGTTATAAATGACAGTTATTATAATGATTCCAATGACTCCAACTTAAATGTAATATAAGAATTTGTTTTTTTTTACTTATTGTACACTGAGGATGTTCTACGAAGTAGACCGAAATATGTGTAATGTGAATATTTTCTACAAAAATTAAAAGATCTTTGAAATTTTTAAGAAAAATAATAGGTGAAATTTTTTTTTAATTTTTTATAATTTTATGTGTGGAATAAACGACCTAAGTCTGGTAATAATAAAAAAACTTATAATAGTATAAGATTAATTTTGAAAAATATTTAATTTTATATTTCTTTAAAGCTAAACAAATTAAATTATTTGTAAAAATGTTATTCATTAACTTTTTCTATTACTTTTAAAATTAATTAAATGAAAAAATTTAATTAAAACATTATGTTAAAAACTTAAAATAAATTAAAAACTTGTAATTTATTTAAAAATAAACAAACATTCATCATGTAGCAGAGTAAATGGAATAGTGAGCAATTAATTCCATCACGTCATTCAAGAGAAATATCGAACAAAACTTGAAAATCATGTTGAACATCTTTCGCACCGCGTGGAGCAAATGCAACAAGCTGCATGGATGCTCTGTATCCATGCTGCACTTACACTTACCAAAGTAAGGTAAAAATATCAAAAATTCCAAACAAAAAACAAAAAACAAAAAAGATAAAAAACCAAAAATTAAGAAAAATCATGAACAAAACTGAAACTGATCATGATTGAAACCTACACGGAGAGGGTGTTACGAGAAACCTCAATATTTTGACATATGTGAATGTGTAAAAACGTTGCCTGTGCATACACTGCAATACTCGTATGTGGAGGAATGCGTGCTAGTAACTCTTGGTGCGTCCGCAGAGAAGTGCTTATAAGTTTTTCTGGTGAATGCTTTTAGAGTCTGTCAGACATGTTCAGCAATGAAAAAACTTATGGCTTTAATAGCACAACTCCATTAAAAGTTATTAAGTAAACAAACTAAAGTAAAACAAACTAACCGAAAGGCAGCAGCAATTTTGCAACTGTTTCGTTTTTAATAAACTTCAACTGACAGGCAGGCATGCAACTTGATTTCAATTTCATGCACATTTGTGTGTTGTATGCATTTTCCCACTCTTCATTCATCCCTCTCCCTCTCCCCCTCACAACTGCATAGCAAATCGTGTTTCATATTTTCAGTTTAAGCTGCAATTCAAGTTCGATTTTTAAAAGTTTTTCAATTACAACAGCCTCCTTCTCTCCGATGATGACTCAATTGCGGATGCAAGTAATTTCCAGCTTTACGCAGCGGCAAAGCAAATAATCGCACTGCACTGTAGAGCAAAGCCGGAGAAGCACCTGCCGATACGCAATGCAATTAAGAAAATTGAGTTAAAAATAGTTTGCACATTTAGTATTATAATTAAAATATTAAAACAAATATTGTAATTATTAACCAAAAGGAATAAATAACAAAAATTACTGTAATCAATTTTAACGGCAAACATCTTTTATATTAACATAAATGCGCGCATGCGTGCGTTCGCATTCCTTTGATGAGGCCTGCCAGCGCGGAGTCATGCCGCATTTGCATTCATGGATTATGCCGGCTAATGAGTTATATACTTCACTGCAGCCACCAGCGTTGCAGAATGCAACTCGCTTTTAGGTGCAACAAACGTGACATTTATGTGCTGTCAGTCAAATGACAATTAAATTTTTAATAAACATTGCAGCCGAGTTTATGAGTCTAGTACGACTTAATGCCTGTCTGATTTATGAGGTAATACAAACGTGTTATGCATATCATTTGAATATTATTATTTTCTTTATTTGACTTTTATCTATCATGTGTTAAACTTTTAATGACCTCTTGTGTGAAGTCTAATCACTTGTGTGGAAGTCGGCTTTTATCACACAGTCTTTTAGCGAAAAATATTATTTTAATAAGATATATCGCGATTTATGGCATTTTGACGCCGAAATAAATTTTTGAATTACATTTGGTAAAGTTTATTACATTTTTTATAGATTTCTATTTTTTAATTTGAAAAAAACCAAACAATATAATTTTTATATATCATTTTTCAAGCCCTGAACTCAGTGAAAGGTTCAAATTTATATTCTGATTGTTAATAAAAACTTTCATAGCAAAAGTAACAAAACTCCAGCAAAAATATGCGAACATAAAAAGTCAAGTACGGCTTTGGATCAGTTGGTTAAGGTGCGCTGATTCTGAGCTTCACATTTGGCAGGATCCGAGTTCGATTCCTGGTACTTGCAGTCTCAAAAATAATTATTTACGAATAACTAAATATAAGAATTATTTCCAAGACCACTGATGAAGGGTATTTGGCAATACTCGAAACAGCTGTATGGTCAGCCAAAAATTCAAATAATTAAAATATATTTAAAACAAAAATAAATTTTTGTTGTTGTTTCACTTCTTTTCGAAAACCTCATTCTGATTTCTGTTATTCTTTAATATTGCTTAATAATTAGTGCGAAGGTCTCTGGGAGGCTATTATTTCTAAATTTTAATAAATGCTAAATTATTTTTATTAGAACGATTAAAGAGAATTGTGTCTCAGCCTTCAATTATGTGTAATTTCAATACAATCACTGAATTTACAAGTGAACTTAAGACAATTAATTAAAATTTAATTAAATTAATTAAGATATAGTAATATTGAGATATTATACAATATACAATCACTGAATCTACAAGTGAACTCATAATAATATTTAATTAAATTAATTAAGATATTAATATTCCTACATATATATTAAATTTATTACCTTAGATTTTTGATTTATTGAGTTATTTGTATACAGAGGGGTTTTAAATAGCAAAGAAAGAAATAAAGGACAAACACAAAAATTTATTTTAATTTTATTGAAGTTTGGCTGACCATACAACGCTGTTTCGAGTATTGCCAAGTACTCTTCATCAGTAGTCTTTGGAATAATCGAATTTTTATTTAATTAGTTTATAATCCGTATATAATTTGTTTGGACTGCAAGTGCTAGGCTTAGAACTCGTGTCTGTCAAATTAGAAGCGATGACTAATCGTGTTTATCTACAAGAAGCCAAGGCTATTTATATACGCTATAAAAAAAAAACAAAAATGAAAAGAAAAAGAACAAAAAAGGAAGAAAAAAAGAAGAAGAAAAAATACGAAAAGAGAAGAAAAAGGAACATAACTGAAGAAAAAGGAACAAAAGTGAAGAAAAAGGAACAAAAGAAAAGAAAATAGAACAAAAAAAAAAGAAAATAGAACAAAAAGAACAGAAAATGGAACAAAAAGAAAAGAAAAACGAACAAAAAGATAAGAAAAAGAACAAGAAAAGGCAATAAAATGAAAGGAAGAAACAAAGGAAGAAAAGAAAAATAATCATGAGAGAATAAAAAGAACAAATAGAGAAGAAAAAGTGGCAAAAAAAAACAAACATTAAAAAGAACAAACAAAAAACAAAACAAACATAAAAAAAGAACAAAAAAAAAATAAGAAAAGAAAGAAAGTCAAAAAAACAAACAAAAGACAAAAAGAACAAGCGAAAGACACCGGACATAAGACACAAAAAACACAAAAAAAAAGCCAAAAAAAACATGAAAATAATAAATCTGTTATTAAAGATATATATGTCATACCCTAACATTGTACGAAAGATGTTGAGAAGATCTATGTATGGTGATTTTGATGTTTTTATTAATACTAAAGTCCAGTGTAAATAAAAACCAGATTCAGTAGCCGATAATTAAAAAATATTGCATGGGGGACAAAGCACATAGCAGTTCAGTTCCTTATTTTTAGTTAACTTCAAAATTAATTTTAATGTTAATTAACAAATAAATAAATATTACATGGAGAAATGCACAAACGTTTTTTAAGCTACCATACTTTTTTGAAAACCAATTAATCCAAGCAATCTAAATCCAAACGAATGCCAGATCTAGTAACTAAATGTGATTTTAAATGTGATCAATAAACTTTACCAGAAGCAACGCACAAAAATCAATTGAACTTGATCTCTTGATTTAAACCAAAACAATAGAACAACCTTAAAACCAGGCATATCCAAAGTCATTCTGAATCCAACCTCTTTTGCAATCCATATAAGATAGTCTTAAAGACAGGCATGTCATATATGACAATTTTTATTAAACATAATTTAATTAGGCAAAGCCAGCTATAAAATCATTTATATGGTTCATAACATATTTAATAAAAATGTTTATCCATTTTGTGTAATTTTTTTAATATTTCACATTTATTATTTTTTAGGATTTCATTGAAATGGAAATTATAAAAAAAAATATAATTTTTTTTATAATTTTTTCAAGTATCAATTAAAACACTTATCATACAAAAACCAAAGTATTTTAACGAAAATGTGAATAATAAATAGAAAAGTTGATTTATTATATGCAAAATTTATTGCATTTTAATTGCCAAAAATTTTTATAATATATTAAAAAAATGTGTTAAAAGCGAGTACATATGTAAAATTTAAAAAATTGTAAATTCCACTTAACAAAAATTTTATAGACGTTTTGAATGGAGTGTCTCAAGTGTCAATTACAATATAAAAAAAAAAATATCGATTTACAGGGTAATGAATAATTTCAGTACTTTCAGCACCACAAACAAATTGCCAAAAATGTATATTGTTTTTATTATACATTATACATTCATATGTTATTGCGGAGAACACAATTAACAAGTACTTTCCAAAATAAAATGAATGTAAATAAAATAATCGGTAATTTTGGAGTGGGAGAGGGGGTTTTACATTGGAATTAATACATACAAAATAAAACCGATAGGATCCATTGTTAAAAGAAGTGATTTTGTGAGTAAATCTGCCCTTGAATTTTACAAATTATATCATTTATAGACAGGAAAGTTCCAAGACGAATATAACTGGCATATTTCAGTTGAACTGTGAACTGTTTTAATCTCAAACTGCAGCGGAGTGCTAATCCGCGGTTCATCAAATTTATTAGCAGCCGGCAAAAGATACATTATCCTTTGAAAAAGCGTAGCACAATTTCCTAAGGTCATACCCCCGTATGAAGTAATTACGATTTCCGTACTCTCTTTCTAGTTTAGAAATTAACAGTGATTATATTGTATTTGTTTTGTACAAAAACAAAACACACATGTTATTGAGATGATAATGCAGGTTATAAAAGTTGATGAGGTAATCAGCTTAAATTTCGTTTTCTCTGGAAGTTTAACCAAAGTTGTAATGACGAATTAGTTTTGGAGCCTGACCTTTAGCAGCTAGTAGCAACTAGCTACTAGCATCTAGCTGAAGTTCTGAGCTATTAGCATCTTTTTCAATTCCTTATTTATTCTTCAATCCAAGTTGTATCCTACCAAATTTTACGTTATTTAGTTGTAAATTAATTAATTTATTTATTATTTATTTATTTGTTCCTTATTAAGAATAAGGAACGCGACTGCTAGGTCTTTCGCTCTAATTTATTATATATTAATTTATTTTATATTTATATTATATTATTATATTTATTTCATATTACATTTTATATTAATTATTTTATTATGTTAGGTCTTTCGCTCTAATTTATTATATATTAATTTATTTTATATTTATATTGTATTATTATATTTATTTTATATTATATTTTATATTAATTATTTTATTATGTTATATTATCGTTCGACAAAATCTGGAGTATTAAGTGTACATTTTTAACCTCAAAAATGTTCGTGCTTGATATATATTTTGATATATAGCTGTAAATATTTTTATTTGAACATGGTTTACACTTAATTTTTAGTTACTTATATATAAGCATTTTAGTATTTTTATACAAAAAATTTTATTTGACTGCCAAAAAATTAAAATTTAAAAAAAGGTAACATTTTTAGTATAAAAATACTGCAATATTTCTATATAATTTGCTAAAAATTAAGTGTAAATTATATTTAAATAAAAAAATTCTCTGTTAAAAAATACCTCGACACAAAAAAAAATTTCAATTTATGATGTGTAAATTAAAAACAACTAATTTTAATTGAATAAGATTAAAAAGAATTGTGGTAAATTCTAATTTAAATTTATATTAATTACAAAGATTTGATAGCATTTAAAAAAACAGAATAATGCAATTTATTAATTAATTTAAAATTCATAAACTCATTGTAAAAAATTGAAAAAATTTTTCATTTGTCAATTAACAACAAATTAACATAATATAAATTTTTTTTTTAACTTTAGTATTAAAAAAATTGTTTTTAGATTTACAATAAAAAAAACTAATTAATTATTTTTGTATAGATGGAATTAAAATCCTAAAAGTGTGAAATTCAGTATTACGATTGACACAATTTTTCTACATCATACCACAAAAATTATTATTATATCAATAGAAAAAAGAAAAAAAACATAAATTATATTATACAAAACAACAACAGCAACAAAAGCGCTAATTACAATATCAAATGAATTATATCAATGCAGATTAATTATTAATCTCCTATAATGTATTTTATATGCGTTAAACGCACAGGACTCACAACTTCACACATTTCTCTCCATCAACTTACACTCCGAACAAAAAAAGGGACACTTAAGCCTTCCATTATATCCAAATAACTTACGCCACACTGTCACTTGCTTCTTTGAATATTCAAAGGATATTGGGGTAGCGGGATGGCAAAATGGCAGTACGGCTGTATGGCAGGACATACGATTTACGAATATGCGCGTCTAGCGTAGATAAAAAGATATTAATCGTTAATTGGACGTAGTTTGTTCATTTCCGGCGCGAAAAGCATATTTAGAGTTCAATTGATGTTGTCCGTCTAGAGGAGTCGTGGTAGTCGTGGTGATAGTAGTGATAGTACACAGTGTGATGGCGTGAGGTTTTGGATACGCATAAAATTGCCATTTTGCCATTGGGGACAATTAAATGAGCGTGATTACGAATAACAAATTATGTTCGGAATGTGATGGTATTTTAAATGAATTAAACGCGCAAAGAAAGGACAAATTTTCTGCTTAAATAAATGCGATAAAATAATATAATTAATTTTATTGATTTGGCATTTCTGATTGTGATTGTGCGACATAAGCAGCTCATTATCATTTATCTCATTATTATTATTATTATTTATATTGTATTATTATTATTGTTATCATTCATTAAAGAACTGAACAAAAACAAAAAAAAAATACATAAATAAACTGAGAAATTAATGCATAAAAACGCTACAATAACATAAGCGTAAATGTCACATTGAGCAAGAATAATGAGCTTCGTATTAAAATTAAATTGCAAAAAATACCCAACCAAAGAGTGGAAAAAACGGCTGAAAAGAGGAAAAGAGTGTAGCGGCATTCGAAAGACAAATGAATGAAAGGATTTAAATGCTCGTAAAGCAGAAAAAATACTGCAGCTTAAATGCCACAAAAAGTAGTTTGAATTCACTTTTGTCAATGAAAAAATTGCGACATCATTAATCAACATTAATTTTGGTTTAATATTCATTATAAAAGAATAATTATTCAATGAAATGAACTGACAATGAAATTTGTTTTTATTTCGAGACTACAATACGAGTATCGAGTATGGTCGCCTCTTAGAGATTCAGATATACTTAGCTCGATTGGGTTTTATAAGCTCGACTTAAAAAGAAAAATAAAATTATTTGAATTACTCAATTGAATTGAAGAAATCTGGAATAAGAACTAAAAAACTTGAAAATTCATTTTAAAAAGTGCACGAAACATTTCTTTTAATTTAATTGCAATTTTTTTAACTTTAAGTCGAAATAGAAATTAATAATTTACGAAAAAATTTAAATTTATAAATCATTGATTCATTTAAGAAAAATCTATAAAGTGTTAAGAGATGCTCGGTACACCTTAATTGCTTTTATTCTGCATGCCCAATTAGCAGTGACCTCAAGTTTGGATATTGCTTTCTTTAAAATATATTAAATAAATAAAAAAAAAATAAAATAATTTAATTAAGTGAATTTTTGGATTGACCAAGGTTGGTTTGTCTTAGCAAATCTATCTCTATCTTAGTAGAGCTTTCGATTGTGTTCAAGTAGCACATAGGAGCTGTTTAATATCGCAAACATGGTTTTGACGTTTGTAAAACCAGTATGCCAGGTTGATAAAGCAGATTATTTATGTAAGATCTGTATTTGGGATGTCTGCCTTAGTTCGTGAAGATCCGCAGTAAAACGTCTTGTTTGACTTAGATATTTGCAAGGAAAGCATTCAATTGTTTATTTTTCGTTTTATTTCATGCAACTCCTGTATTTTTGTTCACGAAAGATATCTAATTTAGCAATATGGTTAATGGACCAGAGAGAGAGAAAGAAAAAAATGGGTATATCAGGAGTAATAAATAGGTGTTGAAAAATTAAGTTGATGAAAGATGAGAGAAAGAGAGATAGAGAGAGCAAAAGTGAGAAAAAATGACAGAGGGAGATAGCTAGATAAGTAGAGAGAGACAGCTAGTGATAGAGATAAAGAGAGAGAGAGATAAAGGGAGAGACAGCTAGAGAGAGAGATAGTTAGAGAGATAGACAGCTAGAGATATAGAAAAATTAGAGAGAGAAATAAAGGTAGAGAGAGAGAGCTAAACAGAGAAAATTAAAGAGATAGAGAGAGAGAGAAATAAAGAGAGAGAGAGCGATACAGATATGAAGAGAAATAGCTAGAGAAAGAAAAGGAGAGTTAAAGAGATAGGTGTTTAGAAAGAGATAAAGAGATAGCTAGGGAGGGATAGAGATAAAGAGAAAACAATTCTTAGAGACATAAAGAAATAAAGAAAAAAATAAATAGGAGTGAGAGAGAAGCATAAAAAGAAACAATACTATCATCTTCATATATCACTATATATAGACATTGGCACCCCATGCAAGTATTTTCCAAATTTTCATAAAATACGAGAGGACAACATACATATGAGATGAAAATAAACTTAAAGAATGAGTTCAGAATACTATCTAAAAAGGGATTCCGAAACTGTTTCAAAGAATGAACTAATTTGAAATAAATAGATCATACATTGAAGAAAAATAAGTTTTCAAAAAATATTTTGTGTTCTTAATTTTTTAATCGCTGCTCACTTATGAATTAGAATTTCTCTATATTAAATAAAACAATGTACATATGATATTTCTTTAAAAAACAAATATGTATTTAACAATTGTGCAGGAGTGGTTACTAAAGCATCATAAAGATAACGCATAGTAATTATTAAGAAAATTTCAGTTAAAATATTCAACAATTTAACATACGTTTTAAGCTACTTAAGCTCAGAGTAATTGCCATTATCAAGCACTTTTAGCTATAGTCGTGCACTTAAAATATTCAACCGATTAAAATTGCAATGAATTTTAACAGAAATAAAAAATTATTAAATGTATATCTGGACACATAAAATCAATTAAATAAAATTCAGATCCGAAAAGTTCACGTGTGATTAAAATGAAAGCACTCATTAAATTGTATCTGCTGTATGTAAACCTTCAAAGTAAATGAGCACATATTTCTCATTATTAAGAATTTTAATTTCAACGATTAAAAAATAAGAACTTTTCACTATTTTGTGTTTTTTTTTTCTCTGAAATAATGGTGACTTTTATGGAGAATATCAAATAGAGCAAGAAATACAAAAATACATTACATTAAAAATTTAACAACTTTATACTTTTTAAGTCGTTACGAAAACACAATTCAAGCCCAAGCAAAGGCAAAGGCAAATAAGAAGGAGAGCATAATTACTTATATTGGTGGTATCCGGATAAGTGGGCTTTGTACGTAACTTTATGTCAAGTGCGGCGGAATGTGAACAGTTATTTACGTGACCATATACATTCAGATACTCAACGACTATATACATTCAGATACTCATCGACTCAGATACTCTTATGTATAATATATATAAAAAGATGCTTGGTAGATATATAAAATCGTAGATATGAAGAATTTCTATCAGAAAAACTCACAAAAAAAAAAAAACAAATAGACATTCTCGACCATAGGGAGGTCGAAATGTTATTTAAATAAAATGTTGATTGTTGCTGGCAGTGTGCGAATACAACTTATTTTTAACGTGGCCAACACAACAAACATTGTGCAAATTTGCTGCGACAATTAAAGCCATGACAAATGAGTTTCGCATTAAAGTCAACAGAGGAAAAAAGTCAACTGCAAAAAGTCAACTTTCAAAAAATGGCCAAAAGATGAGATGACGAAGTTTGGCAATTGTTGTTGCATCAAACTATAGTCGAACAGCAGCCATTGCTGCCAACTCCAGATATTACCACAGATACAGATAAAAGCAGATTCGCATATGGTTGCACTTGTGCAGTTGCAGATACTTTGCTGAACAGCTGCTCGGGCGCCTTAACTGTTTGCGGCTTATGGTTGACTTTGTACATACAGGCGTACGTGATGAAACTGAAGTCATGAAAGTAATGATGCGCCACATTTGTTAAGGTCGAGAAAATTATTTAAAAACATTATTATGTGCTGTCCTTTCACTGCTTTTACTTTTTTTTTTCCTTTTTTTTTATTCAAAGACATACGTTTCTCTTGAGCCTTTATCATCATATTCAAAACGATTTTACATTAAAATTACAGAAGATTTTTGCAAATAATTACAATGCATGTTTGCAGTTTTAAGTTGAAAATTGTAAAATCAGTACGTGGAATATACATACATTAATCGTTATAACTTTAAAAAAAATATCAAGAGCTTTAAAGCCTCTTACAGCGCATTAAAGTTAATGTTATTTTCATCTTGAAATACCTTCACATTTCACTTACTGATTTTAATATACAGATGCTTACTGAAATGCAGCTTACTGATTTTAATTTATAAAAAAAATAATTATAAAATCTCAATAAATAATTTTAGATAATTTCTTGAAATAACATTTTTCAGAGCCCGATTTTACTATATACATGACATGTCATACATTATTGACATTACAGACTACAACTTAGAAGTAACACTTTCCCGACTATATTTTATACAAAGCGCAGTTCTTAAATTTTATAACATTTTTTCAGGATTAATTTTTTAGTATATTCAAATTTTTTTATTCCTAGAAAGGAACGTGTCTGCATTGCGAAACCCCAACACAATAACAATTCGCTATGTCGGAACTTTAGGACTTTGTTTGGATTTTACACATTTTTGGCATTGAACTCGTTTACAATTTTTTGGTAGTAATTTTTCTATGGATTTTTTCATATTTTTTCTTACACAACAAATTCAACTGCAAAATCTGAAATGTGAAATGTGTTATTTACATCAACGAAAACAAAAAAATGCGCTAAAAAATCTACTTAAAAACAAAATAAAATTTTTGTTGAGGTTATTATTGACGCTTGGTTGCTTACGTTCTGTGCCAGGATATACTAGTATATTGGATATGAGGCGTATACAACGTATTCATGTAATATTAGTAGCTATGAATACATATGAGTACACTTATAGTCATGAGTATAGGGACAGCAGCAAGTCATAAACTGACTTAGACATATGTGCTGATCTATGTTAAGTGCTTTTTCTGAAACTCCCGATTTCATTTGATTAGCAGCTTAATCACTGTTGTTAATTAATAATTTAGTTTTTCGATTGCATTTTATATAGCAATCTTAAGTTTTATTAAATGTTATCTTATTAGATATAATTCCTGGCGTTGAAACGATGTGGTAGCCTTCGATTACTTCTTGTGTGTGTGGATTCATAACATCTCTTTTATACCATATTATTGCACGTGATCTACTGTTTGTTACATGCTCACACATTCAAGATGATTTCATTTCATTTTACTAGAAGCTTTCTAATAAATATTTTCTCCAACCGATTGTTTTCTTATTTTAAGTACATATATGACAACCAAAGATCATATTTTTTCAAAGCCAGCTATCTTTAAATGATTAGCAGCTATTTTAATCTGAAAACTGTGTAACTAATAATAATTTGGCATAAAAATCTTCAGCATATTTGCTCCGCCATATTCATTTCATTCAGTTCAAATTTTAAAATGCAACTGCGATTTAAAAAACATGCAACTCCACATTGAGTACAAGCATAGACGATAACATTCTTACTGCGTAACTTCAGGCGTTGATAACAGTCACTACAGCACTCTCTTAGGGAAGAAAACTCCATGTTCAGGATAACAGAAGTTGAAAGCACCTGGATATCATGGTACTCGACCTACACTCTGATGGAGTGTCACAAGCATAAATTCATTTATTACCAGTTGTACTTCAAAATTGTACAGAGCAGTGCCTAATGGATTTTTGTTGCCTTTTATTTGAGGCATACTTTGCCCTAGAAATATTCTAACCCCTATACCGTAGGAGGTACTAGTTCTTACATCGACTATTCGTTACTATTATGCTCTAACATAATAGGTCTGTTCCACGAGCTGCTCGTAGTAAAACTCAAGTAAAACACAAGTAAAGTACAAACTGAAAGCGTAACACAAATAAAGTTCAAAATTTCGTTCTTTACACATACATAAATAATACAAAAAATTTTAATTCAAACCAAAAACTCTGATTTACACATCACACATATTTTACTTGAAATAAAATGTACGAGTAAAGTCTGTGCAGCACTTTCAAATTTCGACAGGGATGTTACGCTCTCCCAGATGCTCTCCTTTACTCGAAAATTCGCTGGTGGAACGCGCTTGTGTATACACAGTGTTACTCAAAGCTATTACGAGTAGCTCGTAGAATAGACCTGATGTTGTGCTTGAAGATTTTCGAATAGCTGGCTGTAAATGCGCCACAAATAACAAAACTCCTAAACCTTTGATAACCTAAAAAATTATTAAAAGTTTAATTCAAACTCGTCTCTAATTTTATGTAATGTACTTTACAATTTTTTGGGATTTTTTATTATTATTTTTTAAATATTTTCCTTCTTTTTTTTTATTTTTTCAATGCGTTTGTAAAATATTATAATAAAAATGTTTGCTAAAAGGATTACCATTATGCGGATTCATATTTTGATACTGCAAACAAAATCATAACAACGAAAAGCTATCAAATTTTCATACCGTCATATGCCTCTTTGATTGTCAAACGAGAGGGTGAGAAAATTACAAACAAAAGAACAACAGAAATGAACAAAAAAAAGTTTTGTACGCAAAAGAACATAAAAAAGAACACAATGCGTTTATTTTAATTTTTTCAGTGAAAACAAAAATCATTTTCTTTGCTTTTATGAGATTTACACGTGTCTATTCTACTAATTAAATGCAGTTTAATTGTTTTATTTGAGTTCGTTTTTTCATGGTATATTAAAATATAAAACCATAAAATGTGTGAATTATCCTTGTAGCGCTTATGAGTCATTTGGTATTTGTTAATTGCAAAATGTGGCACATTCATGGTAAAAATAAGCAAAACACACATAAAAATGCAACAAAATTTCTAATTAGTTTTTACATCAAAATTAAATGGAAATTTTATGTTTTTGTGCTCTGGTTTAATGCGTTTGACGCGTGGGAGAGATACCAGCTCCAGTTTATCACCAATACCACATATGAGTATGTATCTATGTATGTATGTATGCAACGCGAGAAATGTACGTAAATACAGAAACAGAAAGAAGTTTGTGGTATAACTCAGATTTTGCATGGATGAAATAATCAAGTAGTGTGTCAATTACTTGTTTAATGTTATGAAAACTTAATTGCTAAATTTCCGTGTAAGTTGATACCACCTCGGTATGGAAGATTTATATTAATATAATCCCCACGTATTGCAGAGATAAAGATTGTGTGTGAGTAAAATATTAACAAGGTAATACGATGTTAAGAAAATGTGGAAGAAAATTTATTGTGTATCAACATTAAAATTCTTAATAAGAAAATTGCATATTTAATGAATATAATTTTATTATTATTTTCTTATCCAATTATTAATTTAATTTATAGAAATATTTTAAAAATCTTTTTTATTTAATTGTAAAGTGATCGCTTTACATTTTAAAGTGATGACTTCACATTTTAAAGTGATCTTACTTTACTTACTTAGCTGGCCATTACAGACGTAAGTCGTCCTTGGCCGCGTTGAGTAGCCTTCGCCAGTCAGCCCGATTAGTTGCTTGTTGTCGCCAGTTGGTAGTATCGAGCACCCTCAAATCGTTGGACACATAGTCCTTTCACCAAAGATGCGGACGTCCTCTACCGCGTTTTCAACATGCGGGTGCCGAATCAAACACTTTTCTAACCGGAGCACTTTCTTCCATTCGCACAAAATGACCAAGCCAGCGAAACCGCTAAGCCGCGCTTAACTATATCAATGTCGCGCTGTGGCTCATACAGCTCATCATTTTATCTACATCGATACTCGTCGCTAACACGTTAGAAACTATAGATTTTCGAAGAATTCATCTCTTGAATGCTCCTAACTTCTTATCACTGTTGATAATAGTCCTAGCTTCTGCACCATACAACAGGACAGTGCATGATAAGAGATTTGTTGGGCGTGAGTTTTGTTTGTCGAGAAAGGGCTTCATTTTTCAATTGCCTACTTAGCCCGAAATAACATCTGTTAGCAAGAGTGATTCTTCGGTAAAGTGATCGCTTTACATTAAAAGGGAATAAAGTGATTTAAATTTTAAAGTTCTTGCTTTAAATATTGAAATGATTGCTTTTCATAGTACATCATGGGTATATTACTGAGAGAAACTTTTTGTTTAGTAGTCTCCTTATATTAAATACTCCCTATATTAAAACCTTTTCTCTAGTGTCATGTTATATAGAGTGTCATTGGCTCGTAAAAATTGTCTAAATGTAAAAATTGACGAAAATGCATGTTACTTAGAGTGTCACAGAAATTGTAATAATTTGCTTCTAAAAGAAACAAATATTGACATACATTACTGAATAAAATTGTTGTTTTCTAAGTGACGAAGCACAAAAGCCTGTAATAAAGTGAAGAAGTCTCGGCTCTCTTGAGCCAAATTTGAAGCAACACATTGTTTTTTCTCTCACTCTAAATTTCATAATTTACATTGAAAACAATAATTTTGCCCATGAAACTCTATATAACATAACATGGCCCTTACTATTACCAAAGACTGAACCAAAGATTATGAGCTCAAATAGCGCAAAGTTAGAATTATTATATATAAATAAATTACTCAATTTTTCTTTCCAGAAGTAATTATTTTTGAGATACTTTCATCATGTGATTATTAAAATCAATATTTACCAAAGACTGAACCTAAGATAATGAACTCAAATAGCTCAAATTTAGAATTATTACATATAAATAAATTACAGAATTTTTTTTTCTCATTAGGAAAATTATGAGCAATTAAAAATTTAATTATTTAATTAAATAATTTTCAACTTCCGCCGGCAATTAGTGCATTATACTAATTACAATAATTTGTAAAAATTGACAGGTGAGTGAACTATTTGACTTATAAAGTAAATAGAAAATTATTTCACAAGTAGTATAAAGCAGAAGATAAAAATAATAATTATTTTTGCGAAGTAAAAAAAAAGAAAGTCACATGGAAATTCAACTCATAAAAGAAACATTCTTTTTAATTTTTAAATAATCCTGCACAAGGGAAAAAAGAGTGCACATAAAATTGCAATTCGCCCACAATAACTGAAGTCGCTGCGTATAATTATCTCATTTACATGCACGCTAAAAACTATTATTCATAATTAAAATCTAAAAGATACGAAAAAAAGTTGAAAGAACAGGAAAAACCAAATAAAGATAAACAAGAGCCGAGTCAGGAGGTTGAGGTTTAGTTTAGCGAAGAAGTCAGCCAGTTCTATATGTGGCATTAAATGAACAACAAACTGCAAAGATACCCGCAATAAGAACGACTCCAGAACGCCCTCCAATCAGAGGTATCACCACCAACAGCACCACCATCACTGCCTTTCCACCACGTTCAGCACTAGCACCAGATCTCTGTTCACAGTTCGCCGTGAACAGTTCCCGACAAAAGCGCACCAACATGTTGACTGTTAATTAAATGAATGAGTGGGTGTGCAACTAAATTGCGAAATGAGATTTTTTGCTTAGTTTACATTCACGGGTAGTCGAAAGAGTATGTGACTGTCTGTTGTGCCGTACAAATTTTTTCGGTGTTCCATATCTCCTACTTCTCTGTTTCTTTATAGTTTTCATTTAGAAATTGAAATTCAAAAATTTAAAAAAAAATGTATAAAAATTTGCAGAAAATTTACACAAAGAACATGACATCGTTGTGCACTTTGCAATAGGACAAGTGAAGTAGAGTTAATAAAAAAAAAAAACAAAAGTTGGAGGAAAAAAATTGTTGTCTGTTATGTCGACTGAGATAAGTGCGGTATAAAACATGTATAAAGGTTGCATATAAAACGGATTGTGGGTGATAATAGCTGAAATCTTAAACTGAGCTTTTAGGTCAAGTAAGGTTATATCTACGATCCTTACACTTAGCTTATTGTCCCATTGCGTTTCCATATAAAGAAAACTAAATGGTTTAAATATTAACTTTTGACAAAGCTTAAAACGCTTCTAAAAAGCAGGTCCTGGAGTTGGCTAAGATCCTCAAAAAATTGAAGCTCCTAGGATTATAAATTGATAATGCACGTACATGCGCTGGCCACAATTGCGACAGAAATGATCAAGAGGAAGATTTAATATTCTAGCATGATTCCCTAATCATCTGTGTTCCGTCAATGAATCTAGCACAAGACTGTCATCTTTATGTAGCAATTCAATGAGAATACTGATTTTTTTTAAAAGAAGTCTGAAATTGGTCTACAGATGTCTACATATTGTTGAGTTTTTTTCTGTTTTATTAACAGGATTATTAATATAACCAATTTATCGAAAGAATATTCAAACACGGAGTGCAAGGTTTTGCAGTCGGATTCCTCCTCCACTTTTATGGATTACAATATTGAATCTGAATCTATCCATAAAAGAATATGTGCCAGAAAACAGCAACAAAAATTGCTTTTAGGAATGTAGATTGGAATTAGGATTTTAAAGATTGGAAGGGTTATTAATGTATAAAACAACAAGCAGCAGGAGAATAGGGGCATCGTCAAATATTTTTGGATTAAAGCGGTATTGCAAAAGAGCTTATTTTTTTTTATATTTTAAGCTTTTCATTATTGTAATAGTAGTGTTTTAGCAAACACTGATTTGATTAAGGTGGGGAAAAAGAACAATGCGATAAAGAAGCTATTTATTCGGTAAACATTCTAGTTTAATAGGGAATATTTATAAAACCCATGCTGACACCGGATACCTTATAAAAATAAATGTTTTCTCTTTCATTTACAAGATATTCTTAAAGGATGTAAAATGTTGTAAGTAAAATTTCAATTCTTCTAGTAATTTTTCTGATTGTATAAAGGACATCATTAATATTCTTTTTTAAAGATTCTTTAATACATTTCCGTTGTGATGCCTATATAATCTATAGTCTTTAGACCTTTGAAGAATATGAGACTAATAACTATTTAGTTAGTGGACTCAACTTGGTTTAATTTTTTTTTTGTTTTCAAATTTAACTTCTTGTGTAATTAATTTTAGTATTAATAGTATAATTAGTGTTTTTCTTAATTATTTAATTTTAGTATAAATTTTATTAAGTAAGCCTAATTATTAATTAAATCAATTTTCTTAAGTTAAATATTACTTAATGTAAAACCCTTAGCAATTGTCTTCAATACTTTAAATCACCCTAAACAAAACTTAACTATGTAAATCTCAAATACTAAAGTAAAATCTTTTAAAAATGTGAGAAACTGCAATGAATTTAGTAGAACCTGAACCTAGAGTAGCATAAATTTATTAGACTAGACAGAGTTGATTGTGACTGATTACAAAATGAAGTGACGCGAAATGCCAAAGCGCGGTACCAAGAAAACAAATACGTTGATGTGAACTACTAACTCGTTAGCTTTTAATTAAGGCTCGGAATTCGCTACAAACGTGACACAAGCTTCAGAAGTGCACACAAGCCGACAATCTGGTACGTTTAGTAATATATGCGCAGCATACTTTTAGGTTGTTAAGCTGCTCATTAGCAGCATCAACGCTAGTTCTTAGAACAAAAAAATTAAAAAAAAATAAAAAAAATAAATAACAGAATGCATTGAAGTAGCAAATACTTCCACATACTTCAGTCGCAAAACTACTAGCACACATAACTCTTGAACTACCTACAAATGCTGCACCTCAATTCCACAGCGCACAGCGTTTTAGGGTTTTTGAACTCCAACAAGTCTTTTTGTGACAGTTTCTCAGTTCAGCATTTGCTCCTATTTCAGAGAATTTTTATTTGGTGCACTTAACATTTTTATTTTTTTTTTATTCGTATTTTTTTTTTTTTTTGTTTTTGGGTTTTGTCACTTCAGCTTCTTGTCACTGCGTTTCTTCTACACACACACATATGCACCTGTCTATATGCACCTTCAATTATGTCTGTTAGTAGTTCCATGCTAAATTGTGATATATATTCATATCCTTACATATATTCCTTTATAGTTAAGGCAATAAAGAGTACTATTCTGTGCTTTGGCTGCACTTATTACTATTGCAGTTATATAGCATTCGTTGGCAGGTTATTTCGCAATTTGAAAGGGAGTAGGTTAATTGCACTGCATACCCGTCTTTATACGCTTAACGCATTGAATTGCTATTTTCCTGCATTTTCATGCTTTTCCAATTAGAAACACTTCAGAGACTTTATTCCACGTAGGCACTCCAATGATAACGCGTAACTTTTCATTAGGATTTCTCTTCCAAACATATACGTAAGTATATGTGTGCACGGGAAGTATATTTTCATGCGTGACAGGAGTATCTGTGTGAATGAGTATTTTCGCGTATGCAATTTTGTGGCTTGTGCACATCCTTTATAAAATTCGCGTTTTCTGTTGAATTTTTACACATCAGTCCTATCACTCCAACACATTTCCAACACACAAGCAAATGTATCTTTCAGTGCGAATTTATTAAAGCGTTAATTATCTGCTTTGTTGGTTGACTTCATTTTTTGTATATATGCACTTGGTTGGCAAAGTAGGTGTGTATGTGACTACGTTAATGTGATTCCGTCCAAATGTTTGTTGCATTTGGTTTTGCACAAATTGACTTGTAAAAATAATTCTTTTAATTGCTCTTCCTTTGTTGAGAATTGGGCTACTAATTTAAAAAGTTTTTAATGAGCATAAAATTGATGATGGAGATGCTCGCGACTTTAATGAACTTGGTTTAAGCAGTGGGTGAAAATTGCTACGCTAATTGAATTTGATAAGTTGCAATGTTTAAGACTTAATTCAAAACATTACAAGCAGCTTAAATATTCACTAACATTAATTTAATGATATACAATTAGCCAAATTCTTTTTAAATTTAAAAATGTAACTACAAAAGTCATTCTAAACAACTCCATATTTTAATACTTCAATTTTAAATGAAATTTAAACAATTCTGTCTAATTCGTTAAAACCTTTAACAAATTTAGTTGATTTTAATCTAAATCGAAGGCCGCTCTTGAACCAATACTCAACCCCCGGTTGATCTTTTTGCTGAAAATATGGGGACAAAGACGGCCGATCGGTTACTTACCCGAAAATCGCTCAGGCATAGCGTTGTAAATCAGAACACCACTTTAGATTCGTATTATATGATCCCGATCATATATCCCGGAGAAACGATAAGAACCGAAGAATGGAAAAAAGACTGGGTACCAAAACGCAACACCATAAATGTTTTCACGGGTCAAAGATGGAAGCGGGAATAGGAGTTGGCATCTATTGCGCGGAATTGAGCATAAGAATGCCGTTTAAACTTCCCGATTACTGCAGCGTGTTCCAAGCAGAAGTGTTTGCCTTTTCGTTGCCATTTGTAATTTTGCTAGAACATGGACTCGGAATAATTGAAAAGGAATCATAATCTTTTTGGTTAAAAATTCTGAGTACTGAGTTCACTCGAATAAAGATATAAAATGAAAACTCCAAACTTTGACGCTAATCGCATCAAAGACTATAAAAACTACATTAATTATCACGACAAGGTCTATGGATTTAGTAAAGATAATCTGCCTGAATAATAGTAAAGATATACATTAATATAGTTTTTAGTTCACTTGTTCGGAACAGATCGCTTTTTGGTTTTTGATTTAATAACATTGAGAACCACTCTTTAAACACTATAAGAACTATACACGAGACTAATTATGACAACATTAATTATCATTACAAAGTATATCGATTTAGCAAAGTTAATCTACCTGAATATTAGTAAACGTATACAGTAATGTAGTTTTAAGTTCACTTCTTTAGAATGGTTAGTTTTTGATATTTTACGGTTAAGACTCCTTGATAAATCAATTGCACTTGCAAAGTTTTAATGGCATCGCGTAGTTTCAGACTGTAAGGGGATAAGTTATATGTCTTTCTAAGATTTTCTATGCTATTGGTCAGGATATTCCCTGCTTATAATACCTCGTTGCGTTGAAAAATGGGAATAGTAGATATTATTGTTTAACCATCAGGCTACGTTATTCGTTGAATAACAGGAAATGATCTTGTATTTTGTTATTATAACTCTTCCTAGAAAAGAGTTCGTTAATAGCATTGGTTAATAATAAAGATGCTAGTTTTTCTACTGTTAGGACTTATTCGTTAGAATGTACTGTTTACACTCTTCGCAGAAATGCCAACACTATGCACTAGTATTCTTCGTTGAAATTTCGTAAAGATGGTAGATTTTCTACTGTTAGGCTTTCTTCGCTAGGAGGTGGTGTTTGCACTCTTCAAGGAAAAGAGTTTTTAGGATAATATTTAAAATTTTAGTTTACCTATTTTTCGGGTCTATTTGTTAAGAAATGATAAAGAGTGCACTTTATACAAAAGAGTCTAAACTGAGAGAAAAAAGAGTCTACTGTTGTAAAAAAGCTTTAATTACGCGCTCGTTTTGTTCGTAGGATAATCGTGAAAACTCTAATCTTACTACTGTTAGACCTTATTCTTTAGGAGCTGGTATTTACAATCTTTGTAAAAGAACTAGCGTGTAGCAAACTATGCGCTAGATAAGCTAATCGGCGGAAAAATCAGTAATGAAGTTTTTGGAGATTAGATTATGCTTTAGAGCCAATATACATTCAAACTACAGATAGTGGAAAAAACTCTTTTCCACTCTTTAAGGAACTCTTTAATAAATGATTTTTAACAAAACAATCTGTGTTAATGAAGAATAAAGGCTTTTAATAAAGCCTAAGCCAATTTTTGGACTTATTATGTTACATTAGTTGTTTAAATAATCTGCAACTTTGATCATTCCTACTGCCAGGTTAATATGTACAACAAAGTGGGTGTAACACTTTAAATCACAATTTGGGATGACAGCCAAGCAAACATAAGGCGTAGACATCAGTAGAAACAAATGTCAACGTATAATGAAATTAAGAGAGCATAAAACAAATGACACGAAACGTATGAGTAGGAGTTAAAATAATACAAGTAACTCTTTGTGAACTCCAAAGACCAAAGAAAACCACACAAATTACTATTCCGAAGCGAATTTTAAATTATAAACATATAACAACAATGAGTAGCAAATGCAACAAAATGTGGCATACAAAACAACACCAGACATGCAAATTTCTGCACGAATCCCAACGCTGAGTCTGATGGATTTGGCTGCAGAACCAACTTATAGCGTAATCCAACCAAGGGCTGTGGTACGCAGCAAGGGAACATCAAGAGTAACATATGCTTTCCTGCTGTTACAGACAAGAATAAAAAAAAAACAAAACCAAAAGTAGGAACAATAATTTCAAAAAAAATGAAAAAAAAATGTTGCAAGTTGCAAATCGTAAAAGTATATGAAATCCTTGAAGTTGTATATATTGAAGTACAACTGGAGTTGTAGTTTTGTCAGTTGTTGTTGTTGTTGTTACTGCAGCAGTACTTCATCGATGCAATAGTTTTTGAGTAGTTGCTGCAAGCGTGATGTCATAAATGTTGCCATGTTATGGCATGTGTCATGAATACTGAATGTGGCGTTGATAGCAAGGAGAAAAAAATATTCTAAACAAACGAAATACACACTCACGTAAAACACAGATAAGAAAAACAAAAATGCTTGGGAATAAAATCCAACAGTCATATGTCATATGTGGAACATGTCACGTGACATTGTGTGTGGTTTTGTAATTATTTTCTAATTAAAGACGTGACTGCATGGAAGAATGCAAGATTTCACCGGTTAACATGTGCCAAAATAAGGGATATAAATTACGGGCGAAAAAAAATTTTAAATCTGAGAGATACATTTCAAGTAGCTTACTAGTGCGTGCATACAAGTATAATGATTGCACGCAACTCTTATGCCTAATCAAAATATGAGAAACTGACATAGATTGACATAACATGCATCACTCTCACCTATTAGCAATTTCGACAATCTCAATAAAACCGAAAATTAAATGATCTCATGTGTGAATCACGTTATCCTTTCTCGGTCTCAAAATGAGCTGAAGACAACATACAATTTGAAAAGCAAATAAAAATTAAGCACTTCAGTAAAGTAATAAAAAAAATTTTGGTTTTTATATGGCCACTTTTGTTAGCTTCATTAAAACGTCTGCCTTTTAGTCAAAACCGAAAAATATGTAAGGCAGTAAACCCTTTTTTATTGGGTCAATAAAACTCAACAGAAGTAGTTATACTCATTAAACACTTGTTTGAAAGAAAAATTATATGAAAAATGATTTCATATAAAAAACAGATTATTATAACTATATGTTTTTTTTATTGTTGTTGTTTTTTTAACACATTTTCGTTGTTTTAACGAACTCATATGCACAACAGGCACTTGCCATAAAATTGCTTCATTAAATATTAAATTGAGCGTCCTGAGTTCCGTTGCAGCTCGTACTGGGTACTTCACATTTTTAATTCAAACTATGCCGTAAGGATATAAACATTTAATTAAGGCAAACATTGCGTATTAACTTGACGGTAAGCACGATGAATATATTTTTTAATGCTGCAAAGGATGAAGCCTTTACTTCACTTATATGAATTTCAAAAAACCCAAAAAATAATAATACTTAAAATTTTTATTTATTTTAATACGCTTACGAATGAGTTGCAAACTGCTTATTAAGATGAGTGAAATTATTTATGTCAGAAAAAATACTATCTCAATTTGTGAAAAAAGAAATATGTTAAAAAGTGCATAAAGCAAAAAAATCATGAAAAAATATATAATAAAGATATAAAAAAAATTTTATAAAAATGAAATTATAAAAAGAAAATTTTAAATTTTCTCACATGCACTGCGAAAAAATGATATTTATTCATATATATATATATGTTATGTATCACTATAGAGGTATATATGCTAATTAAAGAATGTACATACTGATACGCTGCAATTATGATATGAATATAAATGAAAATTATAATGGAAAGTATAAGCACTTAAGTTTAAAGAAAAAATGTATAAAATTATTTTAAGAAAAACATTTATTTAACAAAATTATATTTAAAATATTTTAAATTTGACTAATAGAAAAATTTTAAATCCATACTTTTATTAAAAGTATCAAGATAATGCATACATAGAGCAAGACCATATCAAGAGCAATGGTTATTTATGAATAAACAACAAAACATAATGAAACTCAAAAATTGGAAATTAAGTGCACCCCGGCTTTGTATATTAACAGACGCATCTACTGCTAAAAGTTAACAGCGTTTCATCTCTTGACTTTGAAACTAATGGTCTGATTGTCAGTCAATAGATTTTTCCGAAGAACACTCCTGATGAATATTAAGCAATATGCGAAACAGCTGTTTGATCAGCCCAAAAATCAAAAAACTCCAAATGAAAATTAATTGCAGTCCAAACAAACTATATATGGAATATAAACTAATTATAAAAATTCGAATATTTCCTAAGACGACTGATGCTGAGTACTTGGCAATACTCGAATAGCGTTCTATGGTAGGCTAAATTTCAATAAATTAACTAAAATTTTTGTTGTTGTCTTTTTATTTCTATTTGAACCCTTCTAACTTTTAAATAGCTTATTTCCGTCATTAGACGCGTCTTTTTCGACATAAAAAATTAACATTAAAAAAGTCATTTTTTTTATATTTGAAAATTTCCTCACTATCTTTTCTATTCGAAATATATTTCTTATCATACATATAATATTCAAATGAAAGCATTTTTTTATAGAATTTTTAATAAATAAAATACAAATTGGTGTCTCCACATTTCCATAAAAGAGCGATAAAAAAAATTTACACCAAACTCTTCGTCCTTTTACTTTTGTCAAATTGTATTTAAAACTACACACTAAAATATATTCACAGCCAGAAACCTAAATCGATTAATATAAATTTTTAACGAAACAAACGAATGTTCAGTTCTCCAGAACAATTTATGAGAACTAGTGTGCGCTGATAAAAATACAAAAAGACGTAACAGGTATAAAAACTATTGAACACTTGCCTTTCAGAGAGGAGAAGTGGGACTCACAATAAACCTCTTCGAAACAAAATAGTTTTTTGCTTTTAGTTAGTGCTTAGATAAAGTGGGACTCACAATAAACCTCTTCGAAACAAAATAATCACTTTTTTTCATACTTGAAAAGTAGCTATAGCGAACTGGAATCGATTAAGGTCACAAAACTGTCAACTGAAAATGCTAGTTTATATCACAAACAACCGCACTATAAATCATTTATGATTAATATCTGTTACGAATGAGATATACGATGTGGGGTTCAAAATAAACCACTTCATACCTTAAATATTTAATATACTCTAAACTTATATATGCTTAAATCTCCAGAACCATTTTGTAAGTGCTGAAATGCAGCGATAAGCGATGAGATAAATACAATTTAAATTAGTTTTGATTATTATCTATTATTGCAAATGATGAGGCAAAGTAGACCTAAACTAACTAAAAATTATTTATAGTATATTGTTTAATTTGATATCTCATATATTTGGATAAAATTTTATATAATTAGAAACGCAAAAATACTGGATTAAATGTTCTTTGTAACTTATCAAAAATACTTATGGGATGGTTGGTAGTAGTGAAAGTTAATAACTTCTAATAAGTAGAAAAAGGCCCGCAAATCGTATCATTTATGTCATACTCCCTTAAATTCATGATGAAATATAGTATTGCCAAATATTTGGATAGTTCATTACGAACTATCCAAACTGTTAACTAAATCAAGGATATTAGGTAGTCACTTTCTGACGTTATTTTCCGGTTTGGAATAATTCTCTAGTAAACGGTTAAAGAACTGATTTTCGTCATGATTATATTTTTGATATATATGAGATATATATGAGCAAAATACAATGAACATATTCTGCTTTTATTAATCGTTATAATTATTAAGTACATTTATGAACTATATTTAAGTTATAATAATTATAGTTATAGTTATTATTTGTTTTTATTACTATTGATTCCTATAATATAGTTGCTACCTCACGTAACTATAAATTTTAGAATTTAAATCTATAAATCTTACCATTTTTTATTTCAAACTCGAAGTTTCACTTTACAGATTACTTAAGCATATGCAGAGTTTTTCAATAGGAAAATAATTTTTTATTTCTAAAGAAGTAGTGAGGTAGATGGATTGAGTTGTGAACTCAGTCTTCATTCAATAATTTTAGATGTGAGAAAATTTATTGCACAGCATCATTAAATCATAAACATTTTTAAAGGGATAATTAAAGCTAAATGACTTAATTTCTGCAGAAAATTATGAAAAATAAACTTCAGAATTAAATATTTCCAGCAACTTGTCTTGGTTGTATCTTATATTATTATTTTGTCTTTCATATCAACTCCGTTTTAGAAAAATTTCAGACAACAATTTTCTAACTGAACGGTTTCCATTCATTAAAGAAACTGAAACTAAAAGTACTTAAATAATTTAAATGGCAGCAAAGAGGCAATCAAGTTCACAGCTTATATTGGCTTTCATTAAACCCCAAGAATTCCCAGGCATGTCTGCAAGGAGCACATAAGTGTGTACTGCCACTCACCACAGTCTTAAACTGAATAAGGCAAGTACAAATGTGGTACAGAATATGGTTACGAGATATAGGCATGTATATGCGAGACGTATGAAAGAAGTACATGAGTTCACTTAATCGTATATGGAACCAATTATGAAAACTGATATGCTTGCGAAAGCGCCGTTGACAGGGAACAACAGCTGCAGTGCATTTATAGCAAACAATATTAAATCTTTAATTAATTAACACACAAAAACACGCAAGCTGCCATACACACACCCACAAGGGCTAGCCGTACTTGATTGTGTTTGAGGCTAGCATTGACAATGAATTTAAAACGTTGACGATATTTAGCAGACGCCAGAGTGGACTTACTGGATATGCCACAGGATTGCAGGCACATAACGCTACGCCGCTTTTATATTTGTTTTGTTGTCTTTGTTTGTGGCTTATTTGCAAATAATTAGATCAGATTTCATATGCAAACCCACGACACAAATAATTCCCCAGCAATTTCGGATAGCAGCAATAACAACAACAACAACAACAGAGCATGTCTTCTAATGAACTTAAATGGTCAAAAGGCTCCAACAGAAGTCCTTGTAGCATTTCTCTATAAACAAACAAAGTTTGCAATATCGCATTGCACAAAACAAGTTATTCGTAAGGAATTAATTATGCATTGGTCAAAGGCTATAAAATATATTTTTGATTAGTACAAACAAGTAGCAACCAAATTGCATTGCTGGATCTATTGTAATGCTACGACAAATGGTAAGCAAAGTGCATTATTCAATACCAACCCAAGCTTTACACATATGCACGCTGTCGTCTATGGATTTGTATTGTTTATACCTAAATAATTAAAAATATTTAGTGCTGTTGTCATAGCAGAATTTAAGTCTACTACCATCACATGAGCAACACATACTCGTAGACCGTTTGTTGCAGCAATTATGTTAATATAATTCACGCGAAATTGCTTTGCAATATCTGTAACATTCAAAGGATTTGGCAAGACACTCTTTGATAGTGGACAAATGCACTTAGTCAGTGCACTTTGCAGTCACCAGAGCGGGCGACTTAACTAAATCAGCAACATATGGAGCAACATTTCGTACAAGTACAGCATTGTATCTTTGCATTTGCATATGTAATAAATAAATTTTCTATTAGCTTGCATTTAGACTTGATTAAACATTTGTGTGCGGACTGCAACTCCAACTCCAGCTCCAGCTCCAATTCCAATTCCGACTGTAACCATGAGTGTTTGTTTATTTGCACATAAATGCAAATTGTTTTAATATTAGAAACGCACAGTCCGTACACATAGTAAGTTCCATATGTAACTCGGTTGACCAAACAGCGGTACACCAACCATATGTGTAGTATTTATATTACTAATATTATTGCTGCGTTTATCAAGTTCATACATACTTAATGTATTTGCAACATGTTATTGTATTGCATGCAACAGCCTAATGCACAGCTATGCATTAGTTCCAGCACCGAATAAAAAGCGAAAAAATAAACCCAAAATGTCACATATACAAAATTTATTATACCAAAAGCTACAGCAATTGCAACAGCAACAGCAAAAGCAAAAGCCGCAACAACAGCCCATACCAACATTTACAGAATGTGGACTAAAAAGTATCGAGTATCTTAGAGGCTCAGTCAGTGTAAATCCAGTGTTACCGCCGCACACTCGATAGAGTTAACAACTAAATTTTGTAGATAATTGCATTCCGTACAAATGGAATTGCGGCTTGATTATGCCATTTTGTGTGCTTTATGTCTACGAGTTTGGCATCTGTTCGCGAAAATGGAATTGCTATAACGGTTATAAATTTTTTAATTGGATTAACTTATTTATTGATTATTGGCAGACTCTTTTGATGTTACGAGAAACTAACAACTTTCAAAATGACAGCAACATTACTATAAACCCATATCTTCAATAAATATTAATACAAGAAATGTTTGCTGGAACTTTGCGAAATTGGAGAGGTCATGAAACTAAAAAGACGTTCAATTGTATACAAAACTATTTTAATTCTATTTTAATATCCAAATTAAAATATGTCTATTATTGAAAAAAAAATTTTCCTTAAACAACAAAGATAAAAGAAAAAGGATTATAAAGGATTTAAAAAAAATAGGAATGGAAAACAAGGTATTTTTTTATAATGATTCCATATGTTTTATAAATATTATTTGGATTGCACTCAGTTATGTATAATTTAAACTGATCATACAACACAACATAACGAAATTACTATTAGAGGACGAAACTTACTGCAAAACATTTCTTTATAGACAGCCATGCAACCTTTAAGTAATAGAAAGACGGTGCACTATTAAAAACCTAAGCATTTTAAATAGTTCTAATAAAATGAACTTCACCCCTGATGCCAAATTTTTGAAATTCAGGAATAATACACATATATTAAGTAATGGACATCGTTTTTAACTGCCCTTAAAACTTCAAATGTGGTATCTCAACGAATCTCTTAGGTCTTCGCGAGCCACCTTTACCTACTCACCTAATGAAATTATTACAGTATTTATGAAAAAGAAAACGTAATAATCGAGTAAAAGAATGAGTAGCAGCTAAAGAAAAAAGAGAGACAGAAAGAGAAACAAAGAGGAAGAGTTTGACGGAGAGATAAAGAGGAAGAGAGAAAGGGGAACAGAGAGACAAAGAGAAAGAGAGAGAGTGGAATAGGAAGAGAGAAAGACGGAGAGGAAAGTAGTGAAAGGGAGAGAGGAAAAGAGGCGTTAAATGAAAGGGAAAAAGTGTGTGACAGATGAAAAATAGAGAGAGGCAAAGACAGAGAGAGAAGAGGAAAGCAAGGATGAAAAAGATAGAAAGAGAGAGTTGGAAAAAAACAAAGATCGATGAAGAAAATGAGATGGATAAAGAAAAAAAGAGAGTAAGATCGATGGAGAAGAAAAGAGAGAAAGAAAAGGTAAAGCAGATAAAAATAAGAATATGAGAAAAAAAGAGAACAAATGACGAACAGAAAGATCGAGGGTCAAATTTAAAAAAATATAATGATATATACTAAGAGTTGTAATAAAGTTGATAGTTGATGAAAAGAAAACTATAAAATACTTCAAGGAAGCGATAGAAAGGTCAACCAGATCATACAAACAAGAGAAGGATAATAGAATTACAGGATCGGCATCATATTCTTAAAAAATATCTTGTAGAAAAGAAGAGAAAGCACTATATTAACCGCATAGTACATATTTAATTGTTGTTTTAGCAGTGCTTTTCTGCTTTTTCATATTCCGTGCCTCAACCTTTGTTGTTGCTATTATCATATTTATTGTTGATATTTATATTTGCTTAAATATTATGTTGGCAATAAAGCGAAATTACTAATTCTAATATAATTAAATTTTATCTGCTGAGAGTTTCAAATAATCGCAATTGTGACAAATCACAGTTTTAGTTAGTTAAATATTTTTACCAATTTAATTTACGTTGTTTGAACTCCTATCTATTTTATATATCTGATTTAATTGCAGTAGTGTAGGAGCTTTTAATTTTTTTTTAAAAATTAAGTTTTGTTTAATTTTATGTTTTACATAATGATACATAAACTTTTATTGTTATCTGATCATATACATGAAATAAATATATAAATGTATACATATACATTGGAAATATTTAAATTTTTTTAAAATACTTCCAAGTATTGAAAAACTTGCAAACAAATTCATAAATCCTTCAGTAATAATTTAGCTTGTCAACATTTTATGCCTTCATGACATGCTAATTTCTCGTTAAAATACAAACAATATTTCGCGGACTAACAAAATGGCGTTTAAATAAAAAAAAAGTTGGTAAAAACAATTTTCTAGATAGGATTTTGAAAAATAAATTTTAAAAAATGTTTGGAACTCATATTTAATGCTCCAAAAAAAATAAAATCGTAAATCGAAATGCATATGAAACATTCGCTTATGAAGGATATTTGGGAACTGCAGTATTGGAACGCACATCCAA
>NC_051847.1:188460801-188472812 GCF_002237135.1 Teleopsis dalmanni | reverse complement strand
ACCACGTTCGCAGCTAACTACTTGGCATAATCCCTAAATTTGTGAGTGTAAAATCGTTGAAAATTGGCTGGTGCTTCATACAAAATAGTTAAAACACAACTAAAGGTACAACAAAATCAATATAGAACTATAAACACACATAATATCACAAATTTTACGAGTCACTACACTACAGGCAACTATAAGTACTGTGTATCTTCATTATTTTAAAATTAAATACAAGCTTCGAAGTTTCATAATAATGTGAAATAATAGTCACATATTGTAATTTTGGATATATTGCGTTATTTACCAAGATTTTTATCTATCGAGTTAAATATTTATAAGTTACCTAACAATGTCACGGTCACATCAAAGTCGTTGCCATTTCAATTGACGGTCAAGCGTCACTTGAAGCTTTTCAATCCTTCCTAATAAAACTAAAGCTAGCTGAAATTGCAGAGCAAAAATTGACAATTTAAACTGATAAGCTGATATCACTCATATCTGCTTGACCGGAGGAAGAAACACAGAAGAGAATAAAAATAAAGTAGACGGTTTGATTAACTTTGATAACTCCATGGATTTATCTCTAAGCGCACCGGTTACCTAGAGTACCAGGAGATCGTTAAAAGAAATACTACTCCTACAATAATTCGATGACCATTATCTAATGCATTATCTAGTGCAGAGCAAAAATTGACCATTTAAACTGATAAGCTGATATCACTCATATCTGCTCGACCGGATGAAGAAACACAGAAGAAAATAAAAATAAAGTAGACGGTTTGATAAACTTTGATAACTCCATGGATTTATCTTTAAGGGTACCGGTTACCTAGAGTACCAGGAGATCGTTAAAAGAAGTACTACTCCTACAACAATTCGAAGACCTTTAGACAATATATAACTTTTCGCCTAATCTGACTTTCATATTGTTGTGAGCGGAATAGAGGGTTGTCATGATGGAACCGGGGCGACCTGAGGCACATTCGAGTTTGTATATTCGTTTGTAGAGCTTTGAGTAGTTGGTGTTGGGAAAATATTGTCTAATTACAGATTGCAGACTTGGTGCTTTTTGGAGGAATGGTGCTTCTGATTCGTTTCATATACGTTTATTTAATTTTACCTGTATAACTGCTGCCACATGAAAGTATAGTTCCTTCATTTTTTTTAGATTATCCTGTTGTCTCCATACGTTAATGATTGTTTATTTCTTTCAATATTCTCTGTATTGATTGGAGGCAGAAGAACATATCTTAGAAACACATTAAATAGTATCGCATAAATACTGAAAGGTTTATTACACTTCTCTTTGGTCACTGGTTTATAGGTACCTATGCAAAAAACTGCTGATTGTTTTTAATTCTTAGTCTAAAAGTTATGGAAATTTATTAGAAAAACTCACAATTAAGCATTTTATTTGCAATTATTCGGGTTTGGCTTTTAGAAGACACTATTTCTGTTTGGTATTGGTAAGGACAAAAGATCTGTTTAATCATCAAATGTGAATAGGATGGATCTTTTTGTTGTTTTAGGTTTTTCACAAGGAATCTCGTAGTGAAATAGTGAAAACATGCTAATTATGGGGAGTGAAGGAATATAAACATATCAGCTGACCTGTCACTGCAACCAACTAACCCATCAGCTTTATAATTTTTAAAAATTATTATAGATCAAATAACTGACTAAGTCATGTATTAAAAAAAAACAGTGGAAACACTAAATTATTTAAAAGATTACAATATTAGTACTAGTCGAGAACACTAAAAATGCCACTACACTAAACATATTTATCGTTATCGTTATACTTATCGTTATACTTATACTTAGTGTCTTCAGGTAAATAATGAATATCTGTTAAAACATATCACTTCTCTAAAACTTCTTCTAAAACTTCTCAAAATATTTTACTATTCAAATACACTTTTTCGATAAGATATAAAAATTTAGTTGGCAAAAAAAAAAACAATCGACAAATAAAAAAAAGAACTTTTATATTTTTGTACTGATTTTTACAGTAAAAGCAAGAATAAAATAAAATTCTGTAGAGAACATTGCAACAATTCCACTTCTTTTATAACAGTGTTTTGGCTTAATTCAGTTTTATAGAAAAAAGAATTGATATTAAGAGCCTTGGTACATTTGCTTGTATTATTTATTATCTTTTCACTAATTGCGCTATTAATTTTCAAAACTAATAATTGCAACCTGAAATGTAGTGTACGTGTCGCAATAAAATAAAATAAAATTCAGGGGTGCCACAATAAAATATAAGTGAAATTATACTACCAACCATTTTTGTTTGCCTTACATGAAATACGTGAATTACGTACTCCTATACGGCGTGTACGGCGTTATAAAGCGTTAATAGTCAGAGTCGACGTAACGTAGAGAGTATATTGGCGATGCAACCAAAGCCACGCGAACAGCAGCCCAACAGACTAAATCTCGTAATGACTAAAGCAACAATAAACAATAAACGAAATCAAATGCAAAGGAAGCGAAAGGGAACAGGTGCTAGCATTATGCCAGTAATAAACTTTTGTTGAACATAAAAACAACAAGTACACTACGTAGTATACGCTGTACACTACGTAGTATACGTTGTACACTACGTAGAAGTAGTAGAGCTGTTAAGCTGTTTCTGTGAGGCGGCGCAGCTTGTACACTGGCAAAATTTAATGTTGTTACATTTTTTGGGTCGCTCGATTCAGGTAAGCTCGTACGTGATTCGCGTTTAATGTCATTTTTAAATATATATTATAATCTTAGTGTTACAATAACATTTTTAACGTTATGATTCCTTTGCTGCTCGGGTAACAATAACAAACTTTAATGAACTTTTACATACAAAACACACACTAAAGTGGTGTACGTAACAAAGCAACACAATAGCACAACGTAACATTGGTACGTAATATACGATACGTAAGGGATTATCATATTTAATAACGTCATAAAAATTGTTGACTTTTGTGATGTTTCGGTTGTAGTTGGCGTTTTACGGTTTATGTATATTCACAAGTTAAAACAGAAAATGTATTAAATGAGTTTGCTAAAATGCTTTACAATTTTATTGTTTACGTTTTTAAGAACAATAACTTTTTACCGTTTATTGGATATTTACACATTGCTTTAATGGAATTTAACAAAATGTTAAGTTGGGTTTTTAACATAAAAGTTAACTTCAGAAAAGTTTAAGTAGTAATGGAACTTTTGTCCGTTAACTTTGTAGGTTTCTGAATATGTTCTTTTCGTGCTGTTTATGTTTTCGGTGCTTTTAGCTAGCACTTTGGTTTCTGTTTATTTTATTAAATATTATATATATGTGTGTAAGATTAATAAGATTGTGTAAGTTAAATAAAGCAATTTACTTTGTAGTTAATCTAAATTTAATTGTGTAAGGGCGGTTTTTTTTTCAATTTTTACAATAATTGTCAATATATGACTTTTAGTAATGTCTGTGTATCTTCCATAGAACTTTACTTAAAATTAAATGGAGCAAATAACACAAGCCTACGAAAGCTGAAAACAAGGTTAGTTGCCACAAACAGCTTTTTAGCTGATTCATTGCCTATCACATTTTCATCACGAATAAATCAGCGAAGCTGCTAAGTATTAACTGGGTAAAGAATGTTAAAAGCGTGATGGTAAAGCGTATATAGCTAATGATTGACTTGGATGTGGTAGTTGTCGGCGACTCATAGAGGACCAATTATCTCTTACGAACAACTTTATAAAAGAAAAGTAGTAGTCACGGTTGCCACTTATGGTACTTTAGTAGCAAAATTGGTACTTTTTTTTTCGTTTGGTACACATGTTCAAAAAATGGTACATTTTTGACGACCCAACTTCATTGTGCATATTTCCAATTAATTTTTTTTATAAATGCAACTTTGCACTATTTTATATTTTGTTCATTTATAACGCTATGAAAAACACAACGAAAATACAAAAAGGTCCAAAAAAATTTTGGACCTTTTTTTACAGAAATGGTACCTTTTTAAACCAATTTTGGTACAGGAAAAAATTTTCAAGTGGCAACCGTGGTAGTAGCATACTACTCACCTGTAATATACTTCATATTTTTGTGTTGCAGAAAAGTTTTAGACATTAATTCAGTAAGCGATGACTCGGATGCGATAGTAATTGTAAAAGACCAATTATCTCTTAAGAAAAATTTTCTTCATAAAGACCCTCAAAGCTTATTGATCTTACTATAATTATAGTTCATGCTTTTGTGTCACATAGACCCATAAACTTGATTGGTCAAGAAAAAGTTCTGCATCCCAAAATTCTTCAATTTAAATTGTAGTTATGTTTATTGGTGATACCAAGGTAAATTAAATATCTGACAAAATCGTAAGTATAGTTATCAACAATAAACTGCTTACGTATATAATGTAAATTTCTAGTAATAACTGAAATATATCTTGTCTTCTTGATATTCTTATAGCGATAAAGCAAAACATTCCCTATTTAAAGTCACTTGTTGAACCAAAAACTTAACTTATTAGGTCAAAAATAAATAATATTATTTTTTTTTTTGGAATTAATACACAAAAAACTTAAAAAGTACTGTTTTTTCCTTGCAGCCATATAAAGTGAATAATATATTTTTGTCATAACAACAAAGAACTTAATAAATTTATTTATGGAAATATATGAAAATTATACGTAGAAAAAGTGCAAAACAAAAGCATAAATAATTGGTAGTCATAACTTTTTTAACAATATGGCGTTGACGCCAAAAAAATCACAATTTAACAAGAAATTCACACCAAAGCCTGCCAACACTACAATGGATGTATACAACATCCAACCCCACTCTAAACAAACAAGGCTTGCAACGGCAGTACAAAGTAGCTTAACCAACATGCGAAAAAAAAATATAAGAACGAAACAAAAAAAAAAGCTTAAGCGTTAAGCGTTTTTATTGAGCAGAAATGAAAAATTGCAGGTGAATTGCCAAGAATATAGGCACTAAAAATCTGTTACACACTGAAAATAAAGCGCAACACTACTAAAGCCGAAAGAATTGGGTAGGCTGACACTCCAACACACACACACATATATATACACCCAAAAGCATTCCTCTTTTGTTGAAAAACACAAAAAAAAAATAGGTAAAGTACGGTATTGAGGTGAGTTGTAGTTGAGTGTCTGTGTGTTGATGTGTGGTGAGAAGAACTGAAAACGCACATTTGGTTTTATGCCACAAATTGGCACATTAAATAAATGGGCACAGCAAAATAGTAACAATGAAAAATCGGTCGAGTGGGGAATATAAAATGCAAAAACAAAAAATGGAAGAAAAAAAAGAAAAATGGTGCAAAAAAAAGTCAACAAAACATTGATAAAGAAGTGAAAATGAAAAGGAAATTTGAAAAAGAAATTCCTTAGCATGTCGAAAACTGTGCTTATTAGAGTTTATCACTATGTGGGAAATACTTAAAGGTGAAAAATATTAAAGCTCACGTCAGACATTAAATTTAAAAAGAAATGCTATAAAAAATTATACAAAAGTTTTTCTAACTTCTGCGACTTAGCAATAATAACTTGATATTAAATATGGGTTTTTATTTTATATATTCAGACATGCCATTATTGTATATTAGTAGGAAAAACCAAGTTTGGAAAAGTTATACGAAGGCATAAATGTGCGAACGTTTTGTATGTGTTGAGATTTTTATTTTGATAGAGTAAGCCAAAATATCAGCTCAGCTGCCAACGAAAAATTATTAATAGTCACCTGGCGTGGTAATTAATTTTATTGCCGTGTTTTGCAATTTCAGTGGAAATATTTTATATATTTTCGGATATGATTTTTGATGTGAAAATATGCTTTTGATGGGAACAAATAATTTTTATGTTGAAATTTGGTGTAGTAAATTATATGCTTCTTGTGGATATTTCAGGAAATTCACGAATTATAGCTTTTTAATTAAATAAAGTCTTACTACCAGAAATATAAAAAAAGGCCATATAGCGAAAATGAATTTTTTTTTTGAAAATAAACTAATATGTAATTTAAAAGTATGGAGCCTTTCGGTATGACTACTATTTTATTATTTTATTTTATTATTTTTATTCTTATTATTTTTAGAATGATTTTAGTGTTAAAAAATTATTACTCATTTTTGAAATTTTAACTTTAACTTTAAATTTAGGTGTTTTTTAAATACGGGTATATATAAATCTGTTAGGTATCAAAACAAAAATCACCATTTTTTCCAGAGTTGCAATCGAAATTAGTGCTTATTTTATATTGTTCTTTTCCGAGATTCTTACAAAAGAATAATCTATAAACTTTACTCATTAAGGAAGTATTGCAAATAAATTTGATGGGAAAGTACATATGTTGGAATTATCGTTATGATATTGATGAAGTGCTCTTTTTACTTAGCAAATCTGTTCCTTTTTTCATATTAAAATAATTTTTGGGGTCGTACCAAGAAAATAAATTCGGTTAAGCAAAACATTTTCTTACAAATTGGAATATGGAAAATATTGAGATGATTTAAAAATTTCACTTAATATTATAAATTTTGAATATATATATTATACATATTCCTCTAACGGTAATACAAACTTTATTTAGTTAATTGAGCTTCTTGAAATTAATCAGATCAAATAGTAGAAAGTATTTTTAATATTTTAATGTTTAATATTTATACATTCCACTAAAGGTACTTGAAACTTTATTTAGTTAATTGAGCTTCTTGAAATTAATCATATTAAATAGTAGGCAGTATTTTTAATATTCTAATTTATAATATTTGTACCTACATTCCTCTAAAGGTACTAGAAACTTTATTTAGTTAATTGAGCTTCTTCAAAATAATGTTATCAAAAAGTAGGAAAAGTTTTAAAAATATTTTTAATTTCTTTTTAGATAAATAAGTTAGTATCTAAATACCACATATTTCTGCATTTTATAAAAAATCCAATAAGAGGTACATACCTGCAATGAAATAAAATAAAATTTAATGTTAATATCGTAATAATTAAATTAAATTTTAAAATTTATTAAATATATAAAATAAAAAGAATTTAATTTAATAGTAAAATTTAATGTAAATAGAATGTAGAATTAAATTTATATAATATATGTTAATAGCTAAATTAGACAATAAGCCACAATAATTTCTGATAATTGATCTTAAAAAATATTACAAAAAAAAAGCTTAACATTTGTGAAAGTTTCAATAACTGCAGAACTTTTGAAATATATTTTCAAATTTTATTTACTTTTTATAAAGGAGTTTTTCGAACAGTATTGAACTACAACAACAAAATTTCATTTTATATTATTTTAATTAATTGAATTTTTGGTTGGCCATACAGCTGTTTCGAGTATTGCCAAATGCTCATCATTATTTTTATGCATAATTTTTACTGACTGAGTTTACTGCAAGAAGGCTTTAGTACAAGATATGTATGTTAAATAATACCGAAAATATTTGGAGAATCTAAATAGTCGTACTAACAGACATAAGTATATTAGCCAATTTTTAGTATAAAACAGGAAAAATAAACTTTATCACAAAACCCAAAAGACTTAAAATGACTTATTCTTTAGCCAAAAAACGACTCAAGACTGATTTTGTAGATTAATTGAAACTTAAATCCACGCACGTAGTAGTCGATATCAAATCTTGCTAATGCAATATAAGACAGCTTCAAAATTTAAAATTCCATCTAAAGATATTAAGTAGAACTTAGAGCAAGCATTGCACCTCTATTAAGAGCGAACTTGACAAATCAAAGTTTTAATATTTATAGCTTATAAACATAAGTTATATGTTTATCTATATTGTTATCTATATATAGAAAGTGCTTATCTAAAAATAAATTTTCTACAATCAACCTCACTTTTTATTCTAAAAATAGATTCAAATAAAATAAATAACTATAAAATAGTAGAACTTGAAAGCATTTTATTCTTATGTCCTTAAAAATTTATCTGACTTGATTTATACATAACATTGTTGCCTTAAAGTACGTTGACTTTTTAAAGTTTAAAAATTACAATTAAAATAAACGCAAAGTTGCTTTAAAAAAGTCACCTTATTTTTATGACTCTTTTAATTTTATTTTACTTAAAAAGTTTATAAATTTAAAAAGTGTGAAAACTACGTTTGCAGACACACTAAAAGATATCAAAGATATGATGACGAAATTTTAAGAATGCAACGTGCCGGTATTTGCATAGACATGAACTTACGCATGGTTAAACGCAAGCAGACAATGTAACGCAGTATAGGAGCACATAACAAACTCTACGAGACAACTTAAAAGTACAGGTAATCCTTTGAGCATACAAATGTGAACTAGAATTTTGTGGCGCTGTTGAGTTCTAGGCAAACTAAATAAGTCCTAACAAAACATGCCAAAGTACTAGAGCTTTGGCAATAGTTTTACTTTCAGTTTTTGGTGTCTTCTTTCGATGGGAACGACATCAAATAGAAACTATGTAGATCGGGTGTGTGTCGTAAGAGTCTGTCACATTTCCTGGCAACAAAAATTTATGTACTTTAATAGATATGCATTAAATACATATATACAGCATAGAGTTGTACTTATTTATATACAATATTTTACTGAATTTTAGTATTTTGCTGTAGTTTAGCCTAAAGGTATGCTTCATTATTTTATTAAAAAAGTTTACCCTGTTTGATTGTTTGCAATTTAGTTTGCTTTCTTCCTTGCTCAAGTTTTGAAATAGTTGCGTACTTACCGAATGAGAGAGAGAATCCTTTTACAATAAATGCATACTTAAGCATGTGTAAGTACATGCATGCAGCTGTTCAGTTGTCAGCTGCAGTGTATCGTAATGTCACATAGAATTTATTAGAAGCACAGTTTGCAAGGACCAGGACTACATACACAGACAACCACACTAAAAGTTATGTTGAAAGTTTGCTCTTGTCGAAAATTAAATTATTTTATGCATACTTTTTAAAATAAAATAGTATAAAAATTAATTTTGCAAAGCATTTTAAGGAATTATATACGAAAGTTTTAAGCAGAGAATGTATAATAATATAGCTTAATTTTTCGTACTAAATTTATTAAATAGCGGAACCATAACACATAAATCAATCGAAATCATAATTGTGAATATTATAATTTGATAAATGACAACCATTACGTAGTCCGCTTGTTCGATATCCCATATATATCTATATACATATATATATATATATATATATAACATACGAGTACAAAAGAACCTTTTCATTTAGAACATAATTTCTTCACAATTTGTTAAAAATGTAGTAGTGCATTGATATAAGATTTTTAGTGTTATTACATCAAATAATATAATTATAATTCTCATTTATTTTAAATTATCTCTCCAGTAAAAGGTAGCACACACTGTGATGAAAGCCGTATTCAATGTTAAAGTTTAATGAGTATAATATATGAATTTTGATAATGTTTGAAGATATTTCTGGAGTGATTTTGTAATATGAAGTACATTTTAAATTAGTCAAGTTCTGATAATAATGTTAATATTATTTAATAAAAAACCTAATTTTTAAAAAGCGTTATTTAAGTGATTATCACAGATACTGTACAATTTTAAACCAGATGTGATGTACAAGCATGTTAACACTAAGTAGGGACTAGGATTGGGTGGTCTTCTAAGCGCGGCATAACAACAATAGTAGTGCAAAAAGTCGACAAAAACTTTGAGTTAATTGGGTTGTGTTGTTGTTAAATTATTTTTAATAAATAAATAAAATTTTTTGATTAACTTGAATTAAGAAAGTTTTTATTATACTGCTATTAAAAGAAGGGATTTTTAATTAGTGTTTAGCATTACCGTTAAAAAAATATTTTTGGTCTCGTAAAATTAACCTATAGGAAATGCTTTAATTATTAATGAGTTATTCAACATTCATGTATTGGGGTAAACTCTCACATGAGCATCAGCTCAGCTATACCAAAACCATCCAGCTCATTGAGCAAGCAACCTCGGTAAACTTAACCAAGGTTGAGTAAACCTAAGCTAACCTAGGTTGAGTGGGCCTGAACAAAATTTAGTGAGCGTAAGCAAGACTGAGTTAGGCTGAGTGAGCCTGACCTTAACTGCGTGAATCTGAACTAGGTTGAGTAAGGCTGAACAGGGCTGAGTAATCCTGAGCGAGGGTGAATGAGACTAACTTAATGTGAGTTGGTCTAAAATAAACTGCGTAAATGTAAGCTAGGCTGAGTGAACCTAAATTAAGCTGAGTGAATGTAAGCTAGGCTAAGTGAAACTAAGTAAAGCGTAAGCGGGACTTGAATTTCCGCGAGACTAGAATTAATTGTACTCAGCGAGATTGAGATCCAACAAAACTGAGTAAGCCTGATCGAGACGAAGCCAGACTAGGTGAGCTTGAGAGAATCTGACTGCTCCTGAGTGAAGCTAAGTGAGCCTGAGCCAGGCTGAGTGATTTTGACCGAGGCCGACTGAACCTGAGTGAGGCTGAATGAGTCTGAACAAAGGTGAATATCCCAAAAAGAGCGAGGTAGAGAATAATACAGAATAATAATACTCTGAATGAACTAAAATAAGTATAAGCTAGACTGAGTAAACTTAAACAAGAGTGTGTTATTGAACAGATATCAACATTAAGTATGTGCTGCTGTATATTTTGTTTTATAAAAATAGTCATTTTTATGGAACAATATACACAGATTTTTAATAATAAAGGCATATAGCAAAAATAAAATATGTTCTTCTACAGGGTTAGATGAAAAAACTGCAACCAACTTCAGACTGCTGTCATTTCTAAACCGCTCGTCCCACAGCTGTCAGATTTATTCTAGTGACAGCTCATTATATTGTTTACAAGCGCACAAAAGCATTTTGGTGGGAATTTTTCAGAAAAAAAGTTATTTGTGATGGAATTCAAACGTGATAGTGTGATTGCTTTGCATTTGGCTGGAAAACCACAAGTGGCTATCGTTAGAGCCCTCCAGCATTTAAAAGTGAATAAATCTTTTGTGTCTCGTATCATCGCTCGTTACCATGGTACTGGTAGCGTAGCCCGACGTCAAGGAAGTGGACGAAAAAAAACAGCAACATCGGCAGAAATGGTTCGAAAAGTGAAGAAGCGAATCGAACGAAATCCGCGTCGCAGTGGACGAAAAATGGCTCGTGAGCTGTACATATCGCAATATGCCATTCGGCAAATATTGAAAAATGAGCTTGGACTAAAGCCATTGAAGTTCCAAAAAGTGCAAGTTCTTACTGATGCGCAAAAAAAAGTTAGACTCGAAAAAGCTAAAGAGTTGCTTCGCTTGGCCGAAAGTGGTGAACTGCCGAATTTGGTTTTCTCCGATGAGAAACCATTCGTTATCCAGCAGTTTGTAAACAAACAAAATGATCGTGTTTACTTGCCAGAGAGGTCAGCTGAAAATTTGCAACTTCGGTTGGTCACCACAACTCAAAAGCCGGCCATGGTGATGGTGTGGGCCGCCATAACAGCCGATGGTCGCTCGCAGCTCGTATTCATCGACCGTGGGGTCAAAATAAATGCGCAAATCTATCTATCGCGAAAATATTTTGGAGGGAGTTCTGAAGCCCTGGGCACGCAAACATTTCGGCCGCAGACCTTGGACATTCCAACAGGACTCAGCACCATCGCACTCAGCACGCGCCATCCAAGAATGGTTAAGAAATGAGGTTCCTCGCTTCATTTCCACCGCACAATGGCCACCAAAATCTCCGGATGCCAATCCGTTGGACTATTGTGCCTGGGGTATTTTGGAAAGCAAGGTTGGAACTAAAAAATACCAAAGTGTCGATCATCTCAAGCAAGCGCTTCGCCGAGAATGGGACAAAATACCACAGAGCCACTTTCGGGCAGCGTGTGATGGTTTCATTGGCCGTTTGAAGGCCATAGTTCGTGCCAAAGGTGGCCAATTCGAACAATTCTAAACCGATTCTCAAATTTGATGTTATTTCCGACATTTTTTGCTTTCATTCAATAAAATTTAAAAAAAATGAAAAAATTATGGCGTTTTACTTTGTT
>NC_051847.1:188442815-188460701 GCF_002237135.1 Teleopsis dalmanni | reverse complement strand
AAGTGCCCTGAAATTATGAAATTCACTACTTATTACAAAGTATTAAATCTATAAAAAATCCCATATTTAGAAATAATATGAAAACGTAACTGCAGCACATTTCTGAACAAATCCGTTACAGAATTGCATTAATAAATCATTCGAAATGTTGCACTTGCCCTTGTAGACTGTAAATTGCCTGGCAAAGCAAAGTTGCCAGATAAATGAAAGCAATTGTGATAACGGAAGCAGCCAGAATTTAACATTGACTGCACAACAACAAAATGTTTAAAACACCACACAAATCTGATAGAAAAATAAAGCTATAGAAAAATTGTTTTTTTCTACAAAATAACAGTGAAATAAGAAATATTAAACTAAATCAAAATTTGCAGTCTCGAGGCTAAAGACCATAGTCCACACCAAAACCAATCAATATAAAATATCGGTGTTGCCACACGTATAGGTCTGATATGGTGCCTAACGAATAGAGTGGCTATTGAAGTTGCTACATGCTTTGCTGCTACTGCTACAGCTACTGTTGTTTAAGCTGTTCCTGTCTACTGTCTACTGTCTGATGCGCTTAATTCGTCAGTAAATGAGTTCCTTTTCTGGTGAAGCGTAAATGTCAGCAACAGTAATAGCAACTGGCATATTCATGACCATGCAACATGTACCCACAATATTGTGTTGCAAGATAGATAGTCAGGCAAGCAATGCAGTCAACTACTGCTACTGCTGCAGTTGTTGTCGATAAAGGCTTAAATTGCTGTTAGAGGGCGTATTCCTAACGCCATCAACTTTATATCCAACAATGGCAACAACAGCAATAAAAACCAACAACGGCAACAACAGCAATAACATCAATAACAACAGCAACAACAGCAACAACAACAACGATAATAACAAAATATGACTCTAACATTGCAGGCAGTTAAGGCCAGTTTACTCAATATCAGCGTAAAATTGCAGCGCCAAATCGAATCAGTCCATACGGGAAATTCGATTTTTGAAAACGATTTTCTATAAACAGTTAAACACAAATACAAAGCAAATAGTTGCATGGATAGATAACTGAGGAAAATAATAGATATTCTCGCCACAATAGTAGTTTAGTTGCATGTGTATAAACAACATTTACAGCGAAAAAGCCAATATCAGAATTTTTCAGCTTTGGTGCGTACACACCATCAAACATGCATGAATGCATAATGCCACATACAATGCAATTTCTAAAGCTGAAAATGTATTTTTCCGCGAAATCAAAAATGTTGTCACCCAAAAAACAACACGGATTTTATTTAAGAAAAAAATCCAAACCAAAAAAAAAAAAAAGAAAAATAAATGAAAAACAGTTGAAGTTCAAATACACGAGCATGCATGAGTGACGTATGTGTGTTTGTCAAACAAATAATTGCTATTTGTTGTTCAGTTTGGCCTACTAAATGTGCAATTATTTTGTTTGCCGTTGTGTTGTGCTGTGCTGTGCTGTGTAGATATGAAATTGAGTTACACAGTTGTGCATAATTATTTTCACTGTTTTTCACAAACGCTTCTTAATGAGATATTTTGTACAGTGTATTTAAAATTTATTAGTCAATTAAATTAACAAATTAATTTTGGTATCAAAATATCAAAATAAAATGTTATCGTTCATTAGATATACATTCTATTCAAAAAGTATAGGAAATTTTTAATTTCGATTTGAGAAATCGAATAAGGATTGGGTTTCAGTACAAGGAATGACGCTCAATTACTATTACTAGTACAGGACCTCAATTACTATTTCCTTTAAGACGTTTCGATACTTGCGTCTTATAAAGATTTCCACGACGAAATTGATTTAAAAACCGTTGTTTTATATGAGATCAAAATCTTTCTTACTCCATCTCTATATATATGAATGTCCTTATGACAGCAAAAATATTTTCTTTGCAAGCTTATGAGTATTTCATGAAGATTTTAATAATATACACCATGTAGTTATTTTCATTGTTTTAAAATCAGGAGATAGAATCACAATCTATTTATAAATATATGGTAATTCTTCTGAGCTGCTCCTCAATATATTAAACTTTGAGTATATGCAACATGATCACTTGATTTAGATTTTCGTTAATATCATGACGGTGCCATTGTTTGATATATTATCCACATATCAGGATTGGGAGTCAGTCATGAAGTAAATCAGTTATTTGTTATTCTATCGTGTGGAGTATAAAAAATAAAAAAGATGTCGTCAGAACATGAAGACAAAAGAGTACAGACTCAGTTTTGATCTGTTTTAAATGCGATTGTGACATTTACTGTCATAAAAGAGTAAATATTTAGTTATTTTACTTATATTTAATTATGTTTTAAGTACATTTAATGATGTACCACCATGGTTCCAAGAACGGTCAGGTCTACGTCCCGCAGCCACTCGTCGCCTATGACGACCAAGCAGGTCCCAGCGGGTTTCAACAACAACAACATGTACTACCATGATCGGAAAATTTCAGAAATTTATTCAGAAAATTGAAAATATAAGTTTAGTTTTGATAATTGATATTGTCTCCACTCCTCAATGCTTGAAACGTACTTATGCTAGCGCTTGATTCAAGACCCGAGACATTTTTCATAATCGGAGTTATGTATAAGTACTTCTATTCATTATAGTCCTTCTTTGAAGGTGACAAAGTTATTTGTGTAGTTGAAATAAGTAGGTTAATAGTCTAAAAAAAAACAGTCTCCGTTTATATTTAATTTGATTTATATATTTTTTAATTAATGATCAAATTTTTCAAATGCTTTTGACTATTCACCTTATATCAATTCTTTCATTAATATACAAATTCCGATATCTTTCTGTAAAATTTTGAATTTTTCAACTGAAATTAAAATTCTTTTTTATAGAAATTATTTATTATAAACAAACTCAACTTCTGGTGAATTTTGCTCCTCGAATAACATTCCCAACGCATAAGTGGCAAATGTTCTATGTATATCGCTTTGGTTCAGCAAAATTGGCGCTTCTGCAGTTAATAATGACATTTTTTTTCGATAACACACTTTTCGAGTTTTGTTTATCAAAGTTCTCTTCAGCTCCACAATGGCTCCACCTTATCTTCACAGTAATATCTCGCACAAAATTACCATTTCGTTGTGACATAATGAAAATTCCAAGCCATCTCAAAACTATTTTACATTCCGCTGTGAAACAATTTAATTCCAATTTGATGATGGCATTTTGTTGTTGCTACATTCGATGCAGCACCAGCTGCTGCTGCGTCCAAAGTAACCATGGTTGGAACTGGTGCTGTAGTTGCTGATAGCGGCCCCAGCATTAGCACAAACCCAACAAAAAGAAAGAAATACACTAACAGCAATAAAAACAACAACATCCGCGATGATGATAGCAATAACAACAGCAACAGTATTGTAAAACAGCTTCATTGGCAATCATTAATGTTTGCTGTAGTTGCTGGCGATTATTTTGTGTGGAATTTGAAATTCCTAAAGTCTATTAAGTCGCTTTTGTATGGAAAATCGCAAATAATTTTGAATGATTGCAATGTTAGAATTTTGCGCTTAATTACCTTCATCAGCGTTTTAAATGCTTCTACGTTTGTATGCATACTCGTATTCGCGTTGTGAGTCCAATGGTGGTCTCTCCTCCGGTCCTGTCTTCTAATGTATGTGTAGTTCTTTGGAGGCTTTGGAAGTACTGGCAGGAGTGGAATTAATTTTGCATTTCAATAAGCAATTTAACAAGTTAAATGAAATATTTCGATTGCTATTCCATTGGTCGCTTTTGTTTTTGCTTCTTTTTTATTGCTTTCATTATCACAGCAATTTAAGTGTCCTTTTGATTTTGAATTTATAATGTGTAAGAGGAGGCAACCATAAAGCTTTGTTCGGAAGTATTAAACTGGTTTTAATATTGGTGACATGAATGGTCTAAGTAACCATAGCATTCGAATTTGCCGGAATGAATTATGGCAGTACTTAACATATTTTGTATACATTGAGAATATATTAATGTTTGTCTTAGAGTATAAGGAAGAAATTATCATAAATTTCTAAATTCTTGATGAGAAAGTATTTATTTTTGATTTACACGTTTTATTACGAGAATTTGATGACAAAATGAGAACGATCATTGAATTAGTCCATCCACTTACGAGTAGGAAATTTTAATATCCTTTTTTTTATGTATTTATTATATGTTTAAATTTGGTCGATTATGTTTTTAAAAATTATATTTTTATATAATAATTTATATAAAAACAAACTTAAGATTAAATAAAAACTATCACAGTTGTTGATTTATGTATATATTTATTTAACAGACATTTCGGTCTAAACTTTAGATAAATTTGTATTTATTACATTTAAAACATAGCATAAAACATAGTGAAAAAATATATCAAGAACCCTAAGAGAGAGCCCTAAAATTATTCACAAAAGTTGATACGTTGCCCAATCTCGCCCTAACAAACCTTAAGTCCACCTCAGGACGCACAGGAAGATATGCTGATCTACGGTCCGTCTTCAGTTAGAAGATAATTAAATGATAATGATTCTAGTATAGTTAAAGTTTAGTGTGGGCAGGGATAAGCCACAAAAGGGTAAAAGTGCGCAATAGCACTAACTCAAATCACAATAACAACAACATAGCATAGTAAGCTTAATAAAATCATACTGAGCATAAAATCAGGTCTAATACAAAAAATTCTAACGAATAACAATTCTTAAAAATTATGACGTTCAGAAATTAAAAGCTGATTTTGTCATATATTAAATACTCTAAACTTAGAACTTGTGGTCAGCAAAATTAAACTGAAAACAGAGAATCACAGTACTGATCTATTTCTGCTAAACAGGAATAACTTAATGAAGTTAACCGTATATTTAATTTTCAAGCTCTCCAAAATGAACATCTCTGATTACTACTGATTAGTGATTGTAGTTCATTACTTTTCGAAACTTTTCTCCATCTTTGATTACTTAATTCAGAGATTTATTAAAATCTAAACATAACATTTATGAAATCATGTTGTACTTGATTTTCTTTTTATGATATGACAACCTTCAAAAATGTAAACATTTCGTATAAAACCTCTCTAAAAAGTTCTCTAAAAAGCAGTTATTTATCGTATTTAACCCATGTGTTGGAACCTCTAAACACACTATTTCATTTTCTTTTTCATCTTGTTTTTTTATGTATCTTCTCAAAATTACGTTAATAGAGAAAATTCTGTTTAACATACAAGCCCTTAACTCACATATCAGACCCTTAGTGATAGTGAACCTCTGTCTCTCTAAGAAAAATCTTTATTAGATGGCCTATATTATTGTGCCTAGTTTAATAAAATTACGAGCTTTTACATGCATGTGCTTATATTAATTTAAAATATGCATATATATATATATTCTTAATTTTTTTTAGATTAGGTCTAGAGGATATTTTTAGTAAATAAATCAGATTAGTCATTAAAAAATTCGGGTAAGCAGTTTAACACTCTGAACAATAAGGGTTTGTTAACTGCAAAACATTGTAGAATGATTCGAAAATTGGGGTAGCAGTAGTAAATATAACAGTTTATTCTTATAGAACCACTCTGTTATTTCCAATGCAGTTCTTAGGGTTTTGATTCACTTTGGAAAAAGCGTTTCTTTTTTTTTTTCTTATAGATTAATCCTGAATCATGTCCGTAAGTCATAGTCTATATTGAAATTCCACGTATTGTCGATGTTAGTGATTCTTATCGGATACTTCTTCATATTATGTGTTGACTGCTAAATAATGCGAACTAAATGAATTTGAACTCATGAGGATGTCACTTACTGTACGCATTATTTATTCATAATCCTTTAGACGTTAGTAAACTGGCTAGGGTTACAACTACGATTAAGCACGACAAAGATACTTCATTAGTATTTAACAAGTATAATGTGATCAGATATTTTAGTAATTATATAATATTGTTTCTGTTAGATTTGTCTAATTAAACCAATTTTAAAGTTTTGACACAAAGTTTATTTTATATATATGAATTGGGCAATAATTATTCGGCGTTTTTCAGTTTGTTTAAAATTGAAGTAAAAAAAGTGGATTGTTCAATGGACATAAATCTACTATCTAATAATATTCACAGCATTGAAATATGTTTTTTAAGTTTTGTTTTGGTTATTTTTGTAATTTTGAAGTCTAATCACACAGTGATAATATAATATTTTTGTCAACAGTGACAGATTTGCGTCTATCACATGAAACAATTATTTGTTGGGATGAAGTGGATATATTTTCTAAAATAATTTTATAACAAAAATTTTACTAGAACTATGGAAAAATTAAAATCACTCTATATAATACACAGAGTGATTCTTTCTTTTTTTGTACAAATCTGTCATATTCAATTTGTGTATTATAAATAATATTTTTGCAATCCCATATTGTTGGCTTCACATATCAACAGTATGTAGTTATATTCCATAAATATAACTAAAATAGTTTGAAAAATATTTTTGCTTAACCAAGAAGAAATTCCTTTCTAAACGTTCCTGCACAACGTGTTGCTACTATACCTATACCCCCTACGTCTATATCTCTGATGAGTAAGTCGACTGTGATGAATTTTAAAAGTACATTGCTTTTTCTACATTTTTTCTCGATTTTTGCGGACTTTTGCTGTTTAGAATTTTGTAGAAAAATTTAACCCAGTCTCTGCTAAATAGAAAATCCTATTCTTTTCCTTCTTACAAATCGTATTATTTTCTTTTATCTGCTTTCATTCAACACTTTTTTATTTTGAAAATTCATAAAAGATTGCAGTAAAGAAACTAAAAATAAAATCGTAAACGTTTTTGTGATTAATGTAGCGTAGAATGGTTTCCAATCATTCAGGCAACTGAAAACATAAAAGCAGTTAAGAACAAAACTAATACAGAAAGCTTGGAACTTATGTACTACGAACTTTGAAAATAATCGGAAAAAAAAAGAGCTGGGAAAGGATATTACAAGCGTGTAACGCTTTTGTGAAACGATTTGGTAGGAACTTTGCAACTTACAATGCAACATTGTGTACTACATGAAGAAATTACAAGAATTGAAGTTATTTGTAGTTATTTTGTAACATTTTTAGTCAACAATTGCCACTTTCAATGATTCAGAAGAGACTTAAAGCATTTAAGATTGTTTTACGTTTAGCAAATATTAAAACGTTTAAATTAAACTATCTACTTAGTTAATTTGCTTATCAAATCAATTAATTTTTTAAGAGAATTAAATTTAATAATGTTTTTAATATATATATTAGACAAGTTGAGACAGTGCACCTGAACATTTTTACTCTCTATTAACTGCTAGGTTTCTTCATTACACCTCTCTACCCCTTGACTGGATTATTATTTATTACTTCATCAAACTAAGCAATAATTGACCTCAGATCTGCATACCTCCCCGAGGAGCCTGTAACCATCCTGAGATTCCATTACGCGGTGTTGGTAAGCCTATCAGATCCGTATATAATTTCAGAGCTCTATTCTTTATATGTTTTTTGATGGGATCAATCTTGAGGTCCCTGAGGATGTCATTCGCCTGTCTTTGTGCCATTTCTAGCTGGCGAATAGTAGTGTTTGAAGCTTTGCTAAACGCTACACATCCATATAGAAGTGACGGTCACATTATTTGGTTATATAACAGTTTCTGTTCCTAGCATTGAAATTTCCATTTTTGAATAGGTTGAAGGTGATGAAGAATTTTGGCACAGCAAATTCTTTTTAGTTGACACTGTTTAAGCTATATGAATCGTTTGTTCATGTAGTGCCTAGATATAACATATAATGCTATCCTCCCAGTTTATTACCATATCTCCCATTGCCACGCATTCTCCCATGGGGGAGAATGAACTCCCACGGGTTCTGTGTCCACTTGAAATATGTTAGTTATGTTGAGAGTATATATAATATTTACCCGAGTATAGCATACACGTATCGTCAGCATATAACGCCAGAGTCAAGAGACCTAACATTGTGATATCAGACGTATAAATGTTTTAGAAAGTAGGGAAAAGTGGTGATCCCTGAGGAACTCCTGCTTCTATAGTTCGGACTGACGAGAGAGCGCTGTTTATTTTTGTGCGAAAGGACCTCTCATGTAGAAAGGTGCCGATGATCTTAGTTAGCCTGCCTGAAACACCTATATGAGACATTTTTACTATAAAGCTATCATGCTAGGCCTTCTCAATTTAAATATATATTTTTTATAAATTTTTTTTAGTTATGAGTAACTTTTTGACAATTTAGTTTGTTGTCTCTTTATTACTTTAAAATTCAGCTGCTAAAGTATTTCGTGCTGTTCAAAATATATATGTATATTTTTTCCATCCTGAAATTAAATACTTCAAAAAAAAAAAAACTGAACGAAAAACAAAGTTATGTTCACATAAAAAGGAATTTCATAAAAACCAACCCATCAGCAAGTCAGTCAGTAACGCGTGTGCCAACAACCCAACACATGTTGTTGGCATTGTAGCAGCAGCTGCTGTTGCATAAAATCGATTCCTTCGATATTACCAATAATTGCCATAATTTTCCAATTTAATTTGAGCCTTCACGAAATGACATTCAACACTTTTTACTTAGCCACAAAACATGAAAATTCAATTAATAAAATGACGCGCCCGCTAGCCAAATGTCAAATTATCCTTGAGTTATGCGTTACATTCTGATTAAGCATTTAACGCTTATATCTTTTGTGCTTCCACATTGATCCACAATGTTCAACATTATTTCCTCTGATATGAAATTGATTTTGCTATAAGCCAAAATATGTTAGATGAAAAGTGCAACTACCAATTTGAAGTCAGTAAACACGCGTAGCCGAACTTTATCGAGATAATTAAGCTATGGCTATCTATGCTCATCCAATCAATTTTTCAACTATCTTCGCAAATCCATTTTATATCTAGTGAATTCTGCATCGAATTTCGCTACTACACCTGTTTCAATTAATACCAAACATTGTTGGATATGCTGTGTTTGTGCAGATTTTTGGTGCATGAAATCCATTCAAACAGCATTTGCACCTTATAATCATTTCATGGTTAAGTGGTATTTGAGCCATTAAGTGAGTACCGTGAAAGATTGGCAAGTTGCTTACCACATTTGGCCATCAACACTCAGTGTCTATCTTCACTCGGTGACTGTCTAAACGCAGTGCAATTTATATCCTTTGAGGCAGCTGCTGTTTGCATGCAATTGCATATATCATTGCATGTCTTAAATAAGGTGCTTGCGCCTGCTGTAGGCGGTATTTTCAAATTATCTGCGAATTTTTAATTTCAATGATTGTGGTTTGAAGGTTTTCTTTTCATTGCTGCAATACAGCAATTTTTTTGTTTAGTGAACATGAATTTTTAGTTAGAGTTTAATAAATTTAAGAATAAAGTTTTGAAAAAAAAAAAAATTGGTTCCTGATATGTTGTTCTTTGCGTTCCTCTGTCGTTTTACCAACTTTACGTTGCTCTTTTGTTATTGTGCTTAATTAGGAATATGTATATAAAGAGAATTTTCTAAAAGTTAAACACTGTAGTTCTTTGGACTTCTTGTACTATTAACTCCATTAGTTCTACAGAAGTAAATAACTATAGAATCCTGTAGTTCTATTGAACCAAAGAGCTTTAAAACACTGCAGTTCTTTGAAACTTTAGAACTATTCAACCCTTTAGTTCTTTGGATCCAAAGAGTTGTAGAACCCTGTAGTTTTTCGGAACACTATAGTTCTGTAGAACTATGGAACTATAGAACCCTGTAGTTCTACAAAACCAAACAGCTACAGAATCTGTAGAGCTTTTGCGTTTCTACTATGCATTATCAGTTCAAATTCTTTTTTTTAGAATAAATCCTTCATTCTCAGTATATTTATTAACGAATATATTTTAAGAAATGTTAAAGTAAATAAGACCTTTTGCATACATCCGTTTTGTATATTCAACCAAACTTTAAAGTCATTTTGTATAATTAGTTAAATAATTTTATTAAAAATTTGTTGCTTAAATTAGCAATGCTAATCAAATTAAATTAAAATCAAATTAATTAATTGCAATCTTAGTTATTAGCTGACAAATCGTGATATACATATATTTATTTTTTGTTTATTAATATTACAATTATCATAGATAACTAGAAATATTTTGAACAAATGAATTTTGGAAGTTTGAATCATCTTAAATCTTCACATAAAATAATATAATATATATTTCAATACATATTTTACAATATTTTTTTTTTTTTTTGTGTTTTTTTGAAAGAAAATAATTCAACTTAATTTACTACTTAATACTTAAGTAGGTTGGAAGTGTGCGTTTTGCATCCTAGTTTCTTGCACTCTAATTTGTGAGCTGCAGAATTTAGATATGTGGTTAGTACTGCTTTTTTGGATTGTTTTATATAACATACAGTATGATTTTTCAGTTTTTTGTGAATTAATATACTATTGTTCGCAGGATTTTTGATTGCAGTCTCTAGATAGTTTTTATATTTGTCTTACAGATGGTTCCCCATATTTCAATTCCATATTTCCAAATAATAACTATTTTGTATAATAACTGTTATTATAATAATAAAAATAATAATTGTTTTGTAGACCAATGTTTTGTTATCAAAACAAATATGATTTTCTACCATATTCCCAAAAGCATAACCCAAAAACATTTTAAAGAACTACTATCAGTAGTGCTTACTGAGACCGCTTTGAATCAGCACAATCGAGAGTAAGGTATATGTTCAAGTTCTCTCTATTCTTTTGAGTTCTTTAATTTATATTTTGGTTGTTGTCCAAAAACAATATTTTAGTTGTCCACAACTTGTTAATACCCAGGAATACCTACTTCTAAGATACAAGTTATTCTAAAGTCGTTATAAATCTGTATATCTAGAGGGTAGCGTAAAATTGACTTAAGCCTCAGAAAAGGCTATAAATGAGTTTCGCGCAAATAAGAGCAATTATAGGAAATTCCGGAAAGGGCAAAACTATGTGAATAAAGTCTATAAATGAGTTTTGCGCACATAACAGCGATTAGAGGAGATTCCGGAAAGGGTAAAACTATGTGAATTGTTGTTTTTAGTAAAGCGAATTTCCGCCATTATTTTCATGTTATTTTTTTTTTATTATTTTCATGTTATTTTTTTTTTATTATTTTCAATTTTTTGTTTTTTTTTTTTACTTTTTTATATTTTATTTTATGTTTCTATTTAACAAAAAATTAGCGGTGAATTTTAGTTTTCCTTTGGCACAGTTACCCGGCGCGAATGTTAACCCCAATTAAAGCGCAAATCTATTGCGTTGCTCCTGCAGGTTTATTTTCTTGTGACTTCACAACAATGGAAATTACTGAAGGAATATTTTTTATTTAATAATTTTTCGTTAACATCGTACTTCAAAATGCTAAAGTAGAAACAAAAATAGAAAAAAAAATTCTATAATGGTTATGACGATGGTTGAAGAAGCGGTGCTAGAAAGCGTGGTAGTTGAAATATTGCAAAAAGGAAAAAAATTTATTAAGCAAATAAAAATTATACGAAATATATGCCGTAAGCTTAAAATAATAATAAGTTAAGGAAGTTAGCCACAAAAACCTGCAACCAAAATGACAAAAAGGATGTGGTGGTCGTTGTCGGAAGCGATTTTACTTTTATTGGACTAAACGCGATGAGCGCTGCTATAGACGCGTGCGGTTCCTGATGAGTTCCACAGAGCCAGCCTGCCTTTGCTGTTCTTGCAGCAGTCGTCGGCGATGTTGGTGCTATTGTTACTGTTGCTGTTGCTGGGTATGCTATCAATTTTAATTATGCATAAAAACCCAGTTAACATTATTCGACTCCAAACTCATTTATATACTTTTTGCTTGCTATTATTTTATGATTTTCCTTTTTTTTTTTCTTGGTATTTATAGTTCCTTGAGCACATTCACGGGGCTCACTGGAAGTACTGAGCGTGCAATTGCAACATAAAGTACGGAAATTTTTGCTTTCCTGTTTGCTCTAGCAAATGTAAATGTAAAATTGTTAAATGTGTACGCGGTAATTTGAAGTTTCCGCGTAACTATGCCGAAGGCTATTGAACGTGGAAAAAGTGAAATTGGCAGTTCGTTACTTTTTTTCCAGAGTTTTTGTACTATGGAGTGGCACTTCTGAGTTATTGAATCGGTATCTCCAGTAAGATGGAATAAAATTGTTACCTCAACTGTGGTAGAATTTCTGACGAATTTTAATTATTATTGAAACATAAAAATTTACTATTCCGTATAAATTTGAATAAAAATAGCAACATGTTGCATGGACTATAAATTTTAAGATTGCAAATAAGTTGAATTTTTTACATTAGTAGTTGTATGAGAATATATGTTGTATAGAAATAAAGGAAAATATTTCCATACTCATGGAAATACGTTGTCGAATCTCAGAATGATTAAAGGTCACTCGGGGAGGTATGCATATCTGAGGTAAATTATTGCTTAGTTTGATGAAGTGATAGACAATAATCCAGTCAAGGCGTAGAGAGGTGTTATAAGGAAATCTCACTGTTAATAAAAAATGCTCAAAGTGCACTAACTCAACTAACCTCAACATAATAATAAAGAAGAATACAAGAAGAAATTTGAACCGTTAGCGATTCTTCAATGTTTTAAAATATGGATTAAATGCCTTTGTGTATGTATAACTTCAGCTGGATGCTATTGCTATTATTAGCAAATATGGTAATGAATTTACCGTCACAAAAATTCCACAATATCGTGCTATAAGGAACTGACAAACGTACCATGATACTTAAGAAATTTTAACATGTACACACCATGTTATGTGCAGAAAGGAATTCATTGAATTTCTAAGTTAAACTTATTAAGACATGCTATGGAGATCTAACGAATGCACCTCAACACTTAAGATATTATAATGTAGGGTCTAATCTTATGTTTGAAAATTGTGTAGAAAGATATGCACCAAATTTCTTATTTAAACTTATCGAGAGATGCTATGGAAATCTGACGAATGCACCTCCATACTTAAGAAAGTATAACTTCGGTTTTATTATTGGAGTGATAATTGTATATGATGAAATTTATCGAATTGTTAAGTTAAACGTATCGATTATCGGCGTCATTAGAACCTATATGCCATTTGTAGTGAAATTTGGTCTTAAATTGCCTTAAATATGTATTGGTCTGCTTAATACTACTACTTAAAACGCAGCGCATCGTTGTCATTAGAACCTATATGCCATTGGTAGTGAAATTTAAGCTCAAATTGCGTTAAATATGTATTGGTCTACTTAATACTACTACTTGAAACGTAGCGTTATCAGTTTCTTAATTACTCATCCATATAGAAACCCCCATAAAGTGCTGGACATTTCTGTGCAAAAACTAAAGACATAATTGTTTAAGAAATTCCTTCTCTTTTCATTTGGAACTGGGTGACTATAAAAGAGCCGTTCCATTATTCTTTTCTCCTTCTCATCTATAAATTTAACCTCAACATATCCTGCTTTGAGATACATTTTGTGACATAGCTTCAGCTAAAACTGTTCCTATGTATACCATTTAATAATAGTAATTATCATTACTACAGAACCAAGCTGTGAGAACAAATAATGAGTACACTTCAAAAATATATTGGAAAAAATACGACTGAATATGTCATGGACAGTACGAAAGCAAAATTAAAAATTCAATCAAAAGTCATTATTAGCGGTAATAAAACATTAATTTAGCAGTCGGTAAATTATGCAAAAGTCTTTGCCGAGGAAAACTCAGATGGCGAGAAAAATGGAAAATGAAAACAAATAAGAAAAAACATCCTTAGAATAACTTGATAAATGAAACAATAAATGCAGCAGATGCGCTGCTCTAAAGGATTTACAAGAAATAAATTGATTGCAGTCAAGAAAGGCAAAAATATTTCATAAGAAAAAAAATTCATAAGTAAAATAAGATGGTGAGCTCTTGAGATAGAATAAAAAATGCATAAATTTAAATAGCAGAAAAATCGTTAAAAGAACTGCAAAAGCGGAAAATTCCAACTATAAAATATTTTAGTAGTAAAAGAAGAATTATGCAATGAGATATGAAATATGAAAAACTGCAGTATCTAGCGATGATTGGAGCTGCAAAAAAAAAAAAAATTCCATAATTTTAATTACTTAGCATTAACATTGAAATGCAAAACTTCAAAAAGTTTAAACAGAATTTCTTGTTAATGAATTATGCAATTTATTTTAATATTTTTTTTAATTTTTGATTTTATTTCATATGCAATCAAATGTGCTTGTGGCATAGATAACGAGAAGTGCTATTGTTAAATTGAGTTGATAAGTTCTTCCAAGTAACTTTGATCTAACAGAAGTTCTTAGCAGAATTTAGAAGTTTTTTTTTTTTGTAGTAACTTAATCGATCCTTATTTTAGTTTCAGATAAAATATGACAAGGGTTAACGTTTATATACAGAACTTATTCAAATGTCCTTTGACAGCTTAGTAATTCCAAAGCATTTCATATTTGTGTAGACGACAGTCGACAATAGTCAGCCAACACAATCAGCATGCAATATAATAAATTATGTTGATTTATTTTTAATAATAACAGAAAAATGCGTTTTATTAAAAAACATAAAAATTTAATAAATATTTTATTGCAGTTTAACAGTCGTGCTGTGAAGGAATTAGCTTTAGCTTCAATGCTGACTGCAGTGGAGAAATATTATGAAGTCGTAAAAATATGTCACATAAGTCCCAAAAGCCACTCTTACAAATTCTTTCGTAACGTTTTCATATAATCTATATAAATATTTCCAGAACTAAACTTAATTCAAGGTTTAGTACACAGTTTACATACAATGACAATATATAGAATGAACAAGTAAAAATGGAGTTATAGTTCTAAATGAAATTAAAAAATAACTAAATTTAAATTTTTATGACTTTATTAGTTTTTAATGAAAAAATTTCGTCCCCAACCTGATTATGTGGTTGTTAATACAGACAGCATAATTATATAGAATGTGTGCGAATAGATAACCTCTGAAATTCGTGAATATTTACTTTTGCTAGTTCCACTAGATTACTGAAGTGGTTTACTTAGGATAGCTGTACTTTATTCTGCAAATAGCAGTGTATGCACAGAGAAACTGAAAAATAGTTTTGTGTTGCTCTCTCTGCTTAAAGCTTTGACAGCAAATATTATCTGAAAGAAAGCAGATAGTGAATAGTAGATAGGAATAGCCGCCTTCTCGTAAAAATTGCAGCTGACTTAGACCCTAGTACGGTATTTCATAGAGCATAGGGATTCAAGGTCCTAAGCTTCACTTAGAAGAGAAGAACAGCAGTAAAGTAAAAGGAATTCAAGACTAGAAAAGATAGGCTCTCTTCTGTCTTTTATCAAAGAAATCAGATTTGGACAAAATCTCTAATGAGACTAAGGTGACACAATAGTTCTTTTAGGTCGCAGTGTACTATCCCTTTTCCATAATAATAATAATAGAGCTTAGGAGGTGGGGTCTTTGTAATACCACTATTTTAACGCACAGTACCTTTTTTAAAGAACTTTATATGTAAAGTTATATATTTATAACTTTTATTTAGTTTTATTAAAATCTTAATGTCGTTTTACTAGAACAGACAAAAATTCTTTATATCTACATCTATGACATCTTATGGATACATGAAAACGGAATACTCAAATATTAATGTACTGTCCCCATCAAAAAACACGATTAACTTAGACCCTAAGTGATTAAACACACTCTTTTTATTGTGATGCCACAGTTTTAAGATGCGGTAGCTTTGCTTTTTAACAATTTTGGATCAAGAAACCTTAGACCCTTTTTAATAAAATAAGCTATGTCTCTATTATCTATAATTATGGCATCTTATAAATATCTAAAGAAGAGTAAACTAAATATTGATATAAAAGAATAAATGAGTGAAATTTTTGGCTAACCCTTCGTGATCAAGCCTATGACAATTGTTCGTTGAACGGAGCCCCTAAACAATCTGCATAATTTTAAATCAATGAAATATTAAATTCTAAAATACATATTAACTTATAAAAAAATTGTTTAATTGGGGAAATAGGAACTGAATCTCTGCCGTTTAAAGGCCATTTTGAAAATCTACTTTGACAATTATTTTCTAAAATATTCGGGATTGAAAAGATGTTGGCAAAATTGTACTAAAATTGTATTGTACTGAATACTGATTTTGAAAATTTTATAGTGTCATGTATGTAAAATATTCCTTAATAGATTTTATCATGTGATTTGATTATTATGAAATATACTAAAATCGCTGTGATTGTATTTAATTGTATATGCTTGTTGAATAGATTTTGTTGTCTCTGTAGATTTTAAACACAATTACTGTCATCGCTTCAATATCATGCAATTTAGTTGTTAATTATTTTTGCGTCCGATCTTTATTAAATATGCAAATGGCAACACTTAACCGCTCATTCAGTTAAAAATCCATTGTGTAACCGCTTCACATGCGTTCCATGGTAATTTCGATAGAGATGTGTGTACAGGTGCTGGTATGGGACACCGAAGGTATGCATTAATAATTGTTGGCGTAGTGGCGTAGAATAAAAATGGATTAAATGAAATAAAAATCGTATCAGAGCTTATACGTATATAACATCCACGTAGGTACATACCTATGAACATATATACCTCATCAAAAGCCATTATACAAAAAATTGTCAACATCATAGCATTTTTTTAATGTGAAAATTGCATACATTATTAATTATTGTTTTTATTTAATAAAATTACTGCATTGAAGTAAATGTTTGCACGCAACAATCTGCCCGCCTGCATTTGCGTCATCCTTTAGAGACCTTGTGCAATACTCCTCTACAGCATTGGACCAGCTTCCAGCCAAACAATCTTTGTGGTGTTGTTGTCTATTTTCTGGCTTTTCCCTGTCATTTTTGAAGTCGTTATATTGTGTTTTTTTTATACTTTTTTTTTGTTATATCAACAAAAGCATATTAATTATAAATTAAAATTCTGTTAAAAAATGCATTGCTTGGCATATTAAATGCAGTAAAAAAATTTTATACAGGCTTTATGATGAAAAATTATTTTGAGATGAAATATGTTAATTTATTTTTTTTCCGCTTCACTTAAATTTGTTAATTTAACGATCTGGTTGGTTTGTACACATAATATTTGGTAGTCCTTTTTTTTTTTTGTTTATATATTTGAATAAAAACTTTGTGGTATGATTCAATTTTTGTCTATGATGGAAATATGATGAAATTTCTCTATATTGAATTATTGATTTAGTTCATTATTTAATAATTATTTGTCTGCACATATAAGGTTTGATCTTTTTTGATTTCTTTTATTTCAAATAATATCAGAAATAGCAGCAAATTAAGTGTTTTATTAATTAATATTGCTACACTTTTAATCAAGGCTGATTAAAACACTTCTGAAATATTCTAATAAGTATAGAGAAACATATCTTTTTCATTTATTTTATTTCATTTGCTTGCATTTGCATTTTAATACATATATTTAAACATTTCTTCTAAATCTGAGTTGATGAAGATATCAGTAGATATAGCCTGTTATATATTCAATAAGTAACTACACTTAACGTCGCTTTTGAAGTAGTGGTATTACAATAAACCTGTGGGATTTAACTACGTTGCTCAACTATACCGATTGCTTCAATAACCTAACTTAATTTAACCTACTTGTACTTCTTTTTAAATTTTAAAATTGTATAATTCTTAAAAATGTGCTATGCATAGACAGCTCTAAACCCTATCGCTACGATAACCTGCCAGTTTCGGTCTTTAACCTTTGCAGGTTGGCTAACTACTGAAGTATTAATTTTTTTGACGAAAATTTCCAATGTTCT
>NC_051847.1:188426965-188442715 GCF_002237135.1 Teleopsis dalmanni | reverse complement strand
GGTTTGGCAAGTTGGGTGGGGAGAATGGTATGTGTAGATGTTGAAGTATGCAAATTTTAGTGTAAGAATTTCGATTCCTACTATTACTACTGTTTGCAACAAGCAATAAGTCCAGTAAGCAATAAGGCATTTACATACATATATATACAATGTAAAAGTAAGTAAAAGTGAGTGCATGTTTGCTACCACATTTAAAAATTTGGTAAAATTTGTGGCAATATTGAAATTTCGTTTTGGTATTATTACTATAACTGATTACTTGAAGTGAGCCTTGCCTCTTAAGCGTGATAATATGCTTGTTTCAGGCATAATACTTTAATACCATCTCACAGTGAAGTTCAGCAGCAATACGAGTGCAGCAGCAGCAACATCACTGCTACTTAACCCTTTCGTTCATTATTGTATTTCATTACACTGAAGAACAAACACTTCACAAACTTGGCTTTATACTGCTTAGTATTTGGAAATACTTAAGCTCTGGAAAAGAGCTGGTATGCTTGTCCAAGTCATTTGACAACGTACCAGTAGTGACGTTGCAGAATTTTTGGTTGCTTCATTTGCTATAAAATTTAGCCCAAATGCAATTATGGCATACATGTGAAAATTTTTTCAAATAAACAAAAATATTCCAGTTTATTTGTATCTTTTTTTTTCATTTCCATTTGTTTAGATGTGTTTAAAGTATTTATTTTAGACACTTTACTTGGACAAAAATAAGTTTATAAAATAAAATTTATACTTAAAACCACAATAAGTGAACAGGCGGCTGCCATTTAATTTAACAAAATAACAATAATAAAAATATAAACAAAAAACAATGACAAAAAACAATGACAAAAAACAATGACAAAAAACAATGACAAAAAACAATGACAAAAAAAACAATAACAAAAACCAGAGCAGGAAAGAAACTTTAAAATTAATTTTGTTAAGAAATTAAAGTTGTGTATCTTTTTTTTCCTCTATTAAATACTTTTTACTGGTTTTTCTCAATTGTTCATTGGAAAAACTCTTAAGCTTAAACTGTGAAGTTTGTTGTCAGCTACTTGGAAGATTTATTTTTATTTGAAATTATTTTCCATCGTTCCTCTTTTGTTAGAGTTTGCCTTTAAGCAGGCCAAACTTGTCATTCACGCTCACTTGCCTAAGTGGAATTAAGGGTTTAATTGGAAAAATTCTAAAGTAAAAATTCAAATAAGAAGAAAAAGCCACTGAAAAAATTACAACAGAATTTTTATTGAGTGCTAAATATTTAAAGTTTTAAGCGCACTGAAGTCCTTAGCATGGCCAAGAATTTAATAATTGAATGGACTTCAATCCAAATACTTTATCACTGAAAATTCCACTAAAATTGATTGAGAAGGATTTCTCTGGTATTTCGAGATAATCGCTATAATTAATAAAATCTGGATACTTTCTATGTTTTTTATTACTTATAATATTAATTGCCAATAAAATAATTTAAAAAAAATAACGAGAGAGGTTTCAAACAGTACTAAATTACAACAACAAAAATTTTATTATTTTAATTAATTAAATTTTTGGTTAACGACACAGCTGTTTCCAGTATTACGAAATACCTGTCATCAGTGGTCTTGAAATTATTTTTTATATTTAATTTATTCGTAAATCATTTTTTGAGACTGCAAGTACTAACAATTCAACTTCTACCCTTTGAAAGAGAAAAGAGAGTATTTGTGATGTAAAATGCATACAAGTAGGTCTGAAATAAATTAGTTAGGATGGACTGAGGATGACAAATGAAATAGATGAGGGTTTTATCACGTTTTATGTTATAGAGAGGACAGGCTCGAGCCAATTGAAAGAACCACACTTATAGCGAGAGAGGTTGAAAAACCTATATAGGTATTTATAGAAATGGCACGATTTTTTTTTGTTTGAAATTGAATGTGGAAACTAGTTGAAGGAGCCACTCCAAAATCTTGCTATGCTAGGTTTCTGGAACTGCAGCAACATCATCAAGGCGGACAACACAAATGGCTTACATTCTTATTGCCCTTATTTTTCACGATTTTCTCCTATTTGTTGCTCTGAATGAAATATCTGGAGTAGAAGAATAAGTCTGTAAAACATTGTTACTGCCGACTCAAGACTAGTACTTTTTCGTGACTTATTTGTTCATAAATTTGTTTATGTATTTACTTATGTATTTGTTTATGTATCTGGTTATGTATTGGTTTATATATTTATTTATGTATTTATTTATGTAGTTACTTATATATTTCTTTATATGTAATTATTATCGTATATTACAATTTCGCTTTTCTCTTATCAATGGTGTATCTATATGGACTGCAATAATCTGAATACAAAGTACATTGCTTGCATTTTTTCAGTGAAATATTTTATATACTGAAATAACTTTAATTATTGGTCTCTTCTGACATGAAAGCCTATTTTCTGCTTCGTGTACATTAATAAGAAATACATTTTATATTCGAAATTTCTTCAAATTCAACTGTAAGAAAGCAATTCATTCATAAAAATTTACATTTTTGTTTCATTATCATGCAAACACATAACCCTGTACTTCACCAGCATCTCATCAACATTATTTTGAGCACTGTTTCAGCTCAGTATCAACTTAACCATCACTAAAAACCCAGAAGAAGAAAAAATGTTGTGTTACCTCTTTGGCATAAGTAATAATATGTGAAGTAAGAACGTCAGGTGACATGAAAGTGTCATATGAACATACCAGACAAAAAGAGGTTTAATATAGACGAACGAAGAGCGGGTAAAAAGAACTGAGCCGGATTAACTGACAGAATATCAAAAACATTGTTAAGAACGAAATTGTACGTATTGTCGCTACGAAACGAGAAGAGTAACGAATCTATGAAAAGTAAACCAAATTACAGCTAAAAAATGGACAGTACAGGACAATGAGTCCATTCCAGTCAGACCAAGTGCACAAATAAGTATAAATAAATAAATAAATAAAATGTTTACGTTAAAAGCGGAAATATCAACAACAGTGACGAACGGTAGCAGTAACAGAAGCGCCAATGCACGGATTCCTTTAAACAGAGTTCCTTGTTTTCACAGTTCGCTGAATCAGACTTTTAGTCCATTTTTATTACGTTTTTTTTTAATTTGTATTTGTATGGAGAACACACGCAAGGGACGCTTTTAAAAACGGTAAACATGAGCTACGCATTTAAGGATTTCGGTGCGGTGTAACATCAAAAAGGATAAATTAAAAGTGCATATATTAAACTCAAGAGCAGAGCGAACACATTGGCCATGTGCCTTTAAAGTGTCATCAAAACAAATTAAAATGTCAAAAGCACATTCCACCTTTTCACTGCAGAACCGAAAGTGGTATTACGAATTTGACAGTACCCAAAAAAAACGGGTCTGCATTGATAACTGCACTTTATGCACTATTCAGATACCGGACCTGTGTGTGGAATTCAGTGTAAAATGCCAACAAAATACGTGTAGAGTGCGCATATTTTGAAGCGTTTTATTAAAAAGGCACAATGGGAAGTAAATTAAATAAAATTTTAATTTTGTTTATATTACAAATTAATTTAAATTGCATGCAGTCTATAGGACATGGTCTAATGCCTTTTATTTGCCTTCGTGGTTGACCACAATTCAGACGCAACAAATTTGAACGTAACTTCACGTTTGCATAACTAAATTTATGGTAAATCGATGAAAGTCCGTAGTTCATAAAATACAAAACAAAAATAATTACTGTAATAAATTTTTAAAACCGTTATTAAAATGGCAAGGGAAAAATATATAATGTCGAATATTAAATAGATACTTGTTGAATCTATTCAAGGATACATTATTGATTTTTAATAATTAAAACTATAGCAGTTATTTCTTGCATGTTGTATAATTTCAAAGGAAATAGTTCAGACGGTTTTTGACTGTAACACATCTCTTAGCGAAATGTCGACGCAGCTGAATATTTCTCTAATCTGGGTGCCCGTACATAGTGCTATTTTCGGCAATTACAAAGCAAACGAGCTAAGCAGAAATGGTGCTTCAAGACCTCACTCTAAACACCTAAATAATCTGGGCATATCGTTAATACCATGCAAATTGTTACTGTGTTCCTTCTGTATTGAAATTTTTAATAAAAGATGGGAAGACTCAACAATATGCAGGCATCTTTATGCAATCTGGCCACGTTCCGATAAAAGAAAACCCAAAATTCTCATTGAAATACCCCGTAGAGATAACAGTCTTTTTGTAGGTCTACTAACAGTTTACTGTAAACAATGCAAGAATCAAATCTGTCGCAGCCCTGAAGAAGACGATGAGAGTGATTCTCATCTACAATGTTTTTGTCCAGATCCTTTCTTTAGGACCTTGATCAATTACAGCACTTGACACTAAATAGTATTGTATGCTTCGCCAAGGGTACTAGGTGGTTTTAAACCCTGAGTTTTTTCTATATATACGGTAACACAATGTATACGGTAACACTAGGGATCGCCGGTATAACCTAACCTAACAAATATCACAGATTACTATGTGCAAAACAAGAACTTATTGTAATTATATAAAAAAAATATAATTAAAAATAACATTTGAACTTTTTATAAGAAAAAATATGCAGAATTTAAAACATTTTAAATATAAGAACTACATAAAAAACAAATTAGTTTCAATTTGTAAGCGTTCACTGTAACTTATTTAACCAAAGCTTATAACCAAAAGAATATCTAAAGTATTAATTGCATTAATAATTTTAAATTTTAAAATTGTTTAATCTTTAATGTACAAAAATTAATAATATAAATTTTAGCAATATGTTTTAAATACTTAAATGTATAAAAATTTTAATTAATTTTTAGTTATGAATCATATTTTCGTACCTTTGATAGTCGTAAACATTTACAAATTTCTCCTGAAAATAAAATAAAAAATTTATTATTTATATTTTCATATTATCGAACTTAAAATTTAAGAAATTTAAAATATTTGGCTTTGCATAAACTTTGACTTATAAGTATAAACTATAGCACTCAAAATATTTAAGTATCAATAAAAAATACTTCAATAGAAAACTTTAAACCACAGTTGGAAAATGTTGGAAAAATTCGAGGCAAAAGCCAGCATACCAATAGATCGGCAGGCAAGGACGATGAGTTGAATGGCGCATAAACATACAAAGATACATAAATACACAGATATATAAATACACTTAGATACTTAGATACTCAGATACATAGATACTCGATACATAGATACACAGATACATGTGGATACATAGATACACGTTTATCCAACAAAATAAGTTGGAAGTATACGAACTCATATAAATTTTAGTAAAATTTTGCCCACAAATCTATATTGCAGTGTGGTTTTAGTAAAATTTATACAAACAGCAATTAAATGTTTTTCGAGCTTTAAATAAATTTTAAATAAATATCAATTATTGAAATTTATTTTATGTGGTCACATGCCAGTCATATTTGCTTTTGGAGTTTTTCTAATAGAAATGGTCAAATTTGAATATAAATTCCAATTAAAAACAAATAAAATTCTAGTGAAATATTTCGGATTGTTTTTCTTGTTTACTTATTTTGAGAAAATTTATTTGTTTAGCTGAATTATTGAAAACAATATGTAGACAAATCGAAATGCATAATTTAAGATACAAAACAGGAAAATATACGTACGTAAATAAGATACATGAATATGAATATCTATTGAACTAACTTCAATTTCGTACGCTGTGAGCAGCAAGCATATTGGATGGATCCTGTAGGATTTAAGAACCCAATTAAAAATTATATTATTTATGTTTACGATTTAGTCTATAAATTTATGACACTTTTATGATTCTCTCAAACGAGAAAAGTTCTGCCATAAATATGAATGTAGTATATAAATATTCTTATACTGTCGACTGCACACATATAGTACATATAGTACATATAGTACATGTAGTACACGTTTGTTTGTAGATTGCGTTTTAACAAATCGTAAAGTGTGTAATCAAATGGGCCTCATTCATTTGTTTGTTTTTCAAATTTGTTTTTGGAGAATTTTAATGAAAATCGTTAAACTGTTTTAATTGCCTCATAAAAGAACGCACTCACTTAGTATGTAGTAGCTGAAAGGTTTTTATGGGACTTCATTCTGGAGAGTAGTACAAGAGCCATATATATGTATGTAAACAAGAAGCATATGAATAATTACTTTGACCTCTTGAGCCTGGTGCTTGCCGCCTTCAACGCCCGTACTTATACGTACGTACGCCTTATGACTTAATCATAAACATGCATCCGTGCGTCCGATTGTGTATGCGTGCATGCGTATGTGCGTATGCAATTGTTTTTTGAGTGTTCCACAGAAGAAGAAGAAGAAGTTATATTTCACTTTTGTTTTACAGTGTATGAAATCATATATTGTAGCTTATCACTTTCACAGTTTTTATAGTTGTTTAACTTTTAATTACATACAATACATAATATATATCGTACATACTTACTAATTATAAAACTTTTTATGAGCCATACAAGGCATGCAGACAAAATTAAGAACTAAGAACTTTTGTGTTAAATATGCCATAAAATTATTGCTAAGCAGCATATGATGAACACAGATAATCTTTAATCTTATTAACACTAAAAGCTTAAACAAACCAACTTTATATTTACTCAATTTTATTATTATTAGTAAAAATTTGAGTTATATTAAGTAAAATCTGTTAATGTACTGCAAGTTGTTCAATACACATATTAACATTATAAAAATCCTTTAATAAACCACATACCATAGTTACATATTTCAGTGAATTGCTTTATTTCATATATACATTCTCACACGCAGACATAAATACATAGCTAGCTATCAATATATTAATATGCTTCAGGCAGTATCAAATCACTTTGTTTACATTGAAAAACAACATCTGGATATAATTTTCATTTATTTTGACGAAAAGGTATCTTCAAATAGCTATAAACTATCTTTTTAAGTAAATTGTTTGTTTATATTCACAGTATGTGTGTTTACTCAATGCACTGTTGTTGAAAAATTCTTACAAATTAAATACCAATAAATAAATATCGATACATACGGAGTACAAGCTCATAATAAAATACTCAACCCAGGCATTGCATTTGCTGCTGCTAAAAGCATTCATGTGCTACAAAACACTAACAAAACGGCATTTTATTTTATTTACGTATTTATTGTTGTACGGATACTACTGCTATAAATTTATCAAATGCTTTCGAAAGGGTTTAAAGATAATAATTTTCCTAATGTGTTACAATTCACACACAAAAAAAAAAAAGAAGTGTTTTAGATAACAGTTCATAAATATTGATAAAATTTGTTTTGTTGCAATTAAACAGTACAAAGTGATACAAATTACATTTAATGAAAAATATTTTACTAAGTTGTTAAAACACTATCTATTCAAAAGGAATTCGTAAGGCAAAAATATATGTGGATACATAATAGGATAATGAAATTAAAACATTTGTAACAAATTTTTTTTTATTATATTTTTTTTTATTTGCAATGTCTCTTTATAACATTAGAAAACTTCGAACATATCAGAATATTGCACGGAGTGGTATGCTAAAAGCACCATGGTATATCAGGATTAAAAACTTACACAAGGAGTTCAGAATCGATAGTACACAAGTATAAGTTAAAGTACGTCCAAGACAAATCGCTCAAATAATTTGATTCTGCTTACAGTTATTTTTGAAGAATTGTACTATATATATTCCGTAAGAAAGATATGCTGGTTTCAAACTATTCGACTATAAAATCGCACCAATAACTAATTCATTATCATATTTAAAAGGAACACTTGTTATATATAGGGGATCACCTAAGTGACCACAGAGACTATTGAGTAAAAGTGTTTTAGACAATAATTCACGTCTCATCAAGCAAAGAAGAAAAAAAGGGTTAACAAAAACTGCATTTTTTGACAGACGACTATTATAGAAATAGCAAAATTCCACAAAAAACACATACATATATAAAATTAAAATTACTTATAACACTTTATTTAAATAATATATAAATATCAATATTGCGGAAACAGAATTAATTCAAATAAAAAAAATAATAACTACTCTGAATATCTCAGTTCTTAATCAAATAAAATACAAATTTTATCACAAGTCTATAGAAGGTTTGAACTTCTATAAGACGTACTAAGTTTGATTATCTTTTTTTGATCTCTGATCAGTTAAATTTGTTTTTTTTAATTTTTAATTATTTTATGTCTTAACTTGTACCTAGAATGGTTAATACTATATAATATATAATATATAAAATAATATTAATGATATTAAATGACAGTATTAACCATTCCTGGTACAATTTAAATATATGAACTAACTAAAAGTAAAAAAAATAAAGAGAATCTTAATTGATTAGAGATTAAAAAAGATAATCAAACTTAGTATGTCTTATAGAAGATCTTCTACAGATAATATAATAAACATTCTATATTCTATTACGATGTTATATTTAAGAACAAACTAAAATTTTTTGAGAGTTTTGAAATTAATATGGACTGCGAAAGGCATATATCTAGCAGCCATATATAACGCAATGATTCCAAATCGAAAAAATGCACATAAGTACAAATGCATCCTCATATATTACCGGCGATGAAGTACAAAAACAGCTCTAAGAGAAACATCTAAAATCATAAAGGCATATGTGCATTACATTTTTAACCATCCCGTATATAACAACAAAACAGCAAGAAGTACACCTAATATTATCTCCAAACAAGGCTAAGAAGAATAAATCATAGGAATAAACCACGGGACTTTACAAGCGTAAAGTTTTAGTTAGTGTGATTAATATAAGAATTTAATTCGAAAAGTAGTGAACTACAACAACAAAAATTCATTTTTATATTATTTTAATTAAATGAATTTGTGGCTGACCATACAGCTGTTTGAAGTATTGACAAATACCCATTTAACATATTCAACTCTTGAAATATCGAGATCTAAGCTGTAACAACATATAATGTAAACGCCAAATACTAAATACTAAGCCTCCTTTTCTCAACTCTCTTCCTTAATTACTGGAATGAAGTTTCACACACTGTTGTTTAGGGCAGTAGTGGAAATCTTCTCTATTGATTCTTAAGAACTGGTTTTAGTGGGTTAAAGTCTTACAGTTTCATTCCCACTCAGCCCACTCACTTTAAACCAACCTTTCTTGCGTCAACTAGAAAATTGCTTAAAATTACTGACTACTAAAATCCCTTATAAAACCGACAGTAAAGAAAAATCGGAATCGAGCACATCAAATATTAAATGAAAAACATTTGTTTACTGAAAAAAGATTTAAAAATAATTGATTTTATATAAAATTTCTACCATTTATACTCAATAACTGGGTAGTCCCATTAGCAAAGAGAAGGGAAAACATTTTCAAAATTAATTAAAAACTAATTTTCTAGCAAATAATAAATTTTATTCTATTGTGAAAGAATTTTTATATATTATGTTTTTGAGATACTACAATACTACTATAATATAAAGTTACGAATATACATTTGCTTATTGACACACTCATATATTATTTATGCTAAAATTTAAACAAATTGCTTTTTCATGTCTACTTCAAATACTTTAATATTTTTTTTTGTGATTTAAGTACTTATAATATTTAAAAAAAAATTAAATAATTTTATCTTATTATATGTGTTTTATTTGCCATGAAATTGATAAATAATTCAGTATTTATTATTTTTTTGTTAACAACATTGTTGAGATACAAGTTATTTGCTATGCATAAAAATGAATTTATATAAAATTTTATATATTTTTTTTTGGAACAGAAACTCTTCAAACTTGTCAAATTAGTCATGAATTTTTTTTTAAATTAAATTATAAAGTATTAATTATATATGAATGTGTAGTTTATGATTTAAATAGTGGAAAAATAGATGTTTTTATTAATTTTTGTTTCTCATCAGACAAGCGCATACAATTTATGACAAGTCACGCATTTTGTATTTCAAATATGCAAAATTAGATAATTAATAAATTTATGACTATAATTATAGATAAAAGACATAAAACATATTGAATGTGTTATGTGTTATGTGAACAGGTAGCAATATTAGCTTTTAATTAAATTTAAATTATGCTACTTCTACTATGCACAGTAGATATACACAAAAAAAATAAAAATAAAAACAATTAAATATGAAAATTTGAAATAAATTTAAATTTTTTAGTAGGTTTTGCAAAATATTTGCATAAATCATAAAAATAACAAACAACTGAAAATTAATAATAAAAATTGGTGTTAACTGTCAATTTATGCAAATGAGTTATAAACCTCGGTTACAGTAGCTGTCAAAGCAGGTGATAAATACTCTACTCTTCGACAAATTTATATATTTAAATCATTTAAAATGCATATGGAATTGTTTTGCTTCGTTGTGTTTTGTTTTGTTTTGTTTTGTTTGAATAATACAATAACAAAATTTAAGTAAGTTCATTAATGGATTTAGATTTACATAATAATGCAGTTTGAGGCTACTGCAGCTTAAGCCGCAATCTGTATGCAACTAACATAGCTCAACTGCACATAAATGACACTTTAGTTGTTAATTGCTAAGCAAATGCCTTAAGCGCACACAAAACGTACAAATGTCAAAGACTTCGAAACATGTGTGAAGAAAGATATTCTCAGATGTAAATGTGAATGTGAATGTGAATGTACGAGTGTTTATGAATTAGATATTATATATCAGATATTTAAAACATGAAAGTACATACTTCAAACTATCATCAGTACAAAATTTTAGTCAAGGCAGTTTGGCTAAACTGTTGCTACTTGTAGGAATACTTGTAGGAATGCAGCAGCAAAGAGCCGTGCACTTCGTTAAGTGCTTGAGATGTTAACATTTTCACTAACATGTCAGTCTACACAAAGCACCAAATTAGGTTTCACATAACTCTGTGAATTCTGCTGCTCAGCTATATAGTATTAATGCATATAATTATGATAATTTGTAACGAAGTAACAAAGCAGACAAAACCTTTCAGACATTTACAAGAGCAGAGAAAACAAAAAGCCACCAAAAAAAAAACTGAAACTGTTCATACCCTCCAAAAAAAAAGATACTTGAAATGCCAGAAAATTCTAGCACATGCTTCATGCTAACATACATGCTACATGCAACATGTTCCGTTCCGTAGCTTGCCCTACTGCATTCGTTCTATGAAATTATGAAGATATTTGGCTGCGTATCTGCTACCACGCCTACGGACGGGACGGTTAACGTTTGACATTAACTCTTCAGGAAAAATTAACAAAAAAGCAATAATATATAAAAAGGAGATATTTACCAAAAAAAAAGGATGTTTTAAGTGTCTGACTTTTCAAAAATTTGCTGTTATGAGTTTTATGATTTCATGAGACAAATTATGCACACCGCATATGCTCTACATACACATTGCGCAGCCAGCAAGTCATTTTTTGTGTGAAAAAAGGGTATAATTAATTAAAATGTTATAATTATGACTTTTATATATAACAGCTTAAAAAAAAAAAAAATAAATAAAGTCTATAAAAAAATATCGCATATATAAAAATAATTTAAGAGTAAAAAATTCCTTCTTTTAATATTTTATGCCAGCGGGCAAAAATGCCAGGCATGCATTTAGAGAATTGCAAGTGCTGCAAGAACGATAACAACAAACGGAAACTTGTCATGTTACTAGCAACAACAATAATATAGCAATAGCAACAACAATAGCAACAACAACAGTAAGAGCAACATCTTAAGAACAACAACAATAACAATTCCAAGACAAAAGCAACAACAACAGCACAATAGCAACAACGGCAACAACAGCACAACAACGACGGCAACAACAACAGCTGCAATAAAACTAACAACAGCAACAACGACGACCAATAACAACATATGTTATACATTATTTTTCTTGAAAACAAAAAAAAAAAACAGAATCATCTATTATCTTGTATCTTAAACGTGGTTTAAATCTATCTTTGACTTTTCATCTAACTACCAGCTAAAAAGCAAAGCTCCACTAAAACGTCTTTAAATAGCGCATAATTATATCAAAATTATTTCCCCATTTTATGCGCCAAGTTTATGGTCAAATGTTAACCACAACTTAACTCCTCTCCACTTCGTTGCCATACTAAATTATATGAGTTATTAGGCATGAACTGTTTGATTCCTTGAAGATTGAATGATAACATGTGCAGTACATGTTCAGACTATGGTCGGTCGGTCGGTCGGTTGGTCGGACGTACATTTATGTTGCCTTCTGTGTGGACATATAATTTGTCTGATTTTATTTATTGCTTAATGAGATTAAAATTATGCATGCCGCTGCATTTCACTGGGGGAATTTTAAATCTTTCAAGCTTAAGATTTCAGCTATTTTGTATGATGTTTTATGACTTTTTAAGAATTTTGTTTTTTTTTTTTGTTTTTAAATTTATTAATTCTTCTTTAAGATTAAAATGAGTTAATTTGTTAGCAATTTAATGCTTCAATTTAAAAAATTGTCTTTGTATAATTTTTACTCTCTTAATATGTGATTAAATAAATAATGTCAATATAATTGTACAAAATTAAAGTAAGAGTTTAGAATAAGAAGAACTATAAAGTTTTTCTTAGAAAACAGAAGATATATTACTTATAATGACTCTTAAATATCCTATATATATTGAAAGTTGACCTTTTACACATACACGAAGTCTCTGTCTCAGCTCTTTTACAGAACTCAGTAATCACCAGAAGAAATAAAAACTTTTTAGAACAGAAGACCAATCTTAATATTAGTAATAATGACTCTGAAGCATCCTATAGATATATTGAAAATTGAACTTTTGCATCTATACGAAGTTTTTCTTTTAGATTGTTTTACGGACTAAGAAATCACCTCTCGAAGTTTAAACGCTTTTAAAAGAAATACCCTGTAGGCAAATTTCCTACTTAGCCGCTACAACATTTTTCATCAGACGATCTACAGAACCTTGGTGTACCGTAGGTCATTTGTAAAAATAAAAAATTAAGCTCTCATAACTCCCAGATTGTTCTTATAAAATTTATTTCCAAAGTAATTAGTGTTATAATAAATTTCTTAATAAAAATCACACATAACTGTTGTAGTAATACCTCAACTGCTATAATATTATTGCAGTAGATGGAAAGTATCAAAATCCACAGTGTGAGACTTTAGCACACTAAAAATATTTTAAGCATTTACATAAAGACTATTAGAATGAAAAATGAAGAACATTTGTTAATCGCGCAAGATATGGATCTTCGCTAAAATGCAGAGCTGGGGTTAACCGCTCTTTTGCTCACTGTAGCAACTGACCTAAGTTTTTCTAAGGGCTCTAAAAGAGTTTTCAAAACAAAAACGACTTTTTTTTTATATCATTATTGTATTGATTAGTAATTAGGACTTAGCTAATTCGAATTTTTACGGATGGTATCGTAGTCTAATATAACCTAGCTTAATATGAATATATTGCAAACATAATAATTGAAGTGAGATTTTGCAAAGATCTGAGACGAATTGTGTTTAGAGAGATTAAAGAAGTTGAAGCTTAGGAGAAAATGGCATGTTAGGAATTTATTATGCCAAAAGATAACCTACAACAGAATATATAAAAAGGTCCCTTTCTATATTTTGGTTTTAAAACTTTTTGAACTACTCTTATCTTACTAATATTAAAGGATTTTCTAAGTTTCTGTAATTTATTGTGAAACGCATTGAAAAATATTTCTCTATGAAAAATAAAAGAAAAGATAACATAAGAATAGACGGGGTACTAGCTCCCACTTGAGCAGAGAAACCATGATTGATCTTTTGTGCCACAACAGACCCTAATCGAACAGAAGACATTCTGCCTTCCGAATGAAGGCTAAAATGTCGGCCGTGGAGGACCTCCTAATGTCGGAAAGTGAGAGTAGTTCCTGACCCAGTGACCTTCTCCTGGCGCAGATCAAGGCTGGGAAAAAAAAAATAAAAGATAAACAACGACAAAATTTTTGAAAAAGTTACTTTCTATATTAAATTTTTGAAACTGCTCTTATATTAGCAATCTTAAAAGATTTTCTAGGTTTTTGTGATTTGACGTCAAACGTAGAGCAAAATTTTTCTCTAAGAATTCGATTTTGAAAATTGAAATATTTCCTAAGACCACTGATGATGACTACTTGGCAATACTGAAAACAGCGTATGGTCAATCAACTCTCAACAAATTAACTAAAATTTTTGTTGTTATCTTTTCATTTATATTCGAACCCTTTTAAATTTTAAATAGTTTCTTTTCGGCATAAGACAAATTATTTTATTATTTTATTTATTAATTTTATTAATTCTCTAATTTTTAGATATATCACATATATCATCATTAAATTTAATTTTTCTACAAAACAAAAAGAGGATACAACCAATGCACCTACGTCATGCTATTATGAAACCAATAACAATAAGAACTTAATGAAGTTAGGAGTGAAGGAACCTGCAAACTATCAAGGAACAACAACAAAATAAAACAAAAAAGGAATAGCATTCAAAAATAAAATAAATAAAAATAAAATAAATAAAAATCAAATAAAAATGAAAATGGAATAAATAAAGTACTTTACGCAATAAACTCCACAAAGAAAGAAATCTGAGGCGAATTGTAAAATGCAGCAGCCATGCAACCATGCAGCCACTGTGAAGACAGAAATCTTTTTCCACGAATGCAACCGAAAACCTCACATTGTAATACAGTTCAGTGCACGTTCAGTGCATGCGGATTAACAACCAAAACTGCAGTGCCAGCATTTGTGCTTGCAGTAGCAGGAAGAGAACGCAAGAGCACAAAAAAATGTCGCATGTCAAATGTTGAAATGCAGCAAACCGCGAAGAAATATTTAAGGATACGAGCACTAAAACGGTTAAAAACTTACAAAGTGCAACATACTAACAACGCCGGCATTTCTGTGGTTTGGCAAAAGCCCAGCAAACCATGAACCAAAAAAAAAAAAACAAAAACATAAAGAAATATCAACAAAAACCTTTAAAATAAAATAGAGAAATATATATATTTAGTAAGATTGTGTGGATGTGTACATACTATATTTTGGAGTAAGAAACTTAAAAAGGCAAAATATGGATTCAAAGTTGTAGAAAATTTTGCTGCACTGCAAATAAAATGCAATTTAACAGCACTAAAATGCTCGCTAACGTTGAAAAAAATATTTGAGAAAAAAAAATTTTTTTTATTTTTATTTATATTTATATTTATTTTTAATTTTATTATTGTTTTATGTTTTTTATTTTTTTCTATATGTTTTGCTTTGGTGTTGGCAATAACAAACACATTTATTTTTTAAAGTTAAGTAAAAGAAAGCGCAGCAAATGCAGCCACAACAGCGACAATAACAGCAGCTATAACAGCGGTAAATGAATTGCACAGTGCATAGTGCAAAGTGCAACCAACGAAATAAAATGCAACGAGCGAGTCTTGGCAAAGGAACTCCCAAACCAAGCCAAACTTCACCGCCGAAAAGTGGAGAAGACTGAAAACAACAAACCAAACCAAACCAAACCAAACCAAGGCAAAACAAACCCAACCAAACTGAACCGAATAAAAATCCACGAAAGGCAGACGATACGGAACAATAATTAAGGAAAACTTAGTACGTAGTAGGTAGATACATTTCAACTGATGCGAATTTTACATTTTGCCTTACTTTGTACTTAGTTA
>NC_051847.1:188424466-188426865 GCF_002237135.1 Teleopsis dalmanni | reverse complement strand
GTTGTAAGTTAATCTCTCTGATGAGATTAAGTCCATACAAATTCTTAACATACCGACATCCATTAGTTTATTTATAAATAGATTGAAGGTGTACACGACAAGCCAAAAAAATACATATGGAAACAAATGAAATTAATTGGTTTAATTTATTCCATGATGGTGGTAAAGATCTTGAAGATAAGGACGGTGTAACAACATCCATTAGTAACGTAAGGTCTGTGAGCGTGCCGTATCCAAATTAAACCAAATAAAGTGGAAAGATCAGTATTGCAAAGACATGTCAAAAATATCTCGAACTAATCCCTCAAGAATGTAAACCATTCCACTAAAAAACAAATGAGGTAGGTATATGCAATACATGTATATAAAATAAAAAGTTAGAATGCAAATTACCAGAATACTCATTTTTTCAGTTTTCAAGAGGCCAAAATTAACAAATATTTTCTTCGATTTAAGGAGATTTGTGTACTGTGAATTCACCTCAGAAGGTCAGATAATGATTGTAGAATATTATCTGAGACTTCCACAAAAGATAATAACTGTTCTTTGATAATAATATAATAAATCATCGCATAAAATCATTATTGTACGCATATTCATCAGATCTGGAACAGAGTATACACATTATCTACTTAAATATATTTCTGTGCTACTATATATATCAATAAGCTTATATGCTATTTGGCTTAACAATGAAACACTATAAGAAGACGTGGTGTAATTATTATAGTAACCGTGTTACAATAGGGGGCGCTTTTTGCGATGATTAACTAAACTGTTACAAAAAATCTTAAAATATTTATATTTTAAAGTTAAGCCTTTTTTCTATTACGTACATTTGAAGTATTTGGACAAATTTTATATCTGGATACATAAAATAGAACTACATTAAAATTGGTATCAAATTCAACTTGATAATCACTGTTACTCCTTTTTATTGCTCTCTTCAATTATACTGATTGAGAATTGTAAATGTTAATAATGTCCATAACTATACGGACATTATTTTCATTTCATAAATGAAGTATTCTTCAAATTATGATATTTTTTATTTAGTCTACTGGAGGTAGGGGTTAAGGTTAAGATTGAGGTTAAAGCTGAGGCTAAGACTGAGGTTAAAGCTGGATATATAAAAAAATATATTACATTAAAAAAAAATTAATCTTATAATAACTGTTAGTACTTTTTAACTTTTTCTTCAATTATACTGATTGAGAATTGTAAATGTAAATAGTGTCCATATTAATATAGACGTTATTTATATTTAAAATTTGTATTGAATATAATTAAAGACAGTGGTAAATAAGTATAGTAAGCAAGTACAAATTGTGTTTGATACTTTGATATTTTAATATAACGTTTAATTACACTAGCAACGGATAGATTCCCAAGTCACACGGAGAATGCTCACAGTAATTAATTAAACAGAAATATTCTTTAAATTATTCTTTTATTATACGAGATGTAAATAGAAACCAATTTAGTTGATTTTTTTCATCCCATGATTTGGTGGTTTTTTTTTCCAACATCTTCAGGGGTAATGTTTTGTCTTGTTCTAATGTTGTGATCAAGTGATCTATTATTAGATAATTTCGGTACGTAAGGTACCGAAAAATCTTTTATAATAACTTAAATGAAACTACGTAGGAGTATTTCAGGAATTAGTTAACAAGATAATGGTGTATTTAAAGATTTAAAAAGTCAGAAATACAAGATTGAGAAAAATTGGTAAGGGCTAGAGAAAGAGAAAGCAGGATGTGGCTAAGAAAGTAGGATGTAGTTAAAAAAGCAGGATGTGGTCAAGAAAGCAGGATGTGTTAAAAAAGCAGAATGTGTTAAAAAAGCAGGATGTGATTAAGAAAGCAGGATGTGGTTAAGAAAGCAGGATGTGCTTAAGAAAGTAGGATGTGGTTATGAAACCAGAATTTGGTCAAGAAAGCAGGATGTGGTCAAGAAAGCAGGTGTGGTTAAGAAAGCATTCGCCCCCAAATTGTTATTAATAATCATGAAACACATTTATATAAGAACTGAATACACAATTGAGTGTATTAGGTAATAACTAAATACGTAAATAAATAGTTACTAATAGGTAAATAACTAAAACTAGGGTAATATTAATCAAGATTTATCTTCCTAATATACAACATATTCCCGATATTTATTCAATAAATTATATACTTGTACAATATAAAAGGAAAATAAATATTTATTTGGAGATAATAAACTTAATTGCCTAGTAAAAAAACTTACCCTTACTTGAGCAGCATTTTGTTGATTATTTCTATCTCTACGATTTACTGTCTTTAATCCTTTGAGAAGTCTTGCTAGTGTTGTACGCTTTTTGGTCTCGCGACCTTCTAAAATATTGAGAAAAATATCGGAATTAAAAAGTAGATAAT
>NC_051847.1:188400574-188424366 GCF_002237135.1 Teleopsis dalmanni | reverse complement strand
TATTTACCAAGGACATTGCTGCTTATCTGTCTACGTATAAAATGTATATATCACATTTTATGTATTGCTAGCACAAATTATAACTAAAGATTTTGTTTAATAAAAGAGAACTCATTTAGGGCACCATTATTGCATTGAAGTATAGAGTTTATTTAATAGAAGTAGAAAGTCAGAAAGTCCTTGAGTTTATTTGAAGAGAAATATATGTTTTGAAATTTATAATAATATATTTAAAATATTTGAAATAAATTTATTTTTAAATCTAATCTAAAGAAATCTATTTCGAATATTACAGCATGTAATAGTGAAGAAATTTAATTATGAAAATTAATTTTTAATTAAGGAAATTCCTTGACTAAGCTTGTAGCTATTGTTGAATATTTAATTAAAAATATTTTTGTAATTAATTTTAAAACAAGCAATGGTTTTGTTTTATCCTTTTCAGTAATCTATTTTTCTATAAAAGAAGACTGTAAGTTAAATATCTTATAATTATTATCAAATTAGAAAATGAAAATTTATTTTAATAAATAAATAATTTTAAAATCGAAATAACATGCATTTCGTATTTCTTTGAATAAACTTGTATAAGTGCAATATGTAACGATATAGGGATACATCAAATAAAACATTATTGGAGAACTTCAAAAAATAATCAAAACATAAAATATGCTTGTACTATGTATTTTGCATTAATATGAAATGTTTTGCATTCCACCACTAATGAAAAATTTAGCTCCACTAATTAGCTAAAAATAGTTCATTATGTTATTATATATTATGCTATATATGGCTAAATACAATAATCTCCCCTATAATGCGGTACCCATTTAACGCCTTTTCATTATATTTCAATCCTTCGTATAACATTGGCATTCCCCCATATAACGCGGGGACTTGTACCCCATTCATAATTAGCTTCGCAAACCTTTGCACGTTTGTATACGAGATGTACGGGAATTAGGGGTATTCCCGTGTTTCCCTATAACGCAAAACGAATCTGCCGCGTTATAGAGGGGATATATTTATTAGTGAAATTTTACAACTGATCCAACACGACCAACGCCCAAGCTATCATGAGATAGTTATCAACAGATAACTAAAAATCATTCAAATGAGATTTTGGAATTACTTAATAAAAGCCGATTAGGCAAAGACACTTGGTGTTCGGCTACCACATGAATTAAGGTGGATTTGATTAGTCAAATTAACTTCCGTGAACCCCTGCTAAAACGCTAGGAAATCGCGATGAAAAATTGATTAAATATGACAATATGCAATGCAAGTGATTTAGTTAATAACCCATAACCCTCCACAAACGACTTCAAAGCCTGAATTCACAACATACAAGATTATGTTGAATGTTTAACAAGATTGAAAAAAATTGTTTAATTCAAACTGCTCCAGCCCGACCTAGTACAGTTATAAATTCGGTAATGTTTAGACTGCTTGAATGAAAGCTAACAGAACTAGCCAACAGAAAAACTGTCGAACCAGACACATCTTTGATGACTCGGAACTAATTAAAGAAGCTTGGTTTGAAATTTTAGAAGCATTCCAACGCTCGCTCTTCTCTCTTCCTCTCTCTCTTTATCTCTCTGCCTCTCCCTTTCTCTCTCTCCCTCCCTCTTTCTTTTTCTCTATTTCTCCCTCTTTATTTTTCTCTCTCTCTTTCCCTCTCTCTCTCCTTCTCTCCTTCCCTCTCTCTCTCCTTTTCTCATTCTCTCTTTCTCTCACTCTGTCTCTCACTCTACCACTCTCCCTAGCTCAAAGAGCCAGTCAAGCTTTTCGCTGATAAGCCACTTAAGTTCTACACCAATGAAATTATTAAGCTCCCCGAAAAATGGCAAAAAGCCATAAATAATAATGGACAAGAATTTGTTAATTGAATCTTATCTTCAATTAAGAAAATTTTTGTTCACAAATGTATCAAAAAACCACGAATCCTTACCATATTACCAATATTTGATCCTTTTATTCAAGTCATCTCTTCATTTTAGTTTAGATTTGTTAACACTGGCTAGTATTTAATAGAACACATGTACATTACTCATACCCGTTAGAGAGGTAGTTATAATATGCCCAATATTTTATCCTCTAACTAGTGACATTCAATCCCCCCAAATATTTCAATTGCCTTAAGCACTTGGCTTTGCATGGAACATGTCCTGAACCTAACTTTCTTTACTTTCGGATATGTTGAACCGTGAATATGCCAATTATTATTTTGAAACTCTCCAAATGAATAAATCAGATATATGAAAGTTATTTTGAATTCTTGCTATGATTATTATATGATTATATGATAACTTTAATCAAGTCCCATAAAGCAACAGTTCCTATTGACGATATTGTTTACAGTACTATCACAATAACATTTACAACCAGTTTTCAAGTTTTTAAAGCAGTCAACAATACTGCAAATGAAATCGCTTTATCCGGTATCCTTAAAGCATCCTTTGCGCAAATATAACAGAGCAAATGATTATAATTGTTATTTTTTCTTTATTTGTGTGTTTGCTATTCCTATTGTATCCATTTGTTATACGGAATAGACAATATATATTCACTTACAAACACATACCGTACACCCCTTTAGCAAAATAAATAAGCAAAACTGCAAATACATATGTCAGAGACACAGTTAAATTGTCATTGAGGCATTTTATATGTGCTTTCTGTTGGAACATTTTTCCTTGGTATATATTTGCCATAATATATCCTTGTATCTTGCAATGTTTAGCACACATATAAAATATTTATTTTTCTACAAATGAGTGCAATTTGCTGTTCCATTGTTTGGTCAGTAATTATGCAAAAGGTGATTGGACGAGAGACTGGTCATAAACCAGACGGAGCTGAAGGAAGAGTAACACTTCAAAGTCGAGAAAGTGACTGCATACCAAATGACACTCGAAATTTATATTAGCACAGCGCTCTGGGGTAGTAAAATAAATTTTATAGATAAAAAGTCAATCTTCTTTATTAATTATTTACTTTTTACTCTTGCTTAAGCCATATAATAATAAAAATTGGCATAAATAAAACAATAGAATCACATAAATCCGCAAACTTACAAACTCAGTTTGGGAGTAAATTAGGATTTGAATGCATTTTTAATGCAGGCAAAAAGCTTTTAGCTAATTTTTTGTATACAAAATGCACAAATAAATGCACATAAATATCCTGCATCCTGATACGTAAATCTAAATATGTTCGGGCATGTGTGAGATTTTTGGTTGTGTATTCTGTTTTATTTTACAAATTAAAATTCAAGACACATTCACTATTATGTTTCATGTTTTATTGTTGCTTATGTTATGCATTGGCACTAAGTGAAAAATAAAATTGTACGTTTCAGTTTACAAAATGGAATTTTGTAGTTTGTAGTTTATACTTTTAGCTTCAATGATGCAATATAAAGTGCAACAGTAATGCAACAAGAATAGCACCAGCAACAACAAAAACAACAACAACAATGCTAACAACAACTATATACTCAGAAGACAACATCACAACAAACCAATTGCCTTAAGCAACAACACATCACAACTCAACTCCAAAGGCTACTGCCTGCCTGCTATGACCGAAAGGATATTTTCTAGTCAGTCATGTTGTTCCACACAAGCATTGTTGTTGTCCTTTTTGCTGTTGCTGTTGCTGCTGCTACTGCTTCTTCTAGTGCTGACTTCATCTAATAAGGCAGGCACTGACTTTAGCTACTTGCTGATAACAGTCACGTATGTTTCTGGAAATTCATTTCGAACTTCATATGCGAGTGTTGCTGGTACCTGTGTTTCTGGACAGGATAAACACACTCTTATTTACTTGGTTTTCTGCAAGAACTGCAACAAATATAAATAAATTTAAGCTATTTCATATTAAAAATCAATTTTATTTCAATACTGATTGAAGGAGAAATAATTTCAAACTAATTCAATTTTATTTCTTCAAGCAAAAGCTGTAATAATATTTTTCAAAGTGAATTACGTGTAGCATATATGTATTTTCGTATAGATACAATACATATGTTTTAACAGTATATATGAAACAAGAGTTTTTTTTCATTTTTAAAAAACTTACAAATATTTTTCTTATATTTCAGATACTGCGTGATATACGGCAAGGACTTTTACAAATGAGTCGTGAAGGAAGAATAGGTAAGTTCTATACTTAAATTATTGGTTAGAATAATTTTCAGATCCACTTTAGTACAAAATACATATTAGACAAATAAGTTAGAAACTATTTAATGCACTAAAGATTGATATATGAGTTCAAGATCTTTTTTTGAGATACGCCACGCCTTAGCAAACCTTCAAATATTTTTTATATACACTAATTTAGATAAGGCTTAAAATTCCTACCAGGAATATTTTTTTTTATAATGGTAATTAACCCCGAAACACCACCCTTGAAGTGTTCATATTACCTTCAGAAACAGAAAAACGTCACACTGGGTTTTGTTAGGTGGATTTGATACTTGCTTGAACACTTTCATTAAATTATTTGCTAAGAATCTTCACTACATTTGATTTGTGCAATCGCGGAGCACTCTAAAGTATAACTGCAAAGACCTTACATCTAAATACTTCGAATAAAATAACACGTTTAAATTTTGCATGTTAACACATTGTAATGTTAGACTGTATCTTTCCATCTCGTTTTTCAAATTGTAAATGTGGTATATTTTTTCCAATAAACATTCCTTTAATTGAGCTTTGATCGACTACTAAGTTATGTTCTTTCAAGAGAGATATTCTGCAAAAAGACACGAGGTAGATGTATCTTTATTAATATTTCTTCGATCTTAGTATATACAATACCACAAAATCAACTCCATGATTCATAGTGATATTTACGAAATCTAGTTTAAAAATGCGTTAACAATATGAAATAAAACAGCTAAGCATATTAAAAAACGGAAAACTCATAATCATAAAGAAAATCTTAATATTAAAAGTAAATACAAGACACTGAATTAAAGACACAACGTATTATATATACTATAATATAAATAAAGTGAAGAAGAATTATAAATATAGTATATTATTTTGTAATTACTAAAAGTAAGGAATACACATTCTGTGTAAATTGTATTATAGCCGTATTTCCGAAGAAAAATTTGGTTTAAAAAAATTGTACACCTATGAGTAGGCTTTGTTTGGAAGACTGAACTCTTTATTTATATATAAAAAATTAAAGTTTTATTTAAGCATAAAAATACTTAAAAACTCTTCTCGACTTCGTTATTTGAAAAATATTTTATAATATAAAATTTCGGCTCTCTTAAAAAATATACTGACTGTAATAAAAACTAACGAAACAAAAAAATATTTTTATAAAATATTAAAAGTAATAATAAGTAAAATAAAAGTATTCAAGGAGAAAAAAAAGCATAAATATTTCAAACTTTTTTTTACTAATTTAAAACAACTTTTTTTTTCTCAAATTTCATGGCACAAAATTTTCTTTGCTTGAAGTTGTGTTGTGCCTTTTGTGAATTGTTTGTACTCTTTTCGGTTGCATTGCAAATGCTACTACCGTAAAATGCAGCACTGCGCTGTCGTCTGCAACTACGTTAACTCTCATGCATAAGTGAGCAGAAAATGTTATGTCCGCCTTTTAAAAAGTACTCCCGTAGAATCACACATGCAAATCTACTCACACAACACACACACAACTGAAATTACTTACTCATATTCGTATGCATGCTAATGTTTCACAAAAGTCGACTAGCAAAATTTTTTATTGTTAAATTTTGTATCCTTTACTGCTGTTGTTAGTGCTGCTGTGCAATTGCAGTTGCAAAAAAAAAGGATAAAAGTTTTCGTGCAACAGCGCGTAAAACAATATTGCAAATGTACAATTTTTGTTGCATATTTTTCGGCATTTTGACATTTAACTCAACCACTTCACTTCACTCCTCTCGACAAGCTTTTGTAATCATATGTTGATTGTCAGGAATTCATAAAAATTGCAGAGAATTTATCCTTTGTTAAAAGTTTAAATGTTGCATTTGTTTTGTTTTGTTTTGCTTTTCTTTCCTTTTTTGTTTTTTGTTTTTTTGTACTGTAATTATTTCAGTTGAAAAATTTAGGAATTAAATCTACTATTTTGAATTAATTACCGTAAAATCTTTCTTAACCGATTATTAGAATAACAATCACATTAGGTGAATATAAAGAGAATAAAAATTAATTATCATAAGTGTTTAGAATATTAGTTAAAAAAATTTACACAACCATCCTTCCGTGTCAATGCCCATTTCTAGCTAGGAGAAGATCTAAAATCTTCAGACCTTTTTTCTTACTGGCCTGATCGAGCTGTATGCTTGTAAAGTAAGAAACTAAGATAAATTCACAAAGCTGTTAGGTTGGTACGCCTTTACCTAATGAGAAAGTCGTTGCCTTTCGGCGTTGGTCGTACACTAACCTTCTAATCTATGTATGAAGCAACAATGGTACTACAGTGGTACTACAAACTGCCTTTATTTGAACTCATTCGATTTTCTAGGAAACAACAACGCCACTCCAACTTAACCCAACTTTTCCCAACCTATTTATTGAGCTATGATATCCATGAAAGATACTTCTTAATAATAATATTCAAGTGCTTGTAAATTTGTTTTAAATTTCTTAAGCTTACATTTTAGAACTACAACTTCATTTAGTCCTATATTGTTATTTTAGTGTTCCTACACATTAACCTCCAAATATTGTATAGTATTTAAATTTTTGTAAGTACTTTTATCTTTCCATCAATTTCTAATTTTAAACTTTTTTCTACCTTATTCATTTGTTCTAAAGGACTTTATAATTTTTATATAAAACTATGAGATTGTATGTTAATATATGCGAATAGTTAAATAATTTTTTAAAATCAATTTCTGTATTTCTAGATGATACATATATGTATGATGATGCGGTGCGAGGTCCTCACTACGCTATTGGTGGCATACATCATCAAGGACATTGGTATGACGAACCACCATATGAAAGTGATCCAGATGACTTCTTAATGTCAGGTTTAAACTGTGGTCCAGCGGCTACAATACAGGTATATTAAGTTTATATATGTTATTTTAATAGTTTATGGATTAGTCGAATAAAAGTTTTATATATATTATTATAGTTATAAGTTGAATAAACAGAATATTATGCATAATATATTTATATATATATATATATATATATATATATAAATATGTTAAATTTAAAGTTCATATCTAAAAGGATTATATTTTTAAATATTTAGTCATTATTGCTCACAAATTATGATTTACTTATTTCTTTAAGACTACGATCGGCAGTAATAAATACCTACTAGCATGGCAAAGCTGTATTTTATTATATGAATAATTATGTTAATTAGACTAGTAGAATTCTAATATATGCTACGATCGAAGTAGCAAAACTGGTGTCAATGTTAGTAATCTACAAAGTATAATATTACTTTTAACCAGTAAAAAGGAGCTATAGAAAAGGAAAATGAAACACTTTTATAAACATTTTCAGTGTTGGCAAAACTAACAAATTCCATATAGAAAGCCTACGAACTAATGAGCCGTCGGATATCCCAAAAGTAGATCTTCCAAATGTAATCGCTTTCATCAGCCTTTAAAGTCAGTTTTAAAACTTACCATTTTATGCCTAACTGTGTGATAACTAAACCACTGCTATTCTCTACTAGGCCAAAAGAAAAAGCTGAACTAGGAGCATAAAAGGTGCATAGGAGCACAGAAAAAGGAAAATTAGAAGATAATAGAAAAATAAAAGGAAAATATAAGAATTAGAAAATACAAATAAATCTTAACATAGACGAATTTACCATAACAGCGACAAACGATTTTTGAGCGTTAACTGTAAGGTTACTAATATTTTATAGATTAGACTAGATGGATTTCGAACGAATAACCTTTCAAATTTTAACATATCTGCAGTTCATTTACTTACTAAAGTATAGTACGGACTATTGCACTATTTGCTATTGATTTGACGGTGCCATATTTTAACAAGTAGATTGGGCAGAAGTTAAAAAAATAGAATCTATTAATTATTTTCTAAATTTTTGCTGAGAAGTATTTACCAAGCGACTTTAATGTCTATAAAATCATTCATCCACTAACCTAGCAGAGATAACGAAACTGGATTTATTGAATCTTCTTAAGTTTATCTCTTAAGCACCACATTGTTCAGCCAGAGTAATACACAGATTTAACGAGGGTTAGTGGACCTCACCTTTCAGACTATCTGGAGGGAAACACAATGTGCAATAGATTCTCCGATTGGTTGTATTGATTAGCATTTGTTCAATCTTTTTAGTTTGGTCTCCTTTACACCACATGGTTCAACAAGGATAATATACGGAGTTAGCGATGGTTGGTGGACCTCATCTTTCAGACTAGCTGGAGAGAATCACAATGTGCAGTAGATATCTCCGATTGGTTATATTGATTCAGCATGCACCCTTCTCAACTTAACCTAATCAACTATTAATTTATGACAAATTGCTTTTACCTTTAGTACATAAAGATGAATAAGAAAAATTGATTTGAAAAAGTTGACATATTTGGAAAGAAGGTTTGGTTCAGGTTTACTGATGCTGCAATGTGATTCATACCGATAATTGTACTAAACTTCAGTTATTTACTAGTTTCTAGCAACCTTCACACTAACAAATATTGAACCTCAGTAGCACATTTGTCAAATTAATTGCGAAAATGTGAGCATTAAGTCTCTTTTTGATATCATCACAGACTGATAGCCAAGATTGCAAAACCGATTTTTTTCTTTGTTGCATGGAATAAATTTATAAGATTTTTATGGTATCTGAGATATCTCTTTCATTACATTATAAATGTCTTCACTAATCTAAAATACACTTTATTCAAATGAGTATGAAGTGTGTAAAAATCACAGCTCGTAGAGCTCTAAAATTCAAGTGCACGCTGAGACATACTTCAAAGCTTGTAAGAGTTTTCTTGAATTTAAAGATTTTGCACCAGAAGTAAGTGATTTATGCACTTGCAAGTGGCTTTCAATACAAAGAATATTCAGATTGAAAATAGTTTTGTAAGGAATAGTAAATAAAGTCAATTTTTTTAACATGCAGTAGTTTGACTTCTGAATTTCGATAGGTTTTTTTTTATCTCAAACGAGTCGAGCAATTGAAATCAATGAAGCAATCTCTCGCAATAGAGACTCAATGCACTAATAAAAATCTCGTATCTCCACACACCCACAAAATGTATATAGTGTAGTGAGTACTTGAATTTATCAATGGCGGTCTACTTATATTATTTTACAGGAAGCTGAGATATTTTCAATTTTTAAACTATATTCTCTTATCCTTTTTATGGTGCGGATTCTTCTGTCTTCTAAGCACTTTGCAAATAGACAAAATCGCTGTTTGAATTTATGCGGCACATTCGTCTTTGTTATTTTCCATGATTATCGCTGCGACTGCGTTGACGCTTGTCAATTTTACTTGCTTTATATCTTCCGCAACTTAAGAATCTTCCAGTTATCTTACAATACAGATATATATACATATCTATATTGTATGTAGAGAGTCTTGTAGTATAAAGTTTTTGTAGTTGCAGTTGTTTTTTTTTGCCTAACTAAGCTGTTTGGCTGCTGCTTAAGTTCCTTGGTGCTTGTGCGACTTAAGTTGCATTTTTCGTTTATTTACTGATGAAGTTGCTCCATGTTTTGGTTCCTTGCCTGTTGGAATGCGGCACGCAAGTTGCTCATTTCGTTGTCTTTGCTGCATTCACATAGCGAAAGTTTATACTTTTACTCACTGGGAGTTTTTATCCTTTTCAATTTTTAACAATTTTTCTTCTTCGTTTTTGCTTAGCAAACATTTTATTAAATTATTCGCTAAATTATTTTTTGTTGTGGATTGATTTTGAATTTGTTTTCCATTTCAGTTTTGAATTTGTTGCAATCATTTTTCAATCTACAAGTACATTTTTATAGATTTTTATTAAATGTTTATTGACAAGTGAAATTGCATAATTTTTTATGAATTTTTTATCGTTGGGTTTGCATAGAAGTTTGCCTCTTTTTGCGACTAACTTTGGGAATAACTTCGATTTTACATAATTTTTGAAAAGTCTTCCTTATTTATCTTTTTGCTTCGCGTTTGGCTCTTAAGTACTTTGCAAACTTGTAGATATTTGTGGCTTTTGATTTGGGTTGATTTTGTGGGTTTTATCCATTGGTTTTCTACTTCCAACTGAAATTCAATAAAATGGGTTTTACTTTGATGTCAAATTTGCTAAAATTTGTGGCTTTTGTGTGCATGTACTCTCCTATTTTGCATGTTCATGAAGGAATTCCGGAATATTAGGTTGAAAAAATTCTAAATCCTTTGCTATTAGAATTGTGACAAATTTATAATTTATTGCATTTGTTTGGTTTTATATGTAAATATAGTTTAGAATATGCTCAATGCTAAGCTGTTGCAGTTTTTATTAATTTAAATAAACTTAAAATGAAATTATTATATTTGCAATGGGACCGCATAACCTTATTTATTCAATTATATTTGATTTGAAATCAATGTGATTTAAATTAAATTTAATTTCAGTTCACAAAATTTTCTTAGAAAGAGCAATATTTACTACAGTTATAACTAAGAATTTAATAAAGTAATTCATATTTGACAGGGCAAGAGTTCAACCCTTGGTATCTGCAGTCTCAAAAAATTAGAGAATTATTTCCAAGACCACTGATGATGGGTATTTCGCAATATTCGAAAAAGCTAAATGGTCAAACAAAAATTCAATTTTTTAAAATAATATATAAAAAATAAGGTTTTTTGTTGTTGGAATTCACTTCTTCTCGATAAAAACCTCATTATGAAATATACAGTTTCTATTAAATGTAATAGTCACTTCCGTCTTTAAAATGACATTAAATTACAACTTATAAAGTAATTTTTAAATTTATAAAAATTAATAATTTAATAAAAAATTTATTAATTTATTTAAATATAATAATTATATCTAGTTAATATAAACAATAGTTTATATTAAAAAAATAGTTTTATTTCACATAACTGACGTTAAAAATCAATTTAATATAACCTAATATAATATTATGATAATATGATATTAAAAATCTCACTGAACCAAATTCTTCTTCCAAAAATTGTCTGAGAAGAACAGCAAATACGCACTGAAGATAGAATTCATAGACAATAATTGGAGTGATATGTGGTCACTCTCTTTTGAACAAGCATAAACTGTGGTTAAAACCATCAAAAACATCCGATTATAGACTATGTATTTATGAAAGAAACATATAAATATCCCACATATCTTCAGAGAATTCCCATACTTTATACTCTATAGTAGTCTATAGTACAATTATATAGAATTCCAAAAATAATTGATCCATGAATCGGTATGGTCAAATATCGACATAGAAAGGATTAAGACTTATATGGATAGAACTGAAATCTTTCAGTGACTTTAAAACGGGCAAGCTACAGCGGACGCACAGTCATGAACACTTAATAGTCGAGTTCGTATAACAACTAGGACGAGGCTCCAATAAATCATTCTCTGCAGTTGTGTATCATAATGTATATCTTTATGCTTAATATTGTTATATCTTCTTTCTTTCAACGACTACTTTTCTTCCTTATACAAATATACGAATTATATATTCGAACAATATATTGCCTATTAATTTCTGATTTTCTGATAACAAAAAAAGAGATTTATATTTCAACTATATTTCGCGTTGAGAACACCTCACCATTAAGAAAAGCATTTTTTATAGTAGCTATAGAGAGCTGTCTAGTAGACATTATACAGAAATCGGCAGACAAAGTTCAAAAATTATTGCTCAAAAATTGTACACCATTGCAAATATATATAGCACGATTTAAAATATTACTGGAAGGCAGACAACTTTCATTATTAACATTTTGCTTAAAAAACTAAGAATTGATCGTCTAGTGATTACAGAGTACAATGTAATATACTTATTTTAAAATTTATTCTACCTGAAATATTGTTGTCATATAAGTTAACATTAAGTCTAGGGTACAATACAATGTCCAAAAAATTTATGCTTTTTTGGGCATCTATGAGATTTGATTTCTAATAAATATTGAATTTCCTGAAATGGAAGTAATTTAAAAGTACAAATTTAAATTTTACAGTATTGACATACTTTTAATGAGAATATTTTAATTAATTGTCATTTTCATAATAAATATAATAACTCATTTAATAATTAATATAAGATAACACAAATTTTTTATTCTCAGTAAATATTCGAACTTGATTTTAGTAAATATTTACTTACAATGATTACTTACAATCATTTGATAATTTTTAAATAAGTACTTGTTTCAAGAAAATATTTATTTTAATTAATTGTCATAGTGGAATAAATCACTATGTAAATAATACATAATATAAAATACTAAAAAACACAACAATTCTTTCTTGTTTATTTAACTTAAGTAAATATTTACTTAAAATACTCAACTAATTGTGCAAAGGTTCGGAAAAAGCATTTAGTTTAATTAATTATCTGATTTATATTAAATTGGGTAATATAAACTTATTATGTAGGGAAGATAATTAGCAGCCGTATTTTCCTTTTTTAGATATTCAGAGTATAAAATTTATAATTATGCAGTTACGTCTGTTCTTCAACTCTCATGATTTGTTAATGATAATGGCCTGTTATGATTTTATATAATCTCTGTGGGATCCCTAACTAAAATACGTTCGTTGAACAATTTTATCAATTTTTATCATATAAATATTAAATAATTAAATCAACATCAAGATCTCATCAATAACATTGATAAGTGCCTTGTAAATTACAAAGTATATTTTGCAAAAAAAGATGTAGTTAACAGCACCAAAAAAAGGGCCAAAAAATGTGGAAAAAGCAAAGCCAAAATATGCTTAGATATATCTGGGAATAAATCTGCATTAACATTTTCAACGTTGAAATATTGTAATCTTGAAGTTGAGCAATGCCATGTAAATTTTATAATTTTGTATGCAAAGAAATTGCAGCTAACAGCACCAACCGCGTGCCTCAAAAATGGAAAAAAAATCGCTAAAAGATGCGTACATATTTATAGAGAGAACCCATTTATAAACATATTCAACGTTAAAAATATTACATATTGTTAAATAATAACAGGAACAGAACTGAGTTTTCATTATTTTCTTCATTAGGGCTATTTGCTACTTAGTTATCCGATACAGAGAATGGTTTAAGTAAATTATTCACAATTCTACTGTCTAGTATTCATAATAACGGTTTTAAGATATTGTGTTATCTACCATTTTATTGAAAAAAAAAAACTGTCTTGTCATTTTTATATTTAATTTAATAACTATGTTTTGCTATACTGATTTAGAGTATTCTTATCTAATTATTCCACTTAAAATTTCGGGGACTCTTAATTTTTTATAATCGTTAACCTTTTCTATTAAGTCTTTACGAATTCATAATTTATTAAATTATGTGTTTATTTTTAATGTTTAAAAAATTGTATATGTACTTATATAACGATAACATTATACTAGCAAACTAACCTAGTTTTGTATATCTCCTGCTATTATGGTAGATATTCAAGTCTTCTACTTATATGCATTAAATAAAGAGTGAAAAGAAATTTATATAGAAATTTAAACGAGTGTTCTAAGCTTCCAATGTTTCTGTTAAATATATATTTTCCACTATTTTTATTTATTTAAATATATTACTGTTAATATAATATATATAATGTTTTAAAAGATATGTATTTCTTTTAATTAAAAATATTTTACTGTGTTCAAGAGAGACCATTTATTATTTTTATACATATTATTTTATATTAATATTATGTTAAATTTTATTTTATACAAATTATTTTAAAATATATACATTTATTTAAAACAATGATGGATGTTATTTTTTTATTATAATTGGATATATTTTTCCAAATTTAAAAGATTAATCATATTTTGTAAAATATGGTTATGCACTATATATAGCGCAATAAATTGTCTTCTCAAATAAAGAATTGAAATAGTCGTAAATTTTATTCACATTGGTTGGAAACTGTGTTAAGCACGTATTTCAAAAATATAATTTTTTTTTGTCCTCTTCAAATAGTCACGCTCAACTTATTTCAGAATCTAAATGATCGATTTCACAACAATTACATACACTACTCTACTCCCTTTCATTTCATGAGAAAAAATATATTTTTTAATATTAAATTGCGACAATTCTATCATCACTTGTCAATTTTTTTCATTTTTTTTTTAAATTTAATTGATGTAAAAATTTTACTGTTCGGAACACAACCAACAGAGTATCATATCGAACTAAAAAATATTTTAAAAAAAATATAATTAAATTAAAATAGAAATAAATTTTACTTCCGTGCCTTTCAATAGTCAGAAATATTCGAATAAATTGTAAATATTGCAAACAAAAAAAGAGTGAACTGACAAAGCAAATATTAAGACAAAAAAAGTGCTTTTATTTATTCAAAAGTGCTCTAGTTTCAGTAAAATTAAGCCATCAAACTCAGTGTACGAAGTTACAAACTTTTCAACTATTTTGATTAATTAAAATAATTCTTGAAATATTTCAAAACTGTTTGAAATATAAAATAAAATAGATGCAAGTTGAAAGTTCGTTTTATTAAAGCCAACATTTCAATTATTTTGTGCTTTTTGTATACATTTGTATCTTTTGTGGAGCCTTAAAGTTGGAATAGAAACAATTTTTAAGCTTTAATTTTTGACTGTAAGAGATACATCGAGATTTGAATTTATGTTAACCACAGCTACAGAAAAACCAAAACAAACAGCAAACTTTTTCAAACTTTTTTAATTTTTCATAAATTTAAAATATTTCATTTTCTCCATTTACATTTACCATTTCCTTTTCTAATTTGCAGGGCGGCCGTGTACGTTTCACTTCAAATCGCGAAAGTACGGGCGTAATTTCATTAAGATCAGCTGGAGATATTTCACTACCACAACGTGGACCACCAAGACGCGGTCTTATCGTACCACAGCAGCCACCAAATCCACCGACAATAATACCATTAACGCATGCCAGGTAAGTTGTGCCCTCAGGAGATATAAAATTTTCCATCTTACCAGAAAAAAAAAATATAAGTACTCACCAGTCTTACACTGCCAATGCCTCACTTCTATATACCTATATATATATATTTTGTGTGATGTATTTTGTTACCTTTTATTTATTATGTTTATATGTATTTTTTGTATATTGTTGTTTTGTTGGTGACCTATTAATAATAAATACAAAACAACAACAACAACAACGGGAGAGAAAAAGAGCAGTAAACACAAAATTTTGCAAAAATAAAGTAAACACAAAACGTGTTAAATGAAACACCTTCATCTTTGCATTATCCTTTGGCAGGATATTATGCTAACCGCAATGCTACTAAATATATAAACTTCTACGGAACACACACAAATGGCACAGATACAAATAGTCGTCACCTATGCCCACTTTCGTAAGTTACTCCAGTATTGGATTTATTGCGAACGTATAAATATTTGCCGTAATTTGTTTAGCATGCCACTAAGGTTGTGGCTTTTTGTTATAATAAGTAGGAAGTAAACAGGGTGTGGCGATGATTGCTCGGATAACTCGTAAAATAAATAAATATATATATAAATATATAAGTATGACTTTACACAGCAAAAGTATCCCTCTTTTATTCTTGCATACTTTTCTGCAGTTACTTAATTACTACATCAGTCACACGGTGCGTATGAGTGTTGATAATTTTGGTGGTGTTAGAATTTTTGGGTTAAGTAAATCTAATGTTGACTCTGCTAAGCACTTGTAATTGCGTTAAGCTTTTAATCCTTGATACTTGGCAAAGTTTAATAATGAACAATTTATTCACTAAACGTATTGAAATAAAATTGGCGTGTATGTGAAGAGATATTTATGTATATAGTGAAATCTTGATTAAACTCTGCATCTCTCTTAACGGTGTAATGCTTCTAGTCTCTAGTTTTTATTATTCTTTAAGAGATTCTTCGTTTTTGATTGTTGCCAAGGTATACTCATATACTCATCTATACTCATAGTATTAAAATAACGGATACATGATAGCAATGTACGAAGACATGATAGGTATAAATAAAGAGCAAGATCAAAAATCTATACATCTGAGTAAATGAGATACAGCGTTCGCTCTGTGAGACAATATGAAAGATATCACGCATAGCACAGGGTAAATGTACTGCAATTTACTAACTGAAAATAATAAGAACAAAAAGTGTATTTATGTCTCTATTTATGATTAAAAGCTTTAAGCTATCCGATTAGTTAAATATAAAATTTGCATTTATGATCCTTTCATATATGGAAAAATTACATAAAAATCTTTCCATTTGATAGTATTCAGTTCAGAGAGGAACAAATGTTCTTAATTTATAATAATATTCATCTCAAGCATATTGTTCTTATCTAGATATTAGAGATAATATATATGTTATATTAATATCTATATATTTAAACACAAAATATATTAATATTAAAAGCCTAATGTATTGATCAATGGGACCTTATTAAAAGCCATTATATATAGCTCGGCTATTTGGTCCATTATAAAGTATGAAAAGAGAGGGTCTCACTTTATTCTTATATTGCGTCTGTTGCATCGTATTATTTTTCCATTTTTTTATCCTATTATTTTTCCCATTTTGTTTTTCTTGTTATTGTTTACATATAGTACAATAATTAAATAATAATACAAGCACTGTTAAATCAAATGTTTATATTTAATTTATATTCCTATATTGAAACTAAAATATTAACTAAGTTGAAAGCTAGGTCAAATATAATAATTTTATCATATTTAGTTTAATTTCAATTGCTTTTTCGTGGTTTGTATTTGCAAAACACAAAACCGCGTTAGCAAAAACACTTGAGATTTTATTTAATATATACAATTATTTGCCATTAAATTTACAAACAATAAAAGCAATAAAATTTAATTTAATAGTATTAATATAGATTGTAATATTCATTCTCACTAAAAATTTTATAATAATTTAATAGTTACATATATAAAATCTATCTGTTATAGTCTAATACTTATGCATTTATAAATTTAATCGATTTAAATTTTATAAACAAATTGGTATTAATATTTAAACTAACAAAAAAATTTAAAGAATATTTCCACAATTGGCTCATAGTACATCAGAGAAACCTATCAAATAGAAATATCAAGAAATAATTTAAGATAAATTAAATTCTTTTTAACAAATCGCTGTTATTTAAAAAAAATTTTTACCTAATAATTTTCTCACTGACCCATTTCAATTGTTTCTCATGACATGACCAAGTCAACGATGTCGCTGGATGTTGTTTTGCCGAATTATATCAATGTCATGATAAAGCGAATATATAGCTCATGGTTTATTTGGATGCGATAATCGTCATCAACTTATAAAGAATCAAAGATCTTACAAAGAACTGTTGTCTCGTAAACTCGACACTACTTTATCATTCTGTGATAGAATACATGCTTTTGAACCATGCAAAAATTCATGTCGTGAATCGTAAGTTTTGTTTTTCAAGAGAAGCCTCTACAACCCAATTTTCCATTGAACCTTTAGTAGGACAGTGTTGATTCTTCATCTAATTTCTACGCTGATATCGTTGTTGCTGATTACGGTAGTGCCAAGGTAGTTAAAATACTTAACTGGTTTAAAAGTACAGTCACCAACCACCAGTTCATTGTTAATATTAGCCGACATTTACTTTGTTTTGCCCTCATTTAGTGCTAAGCCCATTTTTTTCATTAAAGAAATTAACGAAAAAAACTTACTAAGGTAATACTTTGAAATTTCACTTGTAAACAATCTATAATATCGACGTTTCCTGCTCTACCAATTAACTAAAGAAAATATTGTAAAAATCACTCTAAGGAAGAACTATCAAAATCAGTCTTCTCAACTTTACCTTAACTCATTTAAAACACCTTTTTGCAACATTAATATATTTTATAGTTTCACTACGTGACACACCTCAGAAAGCAATCAGCACTGAATTTTTGGTTAAACAATTCCCATTCATTAATTTCGACTTTTCTCTAGGTTAGAGCATACAAAGTTCACGGAGACCTGCTACAAATCAAGCTCGGAATAAATGTGTTTGCAAAATAAATACATTTTTATAAATAACAGTTTTATTTCAGGACACGACGCCTATGCCTACTGACCTTTGATGCCTACAATGCCAACAGCTTCACCTTACACATCTCCACCGTGTCTAGGCCGGGTGCCCTATTTTAAGATATTTATAAGCTTGTGTTGCTGTTGTTGTTGTTATTGTTGTTGCTGTTATTGTTGTTGCTGCGGTGGGAGCACACATAAAAAGCTATAAAACATTGTGCAAAGTTTTTTGATTACTTCAGCTGCAGTTGGAATTCTTAACTAAATTTTGCCAAAGTTACAACCCTGCACGCACATTTACACATACACACACACACATGCATATACAACAAAACACACAAATAAATGTAAACAAACTTTTATGTATGTGTGTGTATTTGTTCATCAATACGAATTCATGTAGAATGGATATACGCAGGAATATTGGCAATGAAACAGTGTATTTAGCCAGTGTTGCCATTGCACACACTTACTTTTTCCTACGTTTTAATGTCGGATTTTATTGTCTGTTGGTTTGTTAGTCTTTATGTCAGTTTGTTGTTATTGTGCCTGTTGTTGTTGTTGTTGTTGTTGTTGTTGTTGTTGGAAACTGTGTATGTTTTACTGATTGGCTGCTTCTATTTCGATTGGTTTCCCTGCTTGAATTTACTCTATGCTTTTGTTTTTTTTTGTTTTTTTCTTCTTTTTGCTTTTACTTTTGTATTTGCCTTTGTTTGACGTTGTGCGTACGTGTGGAAAAAGGATACGATATAAATTTGATTGAGTATGTGTGGTATTGACTGACAGGATAACACTATTTTTGCAAAAGTGTTATTATTGTTGTCGATTTCTCATTAGTTCATTTCGCATTTCACATTTTACTTTACTTTTCGTATTTGTGTTCACCAAAAGTGTTTGTTCGTCTGTGTTGGATTTGGCAATGAATGTGTGCGTATGTGTGTGTGTTCGTATGTGTAGGTGCGTAACAATATGAAATTGATGACTTCTGTTTGCTTCAATGAATTTGTGATACCCATTACACAAAATTTCCATCATTCTATATTACTTAAGTAAAATTCTGTAAATATAATTGAGATAGCTCTAATATAGCTCTACTCTGTAATATCATACATAATTTGTTTTTCTACGAATTGAGGTAAGTGGTTTGTGAAGTGCAAATTAATCCTTTTAATTTAAAAAATTACTAATTTTAATTTTTTCTTGCCGACAGTGGCGTGTCTTTATGAAGAAAGAAACTATTTAAACGGATTGACAGGCACGAGTTCTAAGCCTGGCGCTTGCAGTCCAAACAAATTATATACAGACTATAAACTAATTAAATAAAAATTCGATTATTTCCTAAGACCACTGATGAAGAGTTCTTGGCAATACTCGAAACAGCGTTGTATGTTCAGCCAAAATTCAATAAATTGAATAAATTTTTGTCTTTGTCCTTTCTTTCTTTGCTATTCGAATCCGTCTAACTTAAAAAATTATTATTCAATCTTTTCAACATATTTTACAAATAAATGAAAATTTCAGTGACTGCAACTTGAGTTAAAACTTACTTTTTAATTCAAGAAACTATAACCCATCTCCATTAAACTACACCCAAAGACCTACTTGAATTTAACTTCTTTACTCATTTTTGCGTTCAAGCCCTTTCAGGTCATGATGGGCACAGTGTTCATATTTTTGTTCAAGCTGTTCTCAGAAAATATCTTGGGTATAGTTATCTTTATCTTTCGTCAAGGTACGTTTATCTTAATACAGATTTTTATCAACCTTTCATTGGTTGGTGTGAAGGTTAGAACGTTTCTTAGCCTTCCCGACTTACCGTAAATCCGATTCCAATCTTCATTTCCTGAAGAATAGTAATGTCAATTTTGTATTTCTTAATATTTATTCACTTTAAAGAGTGTAATTAAGTAAAACAGCTCCTTAAAATTGTTTGTTGGGTCCTTTAGTCTAATATTTTTTTCATATATTTTTCTTTTGATTTTTTTTCTATTTTTTAAAATTTTTTTTGTTTTTTTTTTTATAAGTTTATTGGGTGCTTTTGTATGTTACCTTTTTGATATGTTTGCGGTACTGTAACTGTCAGTGTCAGTGTCACTGTCATTTCTGCTATACAATGATAAGAAAATGAAATGAAAATAAAAAAAATTTTATTTGGTTTTGATTCTATTTTATTTGTGCTGCGTTTATATTCGTACCTTTTTAATCCTTTTTTATATCTACCATTTCGATTTTTTTTCTTTTTTTGAGTCAACACCTATAAATGCCGTCAGCATTGAAAACTGATATCGATAGTTTTTTCAAAAATTCTGACGCAAGACATTATGTGAATGATGTACACAAATGACAGCTATTAAAAAGTTAAATAGTTCATTACATTGCTGAAGCGTAAATATGAGGATTCCTATTATTTCAGTTATCGGATGTGCTTTCGGAGAGGTTCAGCAAATACTCATAGCAATAAGTTTTTTGATTACAATCAACAATCAATTTTGGTTTTAGGAGCGTTGTGAAGTTACATATTGAAGTAAATACAACCGACAAGATTGACAGTTTATATTTAACTGAATTTTGTTTACATTTCATTATTTAAGATTGCTTAAACTAATGCAAAACATACTAGATTATAACACTTTCTCCGCCCTTAATTTTTGACAAAGTTCAAGTTTTCCTGAAATCGTCGGATTCAAATCGATTAACAACCTTCCGAATACGACCACTTTTTCGAAGTTGAACTACTTCGGTAGAACGTTCTTCACTAGGCATTAATGTTGATTGGCTAGATGAAGGCGGTGTGGCATTGATGAAATTTGGAGTGAATTCAAAAATTGGTTGTGAAGAGAGGTCAGAGCTACTTCTAGTTTTAAGCTGATTAACATGACGTTTGATGTAACCAAAAGATGTGTTCACTCGGTAAACCATTTTACCAAGTTGTTTCACAATAACTCCTTTTATCCATTTTTCCCCTCTTGCGTAGTTTCGAGCGAAGACGGGTTGCTTTAGACTAAATTTCATTTTCCGTTTCGAAGCTTCAAGGTGCTTCCTAGGCGATTCAAACAGTTGACTCAACAAGGTACGAACAGGCCTTCCATGTAAAAGTTCTGCAGGTGATTTACCCTCAGCATTCGGCATTGCACGATATGTTGCAAGATATTTTGATACAGCGAATTTGAGAGACCATCCATCGTCAATGTTTTTCTTAACAGCAGTTTTAAAAGATCTGACGAATCGTTCGGCTAACCCGTTTGAGGCTGGATGAAACGGCGCTGTTGTTATATGTTTGATGCCAAGTTTTGAGCAAAAATGTTTGAATGCTTCAGCTGTAAATTGCGGACCATTGTCACTTACGATGGTTTCTGGTATACCTTCCAGAGAAAATATAGAAGACAATGCTGATATGGTGTCAACCGTTGTTGTTGTAGATAGTTGTACAACGAACGGAAATTGCGAGAAAGCGTCGACACAAATTAGCCACATTGAATTACAAAATGGACCAGCAAAGTCGATATGTACTCTCTCCCAAGGTCGATCAGCTTCAGGCCAGCTTACGTATTCACGTGCGTGAACAGGATTTGCAATTTTGCATACATCACAATTTTCAGTTAATTGTGCGATGTCTTTGTCAATATTAGTCCACCAGACATGTTGTCGAGCTAGCTGTTTCATTCTCGATACTCCCCAATGACCATCATGAAGAAGTTTAAGAATTTTCTGCTTAAGGGAGGCTGGAATGACAACCCGGTTGTACTCCGTCTGGAGGCAAAGCAAATTGTTGTTTAGTATTAAAGCAAAGCGATGATTGAAAAATGATCGAAGATCAGCATCTTGAGGCATTAGCTTTTCAGGCCAACCGTTTGTAACGAGAAAATAAACTCGGCGAAGAATTGGGTCATTTTTGGCATGCTGACGAATTATTTCAGCGTCGATAGGTGTGTTAAGTTCATTGATGTTGAAACAGGATTCTTCATGATCAAAAGTTTTGTCTTCACCAACAGGTAAACGAGATAAAGCATCGGCATTTCCATGCTCAGTAGTTTTACGATACCGAACATCATACTGATAAGCCATTAGTATAATAGCCCATCGCTGTAAACGATGTGACGTCATCGACGGCAACTGATGAATTGGATTAAAAATGCTAACAAGAGGTTTGTGGTCAGTAACCAATGTGAATCTTCTTCCGTATAAATATTGATGGAAACGCTTGACTCCAAAAACGATAGCTAGCCCTTCCTTCTCTATCTGACTATATCGTCGTTGATGAATGTCGAGAGTTTTAGATGCAAAAGCAATAGGCCTTTCTGTACCGTCAACGTACGTATGCGAGAGCACGACTCCTATGCCATAGGAGGAGGCATCTGTAGCTAGAACCAACGGTAAATCTTCCTGATAATGTGCTAATTGCGCTGCATTGAGAATATGCGTTTTAAGAGCTATAAATGCTTGTTGTTGTGCTGTACCCCATGTGAATTTTACATTTTTTCGGCGCAGCATGTTGATTGGCGCGGATAATTGCGAAAAATTAGGTATAAAATTATGGTAGTAGTTTACCTTACCCATGAATGCTTCTGCTTGCTTTAGATCTTTAGGCGGCTGCAGGTTTTTTACTGCTTTTAGTCCTGACTCATCTGGCAATATACCTTTTGCACTAATTTGACGCCCGAGATATTCGATTTTATCTCGTAGAAAGAAACATTTTTCTTGCTTGCACCTGATACCATTTTGTTGCAAAATACGAAGTACTTGTTCTAGGCGGCTGATGTGTTGTTGAAATGTAGGTGCGGAGATGATGATGTCATCGAGATAATTTCCACAACCTTCTACGCCTTGAAGTAACTGCTCAAGATATCTTTGGAATATAGCTGGAGCGCTTGCAATTCCAAACGGTAAACGTTGGTATTGGAATAACCCAAGTGGAGTGTTGACAACCATTATTGTTTTTGCTTCATCGTCGAGTTCCATTTGTAAATACGCATCCTTAAGGTCGATTTTTGTAAAATGTTGACCGCAATTAATTTTATGGAAAAGACTTTCGCGTATGGGCAAAGGATATTGTTCAATGTCAATTTGCGCATTGACTGCTTGTTTAAAATCCCCACAAATTCTTATGGAACCATCAGCTTTTGGAGCTAGTACAATAGGCGAAGCCCATTGGGAAAACTTCACAGGTTTCCAAATACCCGCATTTGTCAATCGATCGACTTCTTTCTTGAAAAGTGACATTTGCGAAAATGGAATTTGTCGGCTTTTGTAAAATTTCGGATGTGCATTTGGCTTTAAAAAAAATACTGACCTTAAAGTTTTTTATTGTGCCAAGAGCTGGTTCAAAAATATCACCATATTTCTTACACAGCTCGCTAATTCTGTGTGATTCACTTTCAGTAATGTTACAAATTTGTTGAATCTCAAACCCGAATTCTTTAAATAAATCGAAACCGAATAAATTGTTACAGTTTTCGACATCCACGACAACGATTACCACTTCCCTTTCTTTTCCGCCACATTTGATATATACGCAAAGTTCACCAAGCACTGGAATTTCAGTTTTGCCAAAACCAAATAAGGTTTTTGTACAATTTCG
>NC_051847.1:188367999-188400474 GCF_002237135.1 Teleopsis dalmanni | reverse complement strand
ATTATTATTTCTTAGAAAAAATGTTAGATTATGTAAACCAGAACTATCCAGCTGTCCAATTTATGGGCCACGTACCACAAGCAGTATGTGTGGCCCGCAACATATTTTTAATCCCTCACATTCTTTGATATATTTTAGTAAAATTACAACATTTTATTTTATGGTATCAGAGAAAAGAAAATTCAAATAAATAAATTAATAAAATTAAACTTAACATTATCACCGTTTCTGGAGCTCTCCAGACTATACAATGGCTTGTAGTGGCCGGCGATCATATCTGGACAGTCCTGATGTAAACTATTATTTATACCACCTTAATATAAAAGTTGCAGGAATTTATTTATTTTATTGTTTAAAAGTTTAGTCTTTATATGGTAATTTATATTATCCTCTTCAAAGTACTTTCTATTAACTAAAGACTGCTTATGCCAGCGCTGGATTCATTTTTTATAATCGAATTTTTGTGTAGCAATCAGAGCCATAAGCGGTGTTTTATCTCTTATTAAATTATTATCTCCTCTGAGTGGTGTCTCAACTTATTCAAACATAAAGAAATCGCAAAAAGGCAAATAGGGCAAATACAGTGGCAGAATAATAATGTCTGCAGAAGAGTTATTATTATGTACAACCCATATTTTTGTTTAGTGAATCAGTTCAAGTAAATACTTAATAACGATAAAATAATAATCATTGTTTGCTCTACAAAAATTTATGATATCCAACACTGTTGTAATCCATGAAAATCTTGGGGATGATTTTCTTTTCCGACTTTGTACCATAGTTTTTTTCGTTCTTTATTTATCAAATTAACACCCTTCATTCGCCTAAAGACTGGATTACATATCATACTCTTAATATCACGTCTACTTTTCAATAATTATGCGTTTGATGAATATTGAATCAGATTAAACCGTTGGAATTATACATGTCGTAGTCTCTTTTTTGTATACAGCTAAGATCTTTATTCACCAGCTTTGTAGCGACAACTCTCAGCCTCAAATCTTTAACCAAAATACTTTAAATAGATTCATAATCAATTTTTAAGTCCTTTACCAGTTCTCTGATGGTCAATTAGCGGTTTTCGGTTAATATTTCTTTAATTATATCAATGCTTTTAACGGTCTTCAATGTTGATCAGTTTTACAAGTAACATACAAACGTTCAACGTCTCTATGCTCTTCGGATCAGTAAATCCGGTTTTTAAACAACATTTAAGGCGAACTCATTATTGCAGAGTTAAATCCATTTTTAGAACAGTAAAAAATCAAAAATACATTCGAATAACAGATGTATTATTCCTATCGTCACTTTTACAAAAGTCAAGCTATAGCGCTAATTTTTAGACCGAAAGTTAATGCCAAATGTGGCAACCTCTATGGAAAAGCGTTATCTGTAAAGAATTCCTTTCTTTCTTCAGCGGATGACAACAGGAACAATAATTATTCCCGATTAAGATAATTGTAGACTTGAAAATTTTTTGTGTGAAAAATGAAAACTTGGAAATAGTTGTAGAGACCAAGTTTTTTGTAAATTATAAGTTGACATTTTAGATAAAATGGGTCGACCAGGTGATGTGATACTTAAAAACAAATAAATAAAAATTATTTAGATGGAGTGTGCTTATGAACTTTTTTATCACATTTTTGTATAGTCTAAACTGAATCTTTTGTGAAACTACTAGAATAACAACTAGATAAACTGCTATAGCTTAAACATGCCGTCTACATTTAGTGATCAAATATAAAAAAAATTGATGATTGATGCATTATGATACGAACGAAGACCAAGACTTCGAAGATATGTTTGATACTCTTAAAGTAGGTACAATTTTAAATTACACTGCGAGAAATTATTCTTCTATATTAACGAAGAATAGTGAGTAAAGTTTAACTCAAATATTATTATCATGATATTGGCATATCATTTTTCTTATGTGTTGTATAGGGGAGATGTCTACGGATCCTCCAGAGTGAAGAGTAGAAAATGCCTTTAATATGTTTATATATATATATTACAATATATATATTACAATATATAGCATAAAAGTTTCATGTAGTCAAAAGTAATCTGCTGTATTGAGAGCTAAAATCTGAATCAATTTCTCTTCTTTATAATAAAAATACTATATGGATTCATATATATTTTTTAAGTCGGTCTTAATTCAGATTTTTTCATTAATTTACTTCCGCAAAATTTGACCACAAGTAAATTACAATCAAAGAGACCACAGCATACAATTGTCATTTAAGTTCTTCTTATTCCATAGAGGTTATTTATGAGACTCAAGCAAATTAGGCGTAAAATATGCATTAATATAAAATATTAAATTTTAAAAACATTTTATGATAACTGCAAAAAGAAAAATATACAATATGAATATAAGCATAATAAAAAAATTGTTATAAAATAAGCGGAATAAAAACCAGAACTTCTAAAAATTATTGCCATAATAATGAGAATAAACTGCACGTAAAAATGAAATGTATCTTTGATGAAGTGGAGCGTTTGCTGGCATGGAAAAATCTCACGTGCGACATGCCAGGGATGAAGTTGAGAATGCTATGATAACGCTTGGATGAATAGAGCATTAAGTCGCTCTAAGCTGAATTAAAAAAGGGACAATAACTTTTAACTTTATTTGCAGAAATAAATAAGATTTTTTTATTGCAAAAGATTTGCCTTTTTTAAAAGCTAATAAATTAAATTTTAATACCTGAAAGCAGTCAAGAGATAAAATTACAGATTGTACTTGTAATTGCATGTAATTTGTAGATTTTATTAGGTAGTCAAAACACACAAATCCAACCTAAAGCTTTTATTAACAAAATTTAATTATACAAGCTAATTCAAGTAGTGTATTTACATCACTATTTGTATAATAAGTCGAAATCTTTTATTTATTTCCGGTATAATATTCGACTAGACTAGATTTTAAAATAGAGATAGATAAGTGAGTAGTTTTAAAGGAATTAAAAAAAAATGTATAATAAACTTATTTAAGATTCTACATAAGAGAGCATCCTTCCTAACTTTCCAAACGAACTTTAAATTAGAATTAACCATTTTTTAATATCGGCTAGGTTAAAATTTTATACGGTTAAGATTCATTTTAACGCCCTGTTTTTAATACATAATTTAAGACTTCTATAGAATATTAGATTTTAGTTTCACATATAATAAGCACCTTCATAAAAGCTGATAGCATAAAAGTAAATGTCCCACAATCTATGACAAAATCCACGGTCATATTAAACGATTTTCATATAATTCCTGATAATATAATATACAAAGCAACTATGGACTATTGCAGGAAAATTTGAAGACTTAAAAGTTTCCAGAAACTGACCTGTTGCCTTACAAGTAAACTTGAGTGTACTGATTATATTGCTGGACTACTCTCTAGGGGGTATTTCTGCTTTAGAATTGCCACTGGGATTAACTAAAGCCTTCTACATTTAAATCAACCTTAAAAACTAATATCGAGCACACTATGAGTAAAATACAGCCTCAAATGTTTAACGGAATACTATATCTGTATGATAATGAACCTCAGATACTGCCCTAACAGCAGTGTCTGTTAGATAATTTGTCATCAGCACTGACATAACATTACCCACCTCATAAGAACTATAAACTTAGTTCATTTACGTGGTGTACGCTTTTAGTTTAAAATTCTATATCTCCCAATTAACAGCCCTTGTATTCATAACTTAGAAAATATCTTAGAAAATAAAATATTATATGAAAAGAATATATTCTTTTATATGCTTATATATGTTTATATATATGTTTATAATGTTAATGAGAAAGACTTATAATATGAACTTGCAGAAGAGTTAAGGTATTGTATCTCATAAGTTCTAGTAGGTAACATAAAAAAACTGATTTGCTTAAGGAAATGAGTACAGAAGTAATTATAATAAATAAGATGTCATCACCTCGAATTGAAATAGCGAACCTTAAGTAGTTAAAAAACATATATAAAAATATGAAACATATTGTTAAAAATAGAAATAATGATAGAAGAAACAATAAAGAAAGAAAGTTGAAATACTGAAAGAAAATACAAAAGAGAGCTAGAGTTAAAAAAAATTGAATGTAATTGAATACAAAACAACGTCTCCACCTACTTCAACTAATCAGTATGATTCAAAAATATCACTATAATAAAAATATTATTAAATTGAAAATTGGAACCACTTATTATAGTGTTTTTTCGCAAGCGTAGTGATATTTAAAAAAACAACAACAAAGAACAATTTAAAAATAATGTGTAGTTTTTTTATTTATTATTAAGTAATTTTAGTTTAAGTACCAATTGACTATTCTAGCAATGCGGTGAAAGCTTTCATCTTTTACTTTACATTATTTTACTCTTACTACTCTTACTACCACAGCACATTCAGCTCAAAATATCATAATTCAGTTGCAATCATTTATGACGACATCTGATCTAACATACAACAGGATATAATGACCGTTCTTAAAGTCAAATTTGGTTTACCTTGTAAGCCTTGTACAGCGACAACGATATATTGATACAATGATATATCCCATTGTTAGTTAATAGTTTTGTTCAAATTTTTAATTCATGCTACCGGTTTCAGAAAATTGACATTATTTATCCTAGTAGAGATCAAAGAGCTTTTCATTTGCTAAGCCACGTCCCAAATTACATGGTGTGCTTTGTAACAGACCTGACAACATTTTACACCATCACCTAACCTAGCCAAGAACGACTCACGAACTTTCCTCAGGAATGTACTCCAATAGCAGTGACCAACATTTTACTGAAAGAAAAAATATTTATCCTGGAAAATTGGAAAATATATAGAACAATTGGCGTTTACGGCTATAATAAATTGGCCAGCAAATTATTGGTAAGTACTCAAAAAAGTTTCATGGAAACACTATAGATATTTATAGCAAACACAAATACATAGTTTTTGTTAATAAAAACTTCAATAATATTAAAATTGAAAGAGTCAGCTTGAAGACGCATGGAAGAATGTGGACGTTATATTATATACCCTATGTAAGCCTTTCAAGCACACAGAGTAATTCGCAAAATTTCTACCTATTAATTAAGTGTCCGGATTTTAAAGAATTCAGAATCACTCACTTCGAGAGGTCAACACTTAAAATTTAAGAAATATAATCCATTTTATTAGGAACGGTTTTGAATAGCAACAAATTACGTACTTAAATAATCTGAAATCGGTTCTACAACGGGCTTCATTGTTGTGTCACTGTTTTTCTAAATAAGATATACTAATAAGTCTATCTAGTATAAAATATAATGATGAAAGGCAAAATCTGTCTTATACTATCAAAATTTATTAGATAGGCTTTAAAATATGAAAAAAAATAATATAACTTAACCTAAATAAAAATTTGAAATAAATTGGAGAAATTATGTTGACGTTGTGTATAAATTATAAATTTTTTTATAATGAAAGATGTATTATATATATACATATGTATTATAAATCGTACTCCATCAGGATTATAGACTTGTTACATAGAATCTCCAACTATTTCTATCTCTACGAATGTAACGTTATTCATTTGAAGATTTGCCACTTTCATTTGTTGTCGTTCTTCTCCAAATGTTGCATGGTCTTCCTCTGGGTCTATTGCCTAAGAGGTTTCATTGTAAAATTCCGTGACATATTTTGTCGTACGGCTTTCGCAGAGTGTGGCAAAGCCAATTATATTTTCAACGCTTGACTTTTTTGTTGATAAATCCTTGGTTTGTTCGTTAAAGTAGTTCCATATTTGATATTCTGTTGGTAAAGCTTTGAAATTTTTAATATATTTCACTGTTGACCAACTAAGTTTCTAATTCATAAAATAGGACAAATTTTACATTGGCATTGTAGACATGGACTTTTGTTTGAGTAGAGATTTCATTTGAATACCACACGCTACGAAAGATTACTGATACTAGCTTTTAATATTCTGCTATTCACATCTGTTACTGCACCTCCATGTGTATTAACGTAGCTACCCAAATAGACAAACTCCCCGACGTACTCGATGGATCTACCCTCAATTATGATGTGAGTTATTGATGTACTCTTAACGATGCATGTTTTGGTTTTAGCAACATTAACACGTAGTCTAACTTTAGCCCTGATTTTTACTAGATTTGTTGATCTTTGCTTATAGATATCCATTATATAAGAAATAAGAAATATAATAAAGTCGACGACATTAAATTCATGACTTAGATTTAATCATAAGATAAAAATAATTTTTGTTTTATTTTTTATTAACCATAAGTAAAATATATAAGTAAAAGTAAATAAGTAAATAAATAAGTATATATAAGTATATAAGTAAAAAATATAAACAAAAAGCTATTACTTCTATAAACTAGAATATTCTATGATATTATAAAGACGGTAATATCATTCGGTAAAAATGACTGGATGGAGTCGGTCCTTTCAATGTCATTATAAACTGTTTTGACTATTCTCTAAAGGTTAAATATGAAAACGCAAGCCATATATAACATTATATATTATATTATTATATACAAATGTAATGTAAATACAGTGATAAACTGATAAACATAGAATAATAAAAATATTATATGCTCATAAAGATTTTATTAAATTTATTTTATATTTTACTTAATGTACCCATTAATATAATAGATGTGTCTTACTGATGATATGTGTAAAATTGTTGAATATAATAATATATGTGGAAGTAATGAAAACACTGAAAATACTATGTTACTTAATTTTTTCTTTTACTGTATTTTATGTTGTAGTATGGTGCTATCATGAACTCCCAGAACAATAGAATAAAACCCTGTATTTCTGCACATACTATATAGCATACAAGTACTAATGCACATACTTTTATGTTACGGAACCAGAATGCTCATACATTTATAAAATGGTTTAATAGTCTATATAAATTTTGCATTGTTCTCAAATTTCTTTAAGTAGTTCGTAAATTATTAAATTACTTTTATTTGTTTTACTTTTTCTCATTTTATTCCCCACAAAAGCCATAAATTTGGTTGAGCTTCTTAAAAATAGTTTCAATCTGATTAGTTATCAAGTGCATTTAAGCAGATATGTGTGGATTTTGTAACTAGAACTAGGAATATATTACATGAATCGGTGATGTGATGATTATTACATATAAACTAAAAAAAAATAATGTTTATAATAAATATTATGAAACAAATACTGTAACGCGGAAATATTATCTAATGGACAAACGATCGGTTTGTTCAATGCACATCAAAGAAATTTTATTATTAATCATCTAAAACTATAAAATTAAACTATAAAATTAAACTATAAAATCAGACTATAAAATAATCAATGAAATATTATTCATTTAATAACTTGAACTTGAATTTTTGAACTCAAATATCAATGTTTATAAGTTAATTTTTTTCTTTATTGATAAAATTGCAAAAACATGACTTGCAATTAAGTTAATTTCAGTTTTAATTAATTTTAAGTACAATTCAAACAGATATATATTAATTAATTATGTATTACATATAATAAAGTGTGCCCGTCTTGTTAAAATGTGATGATATTAAACATATAACTTCTTCAAAAAAAAAAACGTATGTTAAACTCCTTACGCTTAACACCATTAAATGTAGATGTAAAATATTTATATTATAAAACAACTAATTTTTTAAAAATAATATATGAAATTTCTAAAATTTATAAATATATTATATAGATTTTATATAACTCTACATGTATATCTAACATTTTCTTGGATTTCTGCAGAACTCCAAGAAAGCAGAGTCCTGCTTTCTTAAAGAACTTACCAGTATGTATGCAATACTAAGTAGGCTTTCCTAAGTACCTATTACTCTTTTGATAGTTTGTCAAACTGTTTTTCAGTTAGAATGAAAGATCTATCAAAGTATCTAAATTCGTCAGAATGGATCTAGTTTTTGACTCTTTTCTGTCTTAAGATTTCTTACGAATAATACGATAGTTAAATGGCAAAAAATCGCTAATTGTTTGCAGCGAAAAGTAAAATTAAATATAAATAAAGGCGGGGAACATATCCACTTTTGACACAAAGTTTTTTTTTTATATTACTCGTATATTATCACGGTAATATGACATTAATATGACATTAAGCCTTTTTCTATGAGTGGTTAAATGGGAGGATTTATTGCGCTATATAGAATATCACGAAACTTCCTACGTCCTAGTGATAGAATAAATAGACCACGTCTCCAAAAATTGTTCTATTCATTATAGTTTTTGAAATGCTCAAGAAAATATCAAAGTAGATTATGTTTGCACCCAATTTTAAGTGCGTTTCGGTGAGCCCATAGCGCCTTTTATTTTGGAAAAAGAAAATTCTCATCCTAAATTAGACTTATCTATATAAAATAAAGATTAAATGTATAAAGAAAATTTTATTTTATTATATATGTTAGATCAAAATACAGTAATTTTCGATTATTTAATTTTAATTCTGCCACATTATGTGATAGTTGTCAGAACTGTTTATATACTAAATAAAGTGTAATTTTCAAAAAAAGTTTGGTCTTATAACAAAAAAAGAATAATTAATATTATGTAAAATAAAAGATACAGTAATGTATATATAGTTCCGCCTGAAAAACACTGTAATGATGACAAAACTTATAATAATAAGTAGATTTCTTCAGTCTTTCAAGAAGCACCTTCACTATCTCTACTACCTACACCAATATATATTTTAGAGTCGTTAGTAAATATGTATAGAACCTTTTTTAATTGGATACCTCCCGACAGCTACATATCTCTAGATGGAAACTCGACACTAAATTTCCTGTCATTCGTAACGGGAGAAAGTTTTATGTGTTTACGTTTTGCTAGAGATTATATGGGGAACAAAAAATTTTTTAAGTGGTACATTCCTCAGAAAAAGAAGGGGATTCATTGGCTTAACAATGCTACTAAATAAGTGAAAGTGTGGTTAATAGTTTCAGCATTCTTACTGTACTATTTATTTCTGTTAAATTTTATTGCAAAATTAAAAATTTTAATAATAATAATATATCGAAAATCCTTCTAAGAGATGAATGAAATTGTTTCTTCAAATTAACATTTGATCATAACTTCAAACTAAGTTATTAGCCAAAAAACTATATTAATAAAATATTTCAATTTTCCTAAAACATTTCAAAACCCATTAAAGCAATAACTCTAGTAACAAATTATATGTGGGTAGTAAAATAATTTCAAATCTAGTACTATCTTGCAAATACTATAAAAATTAATAAAATTTAATTCAAAATTATTAAAGAATTCTACTCAAAATTATTCATAACTTTCTTATCTTAATCCCATATATGGTGTGGTATATGGAATGCAGTTTATTTGTTTATTCCATGGAGTAATTGCAATAGATACTTAAAAGTTCTGCTCAATATAAAAATTATATTTGTCTCTGCTAGACCGATAAAAATTAGCTTTAATAAAAATAAGTGATAATAAATTTATTAACTATGATATGGATATGTGTAAAATGTAAAAAATTCAATGTGGAATTTCATAACTAAAATAACTGCTCGTCAGATGATGCTTATCATTACTGTCAATCCTAAAACAAGCAAAAAGTATCTTATAAGTTAATTCATTGCTGCGAATAAAGGCGACTACGCGCTGGCATAAGTGTGCGGCGTTGAATTTTTGCTTTTATTTCTGACTGCAAATAAACTCTTATCAAATCTGTAGAACACAGTTTATTTGTGTAATTAACCTAAGAAAAAATAAAACCAAACACTGAATTGTTATAAACATTACAAATATATGTAGTGTTTATAACATATATACTAACACATGTTATTTGTGTAAATTTATATCTATAGTTCATAAAAGAATCTTATTCTATTATACATAACACCCAGCAGGAAATTTGTATGCTTACATGTAGATATTTCAGCGAATTCTTCTTTTTTACATGAGGTGGAATCAAAATACTACTTCTTAAACGTTAGCCCTCTTGAACCATCTTTATGGGAATGAAAAGAGCAATGACTGGCAGTCGCAGAGCAATTATGGTAGAACCCTCTTCAAGGGAATGGAATAGTGTGCTACCAATGAGTTACATTTTGAATATAAACCCTACTTAATAGTATATTCACACGAGAGTTTTGTTTGTAATTTTAGCTGTCAAAAATTTTCATTTTGCATTGAAAGCAATAACAATTAGCAGTTTATAAACATTACAAATATGACAGTTAAAATTACAAACAAAACTCTCCTGTTAGCCCAATATAAGTCAGACAACGAAACCTAGATTAGTTTAGATAGAAAATTAAGACTCCATAGAATAGATAGCTAGAATCCATTATTAGTCAGAAAATGAAACCTACATTAGTTTAGGTAGAAAATTAAAACTACAACCGATTAAAGGCTGGAAGAATAATAGAAATGAAGTATTAGAGGATTAATAGGCAATTTAAATAGTTGGACTTCAAATTTAGAATTATAGTAACCTTGGTTGAAGAGAGGATAAGATAAAATTATGTTTCAAAGAAATCAAATTTTCATTTTATTTATATTTTAAGAATTTTTTAATTATTATAATTTTTATTTTATTGTAATATATTTAATTATACGTTTTAATTAATGTTTTAATAATTAATTAATGTTTTTTAATAATTTAATAATTTTGTTTTTGAAACGAGCTAATTGATCAATTGTTAAATAATATACCCTTTTAAAATATTAGTTCTTTTGACTTTATTTTTTATTTAATTGATCATAACATCTCCTTATCAGAGGTTCTAAGTGTTTTAGCCCGACTTAGCTAAAGTCTTTTTATTTCTAAGAATTCTATTAGTAGCAAGAACTTATGTTACAATTTTTTTTATTTTTTTGAAAGTGCAACTGATCAGAATCAGAATGTCAAGATCAGAATGTCACTACTTGATGATTTTTTAATACCAAATGTACCAAACATTTACTAAGGACGTGAGTAGTGGTATTTTTAGACATACCCTTTATATTGAAAGAGTAATGCAAACCACACTGACACATGAGTTAACCAGACAATCTGAAGCTGATCTGTTCTATTGAGAAGGGACGCCTATCCGTTGTTAGAATAAATCAGTTATTTAATCAGGCGATTATAAAAATATGTGACACATGAGTTAACCAGACAGTCTGAAGCTGATCTGTTCTATTGAGAAGGGACGCCTATCCGTTGTTAGAATAAATCAGTTATTTAATCAGGCGATTATAAAAATATGTGAAAGGCAAGAAGTCGAACATGTGTTAGATTTAAGGGTCCAATATTTATAAATTATATAAATAGTAATACATATTGATATATAATAATATTAATACATATTAATATATAATAAATATATAATAATAGTACATATTAAAGTTTTACTTCTAAAACTTTTTAATTTAAAGGAAAGCAACAATAATTACTTACAACAACAAACATTTTATTTTTAACTTAGTGCAGTTTTTCACTAACCATACAACTGTTTCGAGATAATAGATAATGACCCTTTATCAGTGGTCCTTAGAAGTAATTCTTTTTGGCTTATTAGTCCAGAACTTGTTGGACTGTAAGTAACACGCTAGGAGCTTTGAATCTTTGGAATTTTTAAAAGGACTATTTTTAACTGAACTTATCAAAAGCTTCATTATTCAAACTTAAAATTTTTTGTTTCTTTCTCTATATTCCCAGAAAATATTTTTGTTAATATAAATCTTTATATCAAAAAATGTAAGTCAACCTTTTTCAGAATTTCGAAATAAGACAGAAAATAAGCTATTTATTATTATTTCTTTATTCTTCTTTTTGTTTTTGTTTTTTCCTTAAGATTTAATTAACATGTTCAAATATTTAGATACATAACATAAACAAACTCATGATCTGGCTAAGCACAAGTATTTGACATTATATGTCGCTCCTTGGGAAGCAATAAAATCCCTTCAGCTTCATTGATCTTGTGCTCTTTTTTTATTTCCTACCAGGAGCCTCCGCAACGATATGCTGCTATTACTGATCTTATCTAAGTTATATATAGGCGTTGAATCAGGTTGAAAACGTTATTTTCCGCTTGATACAAATTGCACCCTTACTCGAAATACTTAGTCTAATAATTGTAATCTAATATGTAAAATGTAGTCTAATAAATTTTAAAAAAATATTTCCAAGTATTTCTAATAATTGATGGTTTCACTATATCTGAAAAAATTGTAGTGTCAGTCAAAAATAAATGTTGAAATATTTAACTATTAAATACTAATCATTTATCTTAATATATATAAAAACTAAGCATTAAATATCAATAGCGTGTAAAAAGTTTATTATTAGCATTTTAAATGAATTTTAAATGAATTTAAATAAATGAGATAAACATTTACAAGCGACTCACTAACAACAAATTAAATGCAGTTCATTTAAAAATAAATGAAGAAAATACCAATTAAAAAAATAAAAGTTCAATTTAATTTTTATTAATAGCTTATATACACTTTTTCTAATAATTGTTATTATCAAATTATAAATGTTAATTGTTTTCTCTGGCAATCGTATTTTAAGTATCTGCAACGAAACATTGTAAACAATAGGTCATTAATAAAAACAACCGACTAATGTAACAAAAAATATTATTAAAAAAAAAACAATTGTTAAATTTATTCATAAATTTACATATGCTCTATCGTCTGTATAATCATAAATTACAAATAAAATTTATTATCATGATGTGAATGACCATAATATAGTATTTATTTATTTTTATTTAATTGTTCTAAAAATTGTTCTCGTATATATTCAATGCAAGTGGAATTATTAATCAAATGTACGGTACGAGTATCATATGCCACAGTTCAACATTAACTGAATAGAACTGATTTCTATCAAGTAAATAATACCAATTTATTTATTGCAAAAGGCTTAAATATAGCTCGCTTTCCTGTAAATAATTTATTTTCATATAACACTGTGTTGCATAAAAGTTAGGTTAGCAATATATTTCAATTAAAAAGTTTCTAATTTAGTTATAATTTTTTTAAACGCAGCAAATGTATGTTTTGATTAAATAAAAATATAAACGCAAATTACTATATAATCCTTAATCCTTTCACTAATAAATACATATAATTTATGTAAATACATTTACTTATTTTTACAAAATTTAGATTATTACTCTAAACAGTATTAATTTAACCAAAAATACCAAAACTAAATTTTAATAATGGCAAGAAGTACATAGTAAATTAAAAGACTCATTTATTTTTTATAATTTTGTATTATAACTATATAATTTTTTTTATCAGCAGCCAGTTCAAGGACTACATGGCCAGTCTAATCCAAATGAAGAAGCTCTGATTTAATACACAAAAGCAAATCAGAGGTATCTAGCTTAATATCTATAATATCTTAATATTACAGAGCACTGGACCTTAGGATAGTATGGAGCAGGACTTGACCTACCCTGTGGTATCTCCTATAACCAGCTCTCGAAGAAAGAACACCAGACCGTCTGATGTGTCTATGTCTGGTTTCGCAACTAGGCTTAAGTTTCTGGAGGCCCGCTTCTTTAACATACACGGCAATATCTCTAGTATTAGCATTGCCCAGATTCTTGCCTTTGTAAATACCTGTAGTTGGTTCTAGCTTGACCTTCTCGCTACTGCCCACTATTACGAAGTTTTATGGATTCAAAACGGTTTTTTTAGCTAATTGAGCAGAACTCGTGCCTCCCTCCACCACAAAAAACTAACTAATTATATAATTTTTTATCATACCTAAATGTTCATATACTGTATCGAAAATTTGCATAAGTCCTTTCATAAGTTCGGACTTCAACTGAGCTTCAATAGAGCCACATTGAGGGTCTGAATAAACCGGTTTTTATGGAAGATTGGATACTATTTGTATATTCCATGTAATACCATAAAAAATTCAATATTTTAAGAACTACGTTCACTTGATTGTTTTTTTATTTTCATAAAAGAATACACTTTTAAGTGGCTAGATTCTGGTACTCACATAATCCCATATATATCCGATTTTTTAATTACATTATGGAGAGTAAATTATAATGTACGATTATTTTTAACTGTAAATCGCAAATGACGTTAGATTTGTAGTGAATATAATTCAACGTCAGAGTTCACTCAAAAACTGGATTCACACAAGAGTTTGATTTGTAATTTTTGCTGTCAATTGTTGTTGCTTTCAATGCAAAATGAAAATTTTTGACAGGCAAAATTACAAAATAAAACTCTCGTGTGAATCCAGTAAAACGTAACTTAATTGGATTTATTATCCTATACACTGTGCAACTGTACATCTTTCCAAGATTATATGCCAAACAATAGTATGTGTTAACGTAAATAGTTGTGAGAATCTGAAATAAATGGCAGCAGCTATGACGTTTAAAAAATAGTGCTAATTTGATTTGATGCTTTATAATGACATCATTAGAAAAATAAGAATAATTTCTCAGATTTTTCTGACATTTGTCAGATTTGTCTGACATAAGAAATAAGAGTTATGATAATAGAGTAATAAAGAATCGAGTAATAATAGAAGTAGAAATAACAATAACCGTCGAACTGATAACCGACCGGATCACATCGCGAATATTAATCTCCTTGCTGAGGTTTACTCAAATAACGGATTCCGGTTTATGCTCTTACTAAAAACGCTAATATTAGGATTACATTATCGCAAAGAGGTCTTTTTCTTATAATATATGTAACGATTATCTTGAACTCCCTGATTTAATTAACTCTTTCCTTGAGCTTCTTAATCTCTTGACTTCAACACTGACATTTTACATCATTTCTATACTAATTATAATTTATTCAAAATAAACTTATTTCCCAACTGTTCATATACTTATTTCAGATTTAAATACCAATAATAATAAAACTATAATTCAACTTTTAAAAAATTTTACGAATCTAATGGATATATTTGAAAATGCACTCAGAGAAATATGCTCTAACTACACACCAGTAAAATTAACCTGATCATTTTGTTAGAGATATTTTAGCTCATGTGGTAAAGAAGATATGAAAATCAACATGTGGTGTGGTTGAACCAACATAATGGACAACTAAGAATATTTTGACCTGAGATTAAATTAAAATCTGGCTAAATCAACGAAATTATTTTTCTGAATGTGTTAAATATATTTTGATTCACTCTTAATAGACAAATATTCGCAACAAGTTGTCTTTACAAATTAAAAAAATTAATATTCACTGAAATAACTTACTAACAATTTATATTGATTATTAATTTTGTGCTTTCAGTTAATTAAGTTATTATAATTAATCCAATTAAATAAGTCAATTCAAATGACTTTTTAATGATCCATTCCGCTGAATCACTTAAAACCCAAGCCTATTCTACTAGTTCCCTTGTTATACAATTTGGGTTTATTTCATATATTAACAATTATTGGAAGTAATAAAAAGTTAATTTTCCTAAGGGTTTTTCTAAAACATTTTTTATAAGTGAGTTTTTAAAGTTCTTTGACATTTCAAAAAAATTGTTAAAAATAAATCTTTAATTTTACTACTGGGTTTTTGAGTTCAGCGTATAAATTTTTTCTTCACTAATATAATTTATAAATACCCTATTTTTATATATTGTTTCTTAATTAACACAGTAAACTACTTAATTTAATTTTGAAATGTTTATATTATCGTAATTCTTTAAGATTCTTACTACTTCAGTAGAGGGCAGAGTAAGTTTTTGATTTCATCAAAATAATTTAATAATTTAATATACGTGTTAATTACTATCAATTATCACTTATTAGCTAAAATTAAAAAATTTTAACTCAAATATTGCCCTAGGTCAGTCTTATTAATTTTTTATGTTCATATTATAGTAGGTAGGTTCTTTTATTTTAATTCTTAGGTTTTTAACTTGTATTTTAAAATAATAATAATATATTTTAATTAATTTTAATTAGAAATCATGAAATAATAAGTTTATTGCTGTGATTTTTTCACATTAATTAAACGATGATACAGTAGTATACGACAAAATTGTGATTTTTTAAATAACTTCCATGAAAATAATCATTTCACATAAGAATTAAAATTGCATAAATAAATATATATATTATAGATGTTATTACTACAGGTACTTTCTATTAAAACAATTGTCTTTTTTCCCCCTACAATATCCACAATTCTAATGAGTTCTGATTGCCTTATGAGTAATAGTTGTTTAACAAGAATAGGTATAATGTTTAACTCATTCAAAAAGTTTCAATAAATTTTGATTTTTAAATATAAATTCTATTACTATTATTTACAATGCAACAACTATTACTCATAAGGCATTAAAGGCCTTATTAAATAAAGAATATATCACTGCGTGGGTCTTCCCCAACCAATCACCATCATTTTAAGTTGATTGACTATTGAACAAAAACGAAATTAGGGAATTCAGATGGACAATTTAAATGAGTCCATCTTAATTATTAAATTAAAATTATTTAAACATTGACTATTTACTACGGACAATTGTAATATCGTATATAGAACAGATAATTAATAAAAACAATATTATTATTTTAAACAAAGACTATTAAATTTTGATAAAAACTATATATATTTACATTTCCAAATTAGAAATTACTTATTCTAGTCAAAATTGTGTATAATAAAAGTTGTATTATAAATTGAATCAATTACTGTTGTATTCTATTTAGTTTTAAATGGTCTCAGAATTCACTTTCTACATGAAACAAAGCTTAAGAGTACATATATATTAGATAAGACCTATATATTTTCATTCGTATATTTCCATTTTTAATGCTAATTGCATCCAATATTCATAGATTGCCCAAGTATTTTTCAGGTAATGAGCTACTGAAAAGCACGCAAAATCTTTTTCTGTATGCGAAGTTTAAAACATAAAAGAAGATTGATTAATATATTACTTATTAAACTTGTATTACTCATATCCAATCTAACATAATCAATATTAAAAAATCCACAATAAATAAAAACATATTTTCAATAAGCTAACACATAGTCCTCGCAACCCTGATGTGAATATATATCAGATGTTCAAATAAATTATAGTTTCCACAATTAATTAATTGATATCTCTAACTTTAGAAGCTAAAGTACTATACTAAATCTTTATACATATATAAGTAATGCTATAGATTTTATAAAGAACTGAGTATAGTAATACATATGAGAAAAACAATAACAAAGATAAGGCGAAGAACAAAATAAATTATCACCATAACGTATTTTTAAAGAATTAATAAATCCGAGAGCAATAAAGGTGCTGAAAAACATTGAATTAATAAAATTAGAATATCTCTCTAACTAGTAACTAGAAAAGATGAAATGTAACATAATATTATTCTTCAAGTCAATAACGAGTATGATACTCACAGCAAAAATAATGAAATCACTAGGGAAACCACAGAACAGAAACTCGAAATGGAAAAATATATTTAGAATATATAGAATATATGAAAGGTAATATTACTTATAATAATATTACGTATAATAATAAAATAATAAAAACCAATGTGAACAAAACCATACAGAAAGTCAAAGTAGAAAATTATATCTGTAATTTTGTAAGATGAGATGAATAATTTCATATATCTGGAATCAAAGATAAACAGAAACAATTATGTCAACAGAAACATAGATCTCAGCACCTTAGGAACCAAAACCTGGACTAATAAGCAATAATTCAATTTTATCAAACATCAGTAACCGCAGTTCTAATGTATACCATCAAAACGTAGACTCAGAAATACACAAACATGAAAATGTGAATCTCTTGGAAAGAAAATGACTTATAAGAATATATGGTCCAGTAAAACGAAATAAAATTTAAAGATAATGATATGATGACATGTTAAGTACCTTATGTAGGACAGTAGATATTGGAATTACAATACACATCAAAAGGCTATGCTTCGCCAACTATATAATTATCAGAGGTAATCAGTAGCATCTCCAAGTATATTGTACTCACTAAGATGGTGAGTTAGTCGACTTTAATGCAGTTGACATAATTGTGAGAATCTGGAAAACAATTGCTATTATTATCTATGGATAAAAATGGATTAGTGAAAGCAAGTTATAATGGAATCGTATACCCAAATCTGGATTATACAGCTAAAGATCATGGCATTGATGTTATAAACTGTTCTTAGTAAAATGTGATTAAGTATAATCACGTCATAGTTGATATACTTTTCTCTCAAACTTTTATTAATATTAATCGATTACTCATAAAATTAATGTGCGGTATATTTTAACAGTTGCAAAGATTATGTCAAAAGAATTAAAAGACTCGTTTACTAGTAACAAACTTCGCATACAAATGACACATAAATAGAAATAGTTTACGAAAATTTTGGATAAATGAGGTTTTATAATAAAATTATCTAAATTTTTTTTAAAAAAATCAACCTTGTACCACTATAATTTTTAATCTCATTATAGTTTGAATACATTAAGCAATAATTTATAGAATAAATTACTACACTAAATTACTACTAAATACTACTAAATTAAATAATGATATATGACTAATACTATTTCGCTGTTCTAATTTCAGATTATTATTCTTAATAGTTTTATGTATTCAAATACAAAATAATTTTATTATATTTTATATATATTTTAGATACAAACTTGTAGGAATGTATCAATCATATCGTCAGCCGAAATGCTTTTGGAATATTGATAGTTTTTTTGGCCAAAAATTATTTTGGGTAGACTTTACCTTAACACTCTATACATTAGTTAATATCAAATACTATACAATAGATAATAGTTAAATTAATTAATTAGTAGTTGGAAATAATTAAAATTCCAACTCTTCTAATACACAAAAAATTAAATGGAATCATTTCCGGCACTAATCTCATTTTATTTGGGAATATCCTTGAACGTATCTGCCAATATTGCAATGCATATGAAACTAATAATATTACTTTTTTATTTCACATTCTTTATTAGTTTCTAACTTATATATATTATATCTACATTGGTTATTATTATTGTGCTTCTAATTAGTTATCATTTGTCAAATTATCCACCTGATGACTTTAATACAGCTGGACTTAATAATGGACTAATATCGCAGCATTTTGTACAAGGTGATTCATTCGGATTACAACAATCTTTGCAAAGAGCTGGATTTGGTGTTGTTGCGCCTTTTGTATCATCCCTGAAGCTGAAATTTATTACATTACAATATATAAGTAGATGTCTTTTGTAGATGTCTTTGAAACTAACCTAGGATCAGATACTAGCAATGGTACAAATTCAGTATCTACTGAAGTCTTCGCTGGTTGATTCAAAGAATTTGTTTGTTGTCTAAAAACTTCTCTTGGTTGTGGTTCATTGGGCTGAAGGGGTACGAATTGATTTATACTTCCATTAGAACCCGTTCTGGTATCAGAATTTGTTAATGGTACAAAATCATCACCAGCAGCTGAATTAGTTCTTGGATGAGGCAAAAAATTTGTTTGCATTCTGAACAATTCCGGTGGCAATGACTGATTGGGCGACAACGGTACGAACTCATCTCTACCTTGTGGCTGTTGATTATTTAGGGTTTGTTGTTGAAATTGTGGTGGAAATGAATTCAATTGTTGCTGTCTTGCTGGTACAATTGATGTATAATACTTTATTGGTTGTAACTGTTGTTGTTGATTGAAATTATTTTGTCGTTGTAATGCATCTCGAGCTGGTGCTACAGGAAAAAGTGGTATTGCATTCCTTACTTCCGGCTCCAATGCTTGAAATTGAAAATTTTGTTGTAATTTCGGTGGTGGACTTATAAAATGGACTTGGTGATTGGGAAAATTATTGTTAGCACTGCTAATTTGCTGGAAATTTTGTTTTTTCGGATTGATTGGTAATTGAACGAATTTTATATTTACACCTTCATCAACGTTAGAAAGTTGTTGTCCATTGAATCCTAGATGTTGCACTAAAAATTGTGCATCGTTGTTATCTTTCGTAAAATGTTGCATATCAACGTATATCAAAAAATTAGAAATTAAAAAAAATATTGTTGCATATTGATTCGTAGTTGAAAACATTTTTAAATTATTAGTTTTCAAACACGCAAATATTCAATTGAAATAAACGCAATTAATTTAATCACACAAAACAATTTCACTTTAAATGCAATTAGATACAATAAAATGTATATTAATTTTATTTCTATTTTCCTCCGTTCGATTATTAACCGCTTTGACTTAGACGAGCCGACAAACTGAGCCAACTAACTGGATACAAGGTAGTCAGAAGTAGTAACTAACGATTCTCTTTCAATTTGGCATTTATACTTGTAACCTGTATATATTGTTTACTTTTTTAAAAAAAGATTTCTATCTAATTAAAATTCAGTAATTCTTACCTGAAACGCTATTGTGAGCATCATCTAAAGTATAAATAATGTTAGAAGACGTTGACAAAGGCTTATTTGCCCGAGCTATTAAGTGGGAAAAACTCATAAAACAAAACTTGATCTACCAATTTTTTTATACATATACATATAATATAATGACGAAGTTATTTTTCTTTTATGTTAAGATTAATAATATCTTTATTGGAATAAATCTATTTGCAAATGAATTTTTTTCACAAATCTTTAAAGTAGCTGCATAATTAATGAAACCACTTAGGCAAGACTTTTAAGCTAAGAGTGACGTTTTAACTCAAATACAACAGATGTTGATTTATAAAATAAACAAAACTTTCATTTAGAATTATAGCAATATTTCATAAAAATTGAATGGAACTAATTGAAATTTGTTTGTTTATTTGTTTATTGTAATTAACTGAATTTAATCTCGTTTTCAGATTATTAAATTTTAAGCTATTCGATCAGTTTTGTGTTTATTAATATAAAACTTTATAAGCTAATTTAAATCTTTATATATTGTAAACACCATTTAAAAGAATAGCTTACATACTATATACTATATCAGCTATATATAGTGTATATGTTTTGGATCTGTACATAAAAGTTTTTCCCAATAAAATTGTAAAGAGATGTTCTAGCGAAATGTATGATTTATATTTAATTTATTTAATATATTTAATTTACGGTAGTCACTACTTTACTTACAAGAAACTTTTGTATTCAATGGAGACTTTTTGAAAAATAGTGAGCTACAAGAACAAAAATTCTTTTTTATATTATTTTTTGAACAAAATAGAATTACAATGGAAATACTTAGAACAATATATTAAATTTCCAGTCTCCCTTGTACGAATCATAGATTAGCATTAGCATGACTTTCTCCGTATTACGTTTCTAGATTAACTTAAATACACAAGAACGACTAATACATAATCTTATAATAAATAATGAGTCTATAAAAGACTAGTGTTAAAATTTAACTATTAATAATAAAAATATAACTAATTAATTTAATTATTCTACAACTAATTTATGATTTCGTTTTAATATAACACAGCAAGTGAATTTGTAAATGAACTTTTACAATAAATTAACAAAAATCTAGGTTCGAAAATACAAGTCTAGTATGGCTTTGGGTCAGTTGGCTAATGAACGCTGATTTAAAGCTTAAAATTTGGTAGAGTACGAGTTCAACCCTTAATAATTGCCGTCTTAAAAAATTATTAACTACTACTACTGTCCACTTTCCCTAGTAGAGCACAGGGCCCCAAGAATTCTTCGAAATCTGACTCTATTTAGTGCTTCTCTATAGATGTCGATCCATATATTTCGTGCTTCAACTTCCTGTAAATGGTGTATATAGTGTCAATATCAAAATAAAATACAAAAAAGAATGACAATCCTCCAAGAAATTACGAAAACAGAACAATTGTTCTTGCCCATTGTGAAGAAAGCGTTTTCGTCCCTTAAAACTCATGCAATATTTTCCAAACGAAACGTACCTTGTATCAATTTCTTTTTACTTTTTATCTATCCATCATTTAATTCAATTTGATGGATTATTTGGAAATTTTTTTTTGGTACAAACATCTTTTGAACGTCAAATAAAAATCGGCCTTCCTTAGGATTCTTTAGATCGATGGTAAGACGATCTTTATTGGAATATCAACCAAAAATAACAATTAATCGTGTTATTGCTATTACTGAGACCTTCATCTCAATCGTATGTATTTGACTACAGTGTATTATTTTTAAATTCAGTCAAATGGTTTCTAGTGTTTCTTTTGACAATAAATATCGACCGATAAAAAAATTATTAAAATAGTTTTATAATAGGAATGAGTGCAAATTTAAGATTGCTTATAAAATCAAAAAAAAAAAATATGCGCCAATAAGCATTTGCCTTATAATCAAACATAGAATTTTTCTATTTAGAAATCATCCTATTTAGAAATAACGTAGTCATGACTGTTATCAAAATTTTAAACAATTACCGAGATACGGAGTGTTTAATAAATCCCAACAAAAAAACTTTAGACAAAAAATGTTTAATATCTTCAATAGAAAAAGTTTAGTTTATATACTAATCTTAAGTCCATTACAGATTTAAGTGTGTGTTGTACACACTTAAATTTAGTAATTTTAAGTTTAATAAAGTGCTCTCATCTAATTCTCTTCATGATTAAAGCACATTTGCTTAAGGGGTATGCCCCTCTGTGACATTTGGAGCAGTGAAAGAACTATAAAAAGACTATTGCATCCACAAAAAGTAGTTTTATGGATTTGATTACTAAGATCATACGATTTGTCACTACTGAATACTATTTTGCGCAGTTACGCAAAGGATCATGTTTATGAAGAGATCTCTCAAACTATCGATGCTATGAAAATATATACCCACCAAGTTATGTCCATATTATTTACAGCTAGGTGTCGACAAATCACCTCAAAAGAAATCAGCACTGTTATAGAGCACAGCATTTAAATGATGTTGTTTTTCAGACCTTATGACAATACTCAAACAATATTTTGAAATGAAAATTTGTTCAATATCTCAATCACAAGTCCATTTTATTTACATTTGCTTTTGGAAATATAAAATGGATAACCCTGTATTATATTGAAAAGAAATGCCCACAGTCAATCATATTCAACTAACTTTGAAATATATCTATAGATTGATGTTGTGTAAATTACGAAACGATTGAGAACTTTTCTTATCATATATTCAATTTACTTGATTGAAAGACTTTTCAGTTTAACCTATTTTGTACTGGGTATAATTTTTAGTCAACTATAACACGCATTATCGTAAGGAATTAAGAGCACATGTACTTTCTTCAAATTATTAGCTTCTTTTTATTTTGATTGTTCTAAGATATTTATTTACACAAAGTGATTAAAGGTGCAATAAAATTATAAAAAATAAGCTGCCTTATCACTGGCAATTTTACCACTTCTGGCTGTTGACTGGTGTTAATTTTAATTTAATTATAATTCTTCATTTCATTCAGATTTGTTTTGTTATTCGAAGTGAAAAGCTACGTTAACAAGTTAATTAAATATTCTAATTAGACACAAATGAAGAAATATATATGCATATTTATATAAAACATTAAAATTTTATTTTAGTTACAAAAATTATAAACATTAATTAAAAATAATTAATAATTAATTATAATTAAATTTTTAAATAATTAATAAAATATAATATATAATAATTAATATAATTTAAAATATTTCAATTTGTTAAATAGTATTACTATTAATTAAATTGAAACTCAATTTTACAAGATGTAAATAAAAAATTATATAAAATATATTTTAACTATAACCAAAGTGAGTGTAAATAAAATTACACATTACAAATATGCTCGATAAGAGTACTTCAAATTTAATAATCAGTTCAAGTGTTGTGATTAAAAAGTGTAAATATCTTTTATTATTTAATCGAAAAAACAAATAAATTAAGAGTTCAAATTAAAATTAATAACAAGAAAAATAATTGCAATCCAAATAATATTTAAAAGTTTGAAGGTAATTATTTATAAACTATAATTACGCGAATTCATCGCTTCTTATCAGTTTCGTATGAAATTACTTTTATCAAATTCTACATTTATAGTTTTTGTTCTGCAATGACCGATTAACATAATTTTGTTAATAACATTTTATCACAAACAAAAAATTTAAACAAAATGTTGTATCTATAAAAAACCTACAAGTCAACTTTGAAATTGTTTTTATGGACTTTTCGATAGAACATGCCTCAAATCAAACTATAACATACTAAATATTTTTGAATCTCATTGTAAATCTTAATATACGTAATATTTGATTAATGTGTTTTATATATATCTAAATTTAACTTAATTATAGTTTCGCATTAATTATTAATAATAAATTAAAAATCAGAAACAATATATTACAAAACAATTGAGTTAAGTTAAAGTTATTACCTTTTATATATTATTAAAATCATAATATAAAAAAAGTTTGAGATATACATTAATTTCAAGATGTCTGACTAAAAGTATGCCAATAACAACCTTGAGGGATATCACTTCCATCTTAAGTGGTATTTTAAGTGTATTGAGCTTGAAGAATTCGACACTTAATATAAATGTCTGATTTTGAGCTATTCGAATAGTCGTTAGATGGACCATAAATGATGGTAGAATTTTTTCGGAGTATACTATTTAAGAAACCTAATACATCAGTCAGGAACTTCTCATATTAATTTCACATAAATAGCTGATATTCACATCTAGAAGTATATAATTTATTGCTGTTTTTTAATTATTTTCCTTAAGATCTTATCTTGACTCTCGTATGAAGTTTTTTTTATTACTAAGTTATTTGGTTTTTGGCAGTTAATAACAAGAATTATATCAAGTATTGCACTTATTATGAAATTGATAAAAATACACGCTCTTTACAAACTTAAGTGGCTCATTAAATAATTGTAAAATTATATCTGACTACTTTAGAATTATTATGTAGTTAAAGTCTGCCTCTTATATAAAATCAGATAAGTAAACTACTTCAAGCACATTTAAAGTATATACAATATTTCACAGAATTTCATATCAAGCATAAAATAATAAATCACTTAACAACTAAGCAAACAATTAAAATATTAGTGAATATAATAAAAGTTAATAACATTAATAAAAAAAACATTCCATTCATAAAAATTTTCTCTACGAAACCTGAAATGAACAAACGAAAAATAATTTGTTTAAATATTTTCAATAACATCTATTATATTCTACAATAAAAGAGATGTATGCAAAAATATAGCATTAGTTTTTTTATAATTCCTTGGAAACAAGAAATATCTTAAATGGGTATGATTTTATGGATATTTTTACTATATGTTTTGTTGAGTTAGTCTCTTTAATAATTATTTAATGACGAGAACTTCATAGCAAATTTCCTCACCAATAATGCTTCCTTAGTTCCTCTTTGAGATAGAAGACCAAGTAATAAAAATATCATAGGTGAAGTACTAAGCTATAATGATTAATACAGAAATTAACAGCTTTAACATCTTACTATAACTTATAAATATCATTATAATATTGATTGTGATCCTTTAAATTTTGTTTAACTTTTCATCCTTCTCAACATTTCGTCCTTTGTCATTTAAATATCACATATTAAATTTTAAATATGTAGCGGAATAATTTAATTAATTTTTGTTTATATTAAACACATTCTTTTTTAGATCTCCAGAGTTCCTACAAATTTATCTAAAATTTTCTCATTATCAATTAAGTAAATACATAGTTTAATATTAAAACCAAATATGAAAGATACTCAACAAAATCAAGGGGTACATCATAACGGTGTTTATGAGATGACCAAAGAAGAACCATCAGAAACAGATGATCCGTTTCAGGATTTAATGGAAAAAGCTGGCAATCATGGTCGTTTTCAGTTAATTTATAATATAATCTTTGTGATGGGTCTAGCAGGTGCTGGTGCTATGACTTATATGAATATAATTTTAGCGTTAAATATACCTGATCATTGGTGTACAGTGCCAGGAAGAGAAAATACAAATTACACATTAGAAGAGTGGAGGAATCTTACATTACCTTTGTAAGAAGTGCAATCATTTTTTTAATATTAACTAAAAAATAACTTTTTTTTAATTTTATATACATATAGAGAAAAGGATAATCGAGGCCTAGAAAAATTTAGTAGCTGCGAAATGTATAATACAAGTTTTACAAATATCATGGATGGGAACTTATGGAATAATGTCACAAAACCGAATGTAACAGGTAAGATAAACATTTTTGAAAAAAAACACTCATCTGCAATTGATTTTCTATTGAGAGTTAAATTATTATTATTATTATTACACCATTATTATTATTATAATAATATTAAGGGCATTGCACTGCACATAGAAATCTATTGTGCCTCTGTCATAGATTTAGAATATTCTCCAACTTCAACAATTAATAATAATATTGTAACTATAGTACAGATTTTTATTTTATACGTTATATATGCCCACTTAGTTACTTCTTTAGTTTCCAGTATGTATTTTGAAGTTTAATCATGGGTTTAATTCTGTAATGAACCTATATAACAATGAAAAGACCAGTTAGGTATTTCTTTTATTTTTGTGTTCAAAATTTAATCATTGGTATTTTTCAATTTTATTCATATATATTTACAAATTTAAAGACATGTAATAGTTCAAGAATATTATCACTAAAAATTTTTGAAATAATTTAATAGATGTGAATGAAATTCCTAAGCCATACTACCAAATAGGTCATAGAAAATGTTAATATTTTTGAAATCAAATTCTTTAGAGAATTGAACAAAGTAAAAAAATACATTTCAACTATTTGTTTAAAATATAAATAAATAACTCAAATAAAATAAATAATTCATATAAATAAAAATACAGAAAATTGTACAAAATTATTCATAGCAAAAATTTCTAAATCCCAAAGGTAGCAATTGGAAGTACCTCAAAATTTTGCAAGAAATTAAATTAAAATACCTAGAGTTTTATATCTTAAAGATTATTATTTAAATTGCAAATATTTTTAATTATTATAACATATTTGTAATTTGCAAATTTCTAAAATTTTAAATGTAATTTAAAATTTCAAAAATATATGAAAGACGATTAAAAAAGAAAATTAAAACTATTACTATTAATAATTCCAGTAAGCTCTTACTTATATTGGACATTAGTATCTTTTCACTTCAATGTTTTAAATAGCTTAAAGGAAAATAAAATTATAATAATGGGAAAAAATATTTGAAAAGATATCTAAGTCCGAGGAAAGTTTCAGCATTTGCAACGCATTACTTTTTACAACTTTGCACTTTAATGCGTTTCACTTATGCCGCACTTTTTATTTTATTATTTAACTTTATTTAATTTTCTGCAATGGCATCCGTACAATTTTATTTTAATTTTTCCTTTTTTTTCAATTTTTTTGTATCTTTTCTATTTTTGACATCCCCCACAAACATCTACAAATGGAATCATCCTTACAACATTCTTTCATTGTGTATGCACGTGTATAGTTTGCCAACATGGTTGGAGTTATGATCAGACCTGGTACGAGAGCACCATTCCCACACAGGAGAATTGGGTTTGTTCAAAGGATTTGTTTGTAACAAATGTTTTTGTTGTTGGACGCGTTACAGAAGTTGTTGGTGCATTCGTGCTAGGACAAATGGGTGACATGTAAGTTTGCTTACAAGGATTTAACTAAATAAAATATGAACCTAAACTGTATGAACTATTAATGCAATTTCTATTATTTCTTTCCGTTTTTGTTTTTGCTTTTATTATTTGTTTCTCTTTATTCTGAAATTTATTTTTCTCTCTTTATTTATTTCTTTTATTTAGTTTTGGTCGTCGTCCAGTTTACTATATTAGCGTTGCTTTTTGTTCATTAGGTCGCATGCTATCCATTTGGACCACAAGTTCTTATACTTGGTTTCTAATATTTACGGGCTTTGCTGGTCTAACCGTTAATAGTTTATTTCAATCGCCTCAAATTGTTGGCATGGAAATCTCAAGAGAGTAAGTATATTAACGTATATTCTACACATATAATATTTTAGGATTTAAATTTTAATACATAATTCACTGGGACATCTTAGTATTTTATATGTTTAACTGTCTTTTAAGTATACGATTAATATAAATTGTTTGTAAGATTCGTTTTTCTTTATTATGCTATATAATATCTTCTAAAATATTTTAAGTCCTTTTATCTAAATGGATTTAAAATAAAATTTAGTTTAGATCATATAAATTTATTATGCAAAATCAAAAATCATTATAATTAATCACAAATAAGAAATAATGACACATATTTAAAACTAAACTTTAACTGAAAAAAATTGACCCATAACAGACAGTATAATTATTATTTGAAAAAGAAAAATAATATATTTCTTACACATATAAAATATATAGTCCGTAAAAAGATTTATTTTATCACTATATAATAAATATAGTAATAATAATATTATATATTAATATATCATTAATGATAATATAATATTTATAATAATATAATAATAAGTAGAGAAGTACAAAATATAAATGGAAGATTTATGACAAAAAAAGTGGAAGAATCGCATTAGATAGATGTAATTATGAAGTCATTTTCGTATTTACCAAAAACTGTAAACAATAGTTTTTTTGAGTAAGAGTGTGATGTCCCCACAACTAAGTAATAATAATCAAAAACAGAACTAGAAAGAAATGCTTTATTGAGATCCTTTGCCTTATGCTGACTGAAGAAATTATCAACAGCTCGATAATATTGCTATGCGTATAGGTACTCACATTCCCAAAAAGCTTTTATATTAATAGTCACTTTTCTGATTGAAATAATTGAAATTTATGTTCTTTTAATATTATTATATTTGAAGTTAATTTTGCAATCGAAGAATAACCAAAAATAAAAATCGTGTGCTAATTATTTTCACAAATCATTCCTTAGAAAAAAGCACTTCTCACGCTATTATCATATAACATCGAACAAATATAGACTCCCCAACAAATTAGTTGGAATAAAAATAAAATATATTATAAAATGAGTTGAAGAAACTTTGAAAATGATAAGAATTATAGTACATCACACGAAAAAAAAACACAAGTAACCTTAATATATAGGCGCCTTTTTATTAATTTATTGATTTATAATTTTATGGCTTTGTAGAATTTTTGGACTTAAGATATAAAAATCTTATTCAAGGTCTCTGTTAAGGTGTTGCCATAAAGATTACTTTAATATAATTTGAAAACACTGGTTCATAAAACTGTTGTTAAATGATACATAAATGATTATAAATATTTTGAAAAGTTATATATAACTAAAAGCTTAGTGTATTGTTTACAATAATATTTATAATAAGATTTTTATAAATACTATAGTCTAATGAATTGTTGTATAATGTATAAACTTATTATAAACACAGATAGTATATATAAGTTGGTATACGTAAATAAAAAAATTACTTACATTTATAAAAAGTAGATAAAACTGCTACAAATATATAGGTGGATTCAAACTTGGTTGTGAGAACATCATTTAAGGACTTTTACATTACAATATTATATTATTTGCCATAAAATAAGCCATACAAGCTTATGTTATACATAAGCTCGCAAAGGTATACGAAGCAAGATGAATAGAACGACAATCAGTATTATATGTGGCAACTAAGTGATGCTACTAGCCTTAAGCTCACACCTTCAGAAATGTTGGGCATTTACCTTTCAAACTAGTTTGAAAAGGAACACCACAACAACATTACTGTATGTTGACTTCTGGAACACAACAGCAACAAATGTAACAAAAAGACTTATATTCTCTGCAAATCAGGAGTCCAATGTCAATTTATTAAGTCTGAGCTAATCTATAATCTGGCGGGATCAAAATGAAAAACTGCAGTTATTGGAAAGAATATTAATTAAAAAATTACGGCATAAATACTTAGAACCAAAGACAGGCTAATTCATACATAAATCCATCTAGTGTGTTCTTAAATGGACTCCTTGCACTAAGCATAGAGGATATAAAAATTTTGAAAATGTTTTGACTAAGTATCGCAAATTGAGGGCCGATTAACTTAACTAGCACTTAAAAGACTAGTAACTGCTGTTTTTTGATATATATGATGAAAAATCTAAACACAATGATTAGAACTGACCAACATGTGACATTCTCAGCCAAGGTTTTGAATTGAGCAGGAGCAAACTTATAAATCTTGGGTAAAGACTCTTCACCCTTTATAATATATGAAAGAAACCAAAAACTTGAACGTTGCTAACGTTAATTAACAGCCTAATAATAATCGATTAAATAACTGAGGTTAGCACAATGAAGCACCTGAATCTTGGTGTATAATTTTCCCGATTTTAAAATAAAATTAGAAACAAGCAATGATATTTTTTTAAATGGTTTTGGAAACTCATTTATTTGAATTTTTGTTAAAAGAACAATGTACATAACTACAAACTAACCCAAAGCAATAACTGTCCAACAATAATCAATATCTTTGAAAATGACAAACCTCATGGGAAATCTTATCGTTCTAATCCACTTTATTTTTAATTGTACTTCTCTTCATATATAATTTCACTTCTCTCTCATCTTCTTTTTTTAATTTTATTCCTTAATCCTTTCATTAATTTTTTATTTTCTTCATTTTCAGAAAGGATCGCAGTGCAATTGCTTTTTATCAAAGTTTTGGCTGGTCCATTGGTACAACGGTGATGCCATTACTTTTTTGGTGGCTACGTGATTGGGAATCCTTTATGTGGTACACTTCAATACCAACGGCACTGGTTTTGCTTTTTTCCAAGTACGTAAGCACATCCTCACACATGCAACTATGAACTATTTTTAGGGAATTCTTGTGAATGTAGTAAAATCGCGAGTATGGAATAGTGCATCTTTTGGTTCCATGGCACGTTTGCTGTTAAAAACTAAAGTCGAAAAACAAAAGTTGGGAGAAGAAAAAATTCACTTGGCATAGTTGGCATTTGTAACATAGCAATTTTTTGCTTTGTTCTTGCTAGGCTAGGAATCAAGTTCATTTGTGTGACTTTCATTGAAGCACATCGGCTTTGCATTGACTCGTTTGATATGTGAGCATCAAATTGGAAACATCCAAGTCAATTCAATTGTTTTCAATTTCTGTTTGCCATTCCTAGTTTTTTGCATTTCTTTTTTGGAATTAGTCTTACAGTCAAAAGCTACAATTTTCGCGGGTATTCCCACAGCATCGATACTTTGAAGTATTTTACTATAGTTTCTATAAATATTTAAATACAATAATTTTTAAGTGAACATTTTTCAAATTATTAAATGAATTTTACTCATAAATTAAGAAAATTGACATTGTTACCATAAAAATAGATACCGATTTTAATTAAATATCAATTGTATAAAGTCGTAATTGCCGATATTAGCTATTCTCTATTCGATTGAATTTTTTTGCTTACTCAATTTAATTTTCCGCAGATACGTCATTGAATCGCCACGTTGGTTGATTAGCAAACGTCGTTTTGCCGATGCCATTGTGCAATTTAAGAAGATAGCGAAAATAAATGGTCATCAATTCGATGTGACGGAAAAGGAATTAGCTGGACTTTACAAAGGAATGGATGCAGAGCCAGTATACGGTATTGCTTCACTCTTCAACGGCTGGCGTTTGGCGCGTAATACAACAATTATGGGCTTTTCTTGGTAAGATGTGTGAAAATTTAATGACTTTTTATAGAGACAATATAGGTAACTTATTGTATTATTATGCAAATACAAGATTCTATTCGAATTCAAATCGGATTTTCTAAACATAAGTATTTATCAAAAATGGAATTAACTATTCCACTTACTGCATCGGTAAAATAGATTCTCCACTAATATACTATCAAGGTTTTTCGACTTTTAAACGAATAGAACCGTCTGACATGCTAGTAGCTTTTAGATTGACAAAAAGCTTTGCTTTTTATGAAATATATTTTTCAGAAAACAACCTTTAGCATAATACTAAATAATAATAGATCGGGAAATATATCGATGAATGAGATCAAATCTTGATTTAATATACAAGTAATCTAATTGTAGAAAACAAACCGTGCACAGATTTTGTGATGCACAAAATATATTTGGTGGCAATATGATAAACTAAAGTTTCAGTCGTGCTCTATTTTCATTTCCATTAAACCCAATAAAGACTGCATACGGCACGGTTTACTATTTACTCTATTGAAAAAAATTAATTCAAACTTGAAACAATTATTATTATTTTGTTGAAGCTGTTTGAGCCAGTGCACTTAAGCACTGTTACTTTTTTGTAACTCGAGGTGTTTTCAAAACCCCTCTTTACGCCTTGACTACATTATTGTTTATCACTTCATCAGACTAAGCAATAATTGACGTCAGATCTGCGTACCTCCCCGAGGAGCCTGTAACCATTCTGAGATTTGATTACGCGGTGTTGGTAAGTCTGCCAGTTTTCGCAAATAATTTCAGGGCTCCATCCTTTATATAT
>NC_051847.1:188362280-188367899 GCF_002237135.1 Teleopsis dalmanni | reverse complement strand
AGATATAAAATTAAATTCATTTCTCTGCAACATTTAGAACGAAAATTATGCTCATAAAAAATATATAATTATATAAAAATATTAAATATACATACAAGTTGTGCGTAGAATTTGCGGTCATGCACTAGTGGCACATAAATGATTACAATATTTTTGTTAAAAGGATAGAGCAGAGAGACGTGCCCAAGTACTTGTGGTAAACTGTGAATCTACAAATTTAATTTTTTTCATTTTTTTATACGAACATTATGAAATTGTTAGAAAGTTTGCATTTTACTGTGAGTAAAGAGATTCTTTTCAGCCATTTGTGCATCTTAAAACTCATTGCAAATGCTTTGTATCTTACTTAAGCAATCTCACCGCCCGTGGCCCGTTTTCCTAGTTTTCCTACGAGTAAGTGCTTAGAAATTGTCATCAAGCTGCTAAAAACTTTTTGTAATTTTATGCAGTTTCTGATTAATGTTAGAAACCCATTTGTGGCTTCCATATGCGACAAAATTCTCTCTATGCGACTTCTTTTGCTACAAAATTCTAGACTGATTGTGAGTTATGCAAATCGTAACGTATACTTTTTTTAAGCAAACATCAAACATTTATATTTGTTTAGTAACAAAGTTGCTCCTCTCTATTTTAGACAACTTCTTTCAAGCTACCACTATGTCCCGAGCTACATTGTGCCAGGAATACTCATCAAGCTTCCAAACCTCAACTGCTGTTTGGCATTTTCGTACAAGTAAAATTCACATGTTTATGTGTGTGTTCTGTTGGATTTTGTAGTTATGGTTAGTCAAGTATTTTTTCATTTCTATTTGAATTTGTTCTCTGATTTTAAACATTTCGAGTGTACTTTCTAAATACTTTTAATGAGGGAATTTAGGTTGCTAAGCAATTTAACACATGCAATAGAAAGCCAACAATATGGAAAAGTAGTTCCTTCAGCCAAATTGCTGCCATTAAGCAAAACTGTTACATGTCAGGCAATTATACAAAAATATTTTCAAAAAGTATGAGTATTTACATAGGAGTACGAAATCAGGTCAAGGAATTTAATACATTTTTAATTGATACAACACTTATGCAAATAAACTCAAATTCAGTAAAATTTAAGACAACTCAGCATATGCCAAATATATGTACATTAAGAAATATTTATTTAAGTAATAATAATTGATTAGTAAATTTTGAAAAATTATACCCAATGTAAAACAATCGATGCCGAAAATACACCAGAATGCTATACATGGAATGACAACAATACCTTAGCTTTTTATAGCACACTCCTCATCAAAATTATATGACTAAGCTCCTCTTAAAAATCAAATGAGGAAAACTAATAAATGAACTTTCAATTGAGGACAAGCGTAGTTTTTAGTATTTTCAAAATAAAATAGTTATAAAATTATAAATTATATTATATATTATATAAAATTATAAATTATATAAAATTATAACTAAATACTTTCCAACTAGTAATATATTGTAACATTAAAGTCTAATTGAAGTTCTCCCTTAGTCGTTATGTTAAATAAACTATGTCAAGAATAAAACTGTTTAAATTCCAAATGCATAGATTAAAACTTTTTTGATAGCTCTTATAAATTAATATTATTTGTAAAATAAATTCGATAATATAATATATTTAAACAACTGCAAACTTCAATGTAATAAGAAACGTTCAAATAAGAATTATATATTTTCTTCTTACAAAAAATGGATTCATGTCACAAGATGTATGTCATTTTGTAATCCCCTGATTGAGTTTCATAGCGTCTAACTAGATTAATTCAAATCTGTATTCTAAAAACTCAGTGATCATGTTCCTAAAGTGTTCCTTATTAACGGAAATTGAATATATATCATTTTTAGTTCATAAACAAAACTAAACTCTTAATATTTATTGATGTGAACATGTTTCATGACCAGCATCTGGTATAAAAAATGGATTCATGTCACAAGATGTATGTCATTTTGTAATCCCCTGATTGAGCTTCATATCGTCTAACTAGAATTAATTAAATTTGTATTCTAAAATCCCAGTGGTCATATTCCTGAAGTGTTCCTTATTAACGAAAATTGAATATATATATAATTTTTAGTTCATAAACAAAACTAAACTCTGTTAATATTTATAGATGTGAACATGTTTCATGAACAGCATCTAAATTTTCTTCACTCAAAAGTATACAATTTTATTTATTTACAGAACCTGTTAAGCACATATCAATTCTTCCAAGATTTTTTTAAGAAATAATAAAACTGATTTCAAAAGTATTGAAATCAAATTAAAGGTTTATTAATCAACTCCTAAGTATTTGATTAAATTTTTGATTCAAAGGGATTGACACATAATAAAATCCAAGTTTTTGAGAACCATTTCTAATGAGCTGTTCTTGATTTTGACCCTGCATCAATATTTTTACGAAATCGTTTTAAATTTTGACAAATTAGATTCCAAATATTACTAACTCCAGTATTTGAACCAAAATTTTTGTTTTCGATATTAAAACGAATACATTAATTATTTTTGCAATTTAAAAAATTATTTACTAATTCAAATGTCAAATTGTATGTATTTGGTTATAATATTGCAAATCCAAAAAAAAAAATGACCGCTCTGATTTTAAAAATATATTGTCTGTATATAGAAATATTACCTGTTCACCCTGTCTAGTGTGATTGAACTAAACGACTATCAAGCATTCATTAATAGGAATAATAACGAATTCAAAAGCAGGTATTATATTTCATCATATCTCATTATCCTTACTGTATAGTAGTATATGACTACATGCTCTGCACTCTACCTTTAAAGGCACAAATGTATCATATTGTACACGTAAAGCTCATTAATAATATAGTAGTTCAATTAATTTTATATCATTACTTTTGTACATATTTACTAAGAAATACAACTCATATGCCAGTGGTCAAGAAATAGGTCAAAGGGAGAATTCAAAGTATTAATGGCCAAATTGGCATTTCATTAAATTGCTTACAAAGCAGGTTTAAAAATTATAAGTGATTAGTATAAAACTGACATCATTATTTATTTTCAAACTACTCAATAATTTGAACAAATTTTCCCACTACATTATATATCGATGCATAGTAACTTAGATCTTGTTATATCGGGTTTTAAAATAATGAGCTTTCTAAACTTAAAATTAGCTTCAAAGCTTAATACCCTAAATACTAAAATATATCGACACAGAGTTTATTTTATTTTTATTTTAAAAAATGCTTTAAAGGAAAAAACCCTTTTGTTGCATCATCTTAGAACTAACTTAAAGACTAACAAAAAAAGAAGTAGATAAATAATAGGTCTGTTCCACGAGCTACTCATAGTAAAACATGAGTAAAACAGAAGTAAAATTTACACAAAAATACTTGAAAATTTGCTGGTGGAACGCGCTTGTGTATACACAGTGTTTACTCAAAGTTACTATGAGTAGCTCGTGGAACAGACCTAATATGTATACAATGAATAACAATTACTTCACACACCTTTTTACCTACATTATGCGCTAGTATATAGTAGGTTGGATCTTGAGATATCGAGCTTTAAAATTGTCAACTTTTTAAAATTAAGTTCAAAGTCTAATATCTTAAAAACTGAAATACTTGGAGATATAGTATACGTCAAACAACTTTTCCACTACATGATTTGCTAATATATAGTAGATTGACTCTGGAGATATCGGACTTGACAGTTGAAAAGTTTTTTCATAGCTACCAGATATAAAGCCTAATATACTCAATTTTAAACTTTATCGCTTAGTCAAAATTTGTAACGCCAAGAAAATATATTATTTTATATGTTTAAAAATGCTGATCACAGGAGAATAATTAAAACTATATATTCGTATTTGTAAGAAACTTTTTATATCTTATATAAAATTTTACATGAAAATTGTTTTAATATATTTAATTGGAATTAAAGCCCATGTTAGGTTGACTTGAAAAAGTAATACTTATCCATTGGCACTTACTCTTAAAGTAGAGTGGTTATGGAAAACTATTTTTATAAATGTAATTCATTAAATTTAAACTATTTTAAATTTGGGTCTACGGTGTTTTATTAAAAAGCATCAAAATCTAGTTTAGTCTGTAGAATTTTTTAAATTTTTTCTTAGTTCAGTGTAAAACTAACTAAACTTTACCCTACTCTGCTTATATTTCAAACCACTTTATTTTAAACCATTTTTCATACAATTTCATTTAATATATAGCACAATTCCTTTCAATTCCCCAAAGGTCTTAAGAAAAATAGATATGTGCACCAACTAACCCAATGAAGTGGGCAGTTATAAATGAAAGAGTTATGTGCATGCCTTACAATTTTTTACAATTCGTACAATTTTTTAACGAATAGCACACACCACTTGACCACAACAGTGCTATACGTACTCGTATTTATATACTCTATGTGAAGTTTCACAATTTATAAAAAGAGCATACATCCCCAATGGCGCAGCACGATCACGACCAGCAGCTCCGGAAGTCATGGTGCCACCATTGCAATCAGTACACAAAAAATAAATGACGTTCAAGAAGCCATTGTGGTTAAGGTTTAAATAGTGAATAAATGAAACTCTGTGTTAATATTTTTATCGCAGATGTATACACAGAGCACACTGGCACACATACCCAAACCTGCGCTCGTGGAATGGACAAAAGTACTCTGCAATTCCTAGCCAAATTAGCACGTCAAATGCACTGTGCACACACGAAACTTATTGATTCCCTGGGAATGAATGAACAGAAATTTATTGTCTTTATAGCAGAACAGTCAGACAGAAATTGCACTTTAAATGCTCACCAAGCATACTTTACAGAAAATATGCAAAAAATATTTATATATATGCGAATATATATTGAAAGATACTGGCAGCTAGCCATACCACAATCTGCCAGCGTACCCAACGGTACTGCTATGGCAAGAAAATGCATGAAACTGCCACATTTGACCCACATTGTAAATATTTGGCGGTCTTACTTTTCGTTGCATTCCTTACTTTGGTAGACAATAATTGAGTTACAATATCTACCTATACTATACTCACCGGTGTTGAATAAGGATGCGCTGTTAAACGTATGCCATCCGCTTCGAGATGTCGCTTCATCACAGCTTGTAGTTCCTTCATTGTGGTGGGTGTATCACATTCTGAGCTTAATATTTCATTGCTATTACTTAAGGCCTTTGGATCATTGATCATCACGTAAACAATTGCCGCACCTTTCTCCCTTAGCGTCCGTACACTTTTCAGTAGTTTACTGCGGTGCTGTGCAGTGTCCACGCCGATTGCATCTAAATCGATTTCTCCGATTTGCTTGCATATTTCTAATTCATCATAACCATTCTCCATAAAACTTTCCGCATATTGACTGAGTCCAATGGCGCGCAGCCATTCACAGACAATGTTGTTGTGCGGCATGTTTTCGTATCACGTGGCTATCGGTGCGCTAGGCGGTAACTCAATGTCGAGTGGTGCGAAACTCACTTTTGGCACTTTAATAGCGGGCTTTATTTTCGTTTGTCCTGTGGTATTCGTTGCAGTTGCTGCTAAAAAGGATATTGCGGCTTCCGATTTGGATGATGCTGTTTTCGCAACTGCTGTA
>NC_051847.1:188352836-188362180 GCF_002237135.1 Teleopsis dalmanni | reverse complement strand
ACATTGGAAAAGGTTTGTCTAAATATGTGGCATCTCGTTTAGATGTGATTTGCATGTGGTGAAGTACTTTTAAGCATGCCTTGTTATGCGGAGAAGTCTCTAGGATACAGTGACAAACTGTCTGTGAGTTAGTAGCCAGCTTTTAAGGATAACATGGCAACTGATATCAATTTGAGGTTAGTGAAGCCTTATAAAGCTTTATGACAATTCAATATTGGCTTCGTTCCTATACATTTAGTGCATTGCTTAAGTCATTGTTGGCATTATTAACTCTGATTGGGAATTGATACGGAATTGCAGTCAGCATAGTTTTGCTACTTGTTTTGTTTATATCTTGTTTACAGTTCCAAGCGAACGTGGAAACGGTTCTGCTCGTGTGGAGCTAATGAAAATATTCGCAATGCATTCGAAGCGAATGACTGCATCAGTTCATATGTGAGAACTGATAGGCTCATAGGTAAAATGTGTATTTTTATAATAATTTCAAGTTAAAAAGTAAACATAAAATAGCAAAGTCATTATATATATAGCAAAAAAAAGCTTTAATTAGAATTTACACAATGAGTATAGCAATAGGGCAATGAACCTCGCCATTGTAAAAAGTTATTCCTAAAACTGTGTATAATTGAGTAGTTTCTGCATTTCAGTAATTTTTAGTTAAAAGTATAATTAGTATTTGTGTAATCAATAATTTCTGCACCATTAATTTTAGAAATTTAAAATATTGTTGCATTTAAAATAGTTGAACTTTAATTGACCAGGTTGGCATAATTGAACTTCAGCCAGTTTTAAAGTGCTATAAGAGAGATCAGGTGGGACTGGGAGAGAGAGAGGGAGGTAGATAAAGAGAGAGAGAAAGAGTGATTACAAGACATCATGACCACGGTTGCCACTTGAAAATTTTTTTCTGTACCAAAATTGATTTAAAAAGGTACCATTTCTGTAAAAAAAATTTTTTTGGACCTTTTTGTTTTCTCGTTCTGTGTTTTTCATAGTGTTATAAATGAACAAAATATAAATAGTGCAAAGTTGCATTTATAAAAAAAATTAATTGGAAATATCCACAATAAAATTGGGTCGTCAAAAATGTACCAGTTTTTGAACATGAGTACTAGAGTACCAAACGGAAAAAAAGTACCAATTTTGGTACTAAAGTACCATAAGTGGCAACCGTGATCATGACCTATATTTTATGGTAGTTTGTACGGCATTAGAGGTTTATGTTGTAGTTTCTGCACCAGAAAGTCAAGGTTGATGCAAAAAGATTTGGAAGTATTCTGAAACCATGCAAATAAAAGATTTCGGAGACAAACAGAGTGTACCGTTTTACAAAGTACGCGATATACAATTGATAATAGTTGTAGAGCACAAACCAATAATTGAGAAAAGAAAACAGTAACTGAAATAAGACGAGAGTAATTGATATTAGACGATTTGTTTAGATCACACAATAGCTTCCACGATCACTAGTTGCAAGCCCGTTCTTGCATCTTCTTGGTATGGGATATTGTGCAAGTTAAAATCAGCGCTAAGAAATATTATAGTATTAACTTGCATTAAGAAATTTTTCTTTGTGATTGGATCAAGTATCCGCAAGTGCATATTCGTGTATCGTACGTTGCGTTTGTTTATCGGCTTACAATCAAAAATTCAAAATATATACTAAAAATTAATTTGTTTTCCAAAATTTTTTCCATGGGTTCAATGACATTCGATTTGAAATAAAAACATGTAGCATTCGAAAAATCGATCCGTTTTGTGGTGATTGTTACTGACTTCATCACAAAATATGAAAATTTAATAATTAAGTGAATTTTATCAAAGTCGAAGTGCTCGTGTGCTTAGTTAATACACATCTCAATAAGTTAATAAAATACTTTTAGTAGTAAAAGTTGCTTTTTATTGAGTTGAAAACTAATTGTGGGTTTGAATTGTCCGAAAGACTTCATCATCATTACCAACTATAATCAAAAATTTTTTATGAAGATTATTTTTTTTCAATTAATTTTTAATTTTTTAATTAATTTAACTTTGGAAGTTTATAACAATATAATTAAGTAATTAAAATTTAACTTCAATATAATTGAAAAAATAGTTGACTTCAGAGATTCATTTATATTCATAAAGGAAAATATAGCATCTCTATCTCTAACTCCCAAATATTTATTTATAGTACTTTATGTTATTATTGGAGCAAATTAAGTAAATTTATATTTCCAACAGATTTATTGTATAAAATTACTTGGCAGAAATGCAATGTTCGCACAAAGCAAGTCCTTATAATTTGCTTGTTTATATGAATTAACAAATCCATTTATTTGAAAGCTGTAAATAAGAGATATGAGAATTTATAACATTTAAGAAAATTAAGTTTAAATAGGATTACATATTAGTATAATTTGTTCACTTGTCGGATGGAATAAACATGGCTCAAAACTTAATACTGGAAATGAATGATTTTGATTGGAGAGTAGAAAATGCATTCATAAACATATGAACACGTATGTATCTTTATACTTGTGATAAGTACACAAAGTGAATAAGTAGAAATTTATGTATTGAAATGTAATTTAAGGCAAGCCTTTTCGGTGTATTTAATTTCAACTAAAGATAAGTTAAATGCATCATTTGTTAACACATTTAATAAGAGATATTGAAAAGCATTTAGCAGACTCTTGAGCTAAGTACATTATCAAAATGTGAAATATTTTGACAGAGTTCTATATTTTATTTGATGGTACGGAATTTAAATTAAAGAAGGTGTTTCGAAAAGATTGTATAAATTTAATGTAAATATATTTTATATTTATTTAACTTAAGTAGAAATTTATCGAACTACTCATGTGCTTACTTAATAAACACGTCAATAAGTCAATAAGGAGGTTTTAAGTAGCTTTGGTATTAAATTGAAAGCCAATTGATGATTGTGAGTCATTAGAATGGGCGTTGTCTGGCTGCGCTGCTTTCCGGGCTATATTTATGGTCGTTAGACCTAAAAACTTAAGCCTCCTTCTCAAAAACTTATAAATAAATAATAAATAGAAAACAGATGAAGAGTGTATGATATTGTTAAGAGCCTGTGTTGTCAACACACTCCTGAAAATGTTCTGATATGTATATATACGTTATATATAACTATATGTCAAATTTTCGACTTTTATATAAGGTTACGTTTCTGAAGCAACTATTTTGGGTTCCAGAGTTCTAAACTATTTTGAACTTTATGTGAAATTTAAGATATTTTTAAAGGATAGGACTTGCGACTGATAAAAAATCTCTGCAGTATAGAACATATTTACTCTAAATTTAGCATTTATTAAATATTAATAAAGCTGATATAAAGTATTTTCTTTTATTTCGAAGCGGATATAGCAGAGATACTTGAAGGGAATATTTAATCGGCATAGTTTTTTAATTTACAGTGAAACAACAGCAAACAATAGCTTTGAGACCACCACAAAAAGTATCTTAATCAGATTGTTAAATTTTTGCTTATTTTAGTGGTATCTATTTGTTAACAAATGAATACATGTAGTCGACTTCTCCTAAGATTTCAAAGTTTGTTTGTATAATATTGTTTGTACAATAATATGTATGGTATCAACAAAGTTCTTTGCGATATTATGAATGTATTTCAAAGGCAGCAATACCGATCTTGCAATCGTTAAGATTAGTTGAACTGCCTCTATAACTCACATATTGTTCAACATCACATATAAACATATAATGAAGCGGTATCCAGTATTTTATAAAAGATTTGTTTTTAGAGGATATTTGTTTTCTCCCTTTACTTTTGCTCACAAAGTCTTCGAATAATTTCACTGAGAATAATATTTACAAATCCGGATATTCGAAGACCCCAAATTTACAAAAAATCAGATTTTTATTCAATTCAGGAGACTACATGGCTATCCGATTAATCGAATAATCGAACCACTTCGGATACAATTAGGACTTCAAAGGATATCCGGTGATATCCGGTATAGCGCTATCGTTAACGTGGTAAAAAGATAAAACTAATTGTTTATGAGTAGTACAACTAGTTTAATACACAGCCAAAGATGTCCTGAGATGTATATAACAATATCTATACGTCATATTAAAGGATAAAAAAATATACATAAAAGTATACTTAAGTCAGTGTACTGAAAAGATTGAAAAGACTTTTTTAGAGAGATGTGCTAGACCAAGTCGAAATCCATAAACGAGTTGTTAGGTTCAACTAAAGAATTAAGTAGTAAATAATCAATGAAAATGATAAAAAAATTGGACATAACAAATTACAAAATAATGCACATTGAAGGACATTGAAAATTTAACAAAACTAAACATATATTTAATTGTTATATTTTATTTGTACGTCCCTAAGATGATTTGTACTAAGTGGGTGATATGGTGATAAACTGGGAGGGTAGCGTTAAATACCTTGGCATCACGTTGGACAAACGATTCAGATGGCTTAAACATGTTCAACTGAAAAGAATTAGCTGTGCCAAAATTCTTCATCACCTCTAACCGCTTTTCAGAAATGAAAATCTCAATGCTAAGAACAGGAAACTGATATATAACCAAATAATTCGTCCGTCACTTCTATATGGTTGTGTAGCGTTTAGCAAAGTTTCAAACACTACTATTCACCAGCTAGAAATTGCTCAAAGCCAGGCTCTGAGAAGACTTTTTAAAGTTCCATGTTACATTAGAACGAATGACATCCTCAGGGACATCAAAATTGATCCCATCAAAAAATACATAAAGCATAGAGCCCTGAAATTATTTGCGAAAACTAACAGATTTACCAACGCCGCGTTATCAAATCTCAGAATGGTTACAGGCTCCTCGGGGAGGTATGCAGATCTGATTAGTCTGACGAAGTGATAAACAATAATCCAGTTAAAGTGTAAAGAGGGGTTTTGAAAATACCTCGAGTTAAAAAAGAGTATAAGTGTTTATGTGCACTAGCTCAATACAGCTTCAACAAAATAAACTAATATTTAATTGTTATATTTTATTTGTACATCCCTAAGATGATTTGTACTAAGATGATGTTAGAGTTATTTATAATGGAAATTAGAATAAAAATATATTATTCGAATATGACTGTTTTTCACTAAAGATAATTTTTCCTCTTCGCAATTAAAACTATCTTCTAGCTATTATTATTTCTTATTTGTTTTACTTAAGTGCGCCTGTGAAATCCTTGTCAGTTATCTTAGCTTAATTTGACTGAGACATTTAATATTCACACTTGATTTGAAGTGTCCTTTATGTTCCGATTTCGCCACTTGTTTATTTATTATAATGTATACGTATTTCAAGTACATATATTAAATAGAACATCACACAGAATTGAGTCCCTCTCAGCACATCCTTGCGTATGTGCACAAATCCAACAGAAATGGGCAGACAACTCAACGAATAAATATTATTTAGGTCGATTTTATGCATTGTCTCGTTATGTATATTTATATTCTCTTACATCTATGCTGATTGTAGTTGGATCCATACAGAACTCTAAGTAGGATTTGGTTTAAGTATTTTGCATTTTCATAATATTTGTTTTTGTTGTAGTTGACAAGTACATCTGTCATTTTAAGTGGCTTATTCATATGCAAGTGGTCACACAACATGCTCCAAGCCATTGCTCAATCCATATTTGAATATACAATATATATATATATATATATATATATGATATATGTATATATAAACTTTTTGTTTGTGTAACATTTTAGTTGTCCTTAGAACGACCAATAATAGAAGAAAAATATTAATGGTCGTTTGTGATGATGTTGCTGTTGGTTAGAGCAACTATGGTCACTTGTTTGTCTCATGCAGTGTGCTGTACTGACATTAACACAAATTGATATCCTTTTTCCTGTATTAAGCCAGTTATAAATGAATCCTTTCATGCGCTTTACATAAATGACAAATAATAGAAAAATACAAATGCATAGAAAAGTAAGTATGCAGATAGGCAATTTCAACATTAAGTATCTTCATGTTTAGTGAAAATATGCATAAAATTTTGATTTGATAAAGATTTTATTCTTGCAGGATATTTTGAAGAATATTTTCGTTTGACAATCCTTGAAAAACTGTTGTTTGACGTTTGAAACAATAGACAATTTGGTTTTGTTATAATTTTGTAAATTCAATTATTTTAAATTTTTCCTGTTTTTGAATTTTAAATCGACATTAAAATGTCTTTTATGCTCTGATAACTCTTTTGAATTTTATATGGAAATTTTATTATCAATGACTTTAATTGTTCGGTTATATAATTATATTTGATGACGAAATGCATTTGGAAGGCAAAAGGATTTTCTGAATTGCCAAAGAATCAATTGTTTTTGCTTGTTGGGATTTATTTAATAATTTATTTTTTGACATACAAATTGATAAAAATTTTCATGTAAATATATATTCATGGATCCGTAGTTATACCAGTTTAAATATTATAAAGGAGGTATTAGAATTATATATAACTTAGTTTGTGAATATATCATTGATGAACTTTAGATAAGGTTTATGCCATCGAAAGTGGTGGTTTCAAAGAGTTTAGTGATTTAAAAAACGTCTACATCTAAATTTAGACATATTAAATAGAATAGAAAATAAATGGGTACGTTCTTCTATGTAGCTGAACACTGCGATTATTATAGAAAGTTGGTAATGCTTACCGTCCCTGGTTTTCAAATGCTAAAAGAATGTCATATTTTAAGCAACGTTGACATTCTGTTTCCTCAGATCAACATAACTTGTTGAGAGGAATACGTAGGCAATGATAATCCGTAGATCACCTTTCAACAAACACAATTCCATTTTTTAGAGGAGAGACACACTACCGCCGTTGAACGCACTTCGAATATATGGAATGCTGCATCTGTGGAACTTCTTTCGGATGCAAACTATTTTCTATTGTTGTGAATAAACTTATACTACAATCAGAGATGAGTGGTTGATATATACGACAAATAGTTATAGATAGTCATTCATAAATAAAGGCTTATACCTCTTGAAAACTGTTTTCGATACATATGACTGATTCATTAACATGCAGCTATTAACAAATTAAAGTAAAACTGTTTATAAAAAACTGCAAACTGACTGAAACAGTTGTATGTTGCTATATGAATATATATTTTGATATCTGAGTGACGTCATACTCTTCTTGGATTTCGTTAAACAAATAAAATAACTTAGTCTTATATTTTTAAATATAAATGGTGTTCAAAATCAAAGGTACTTCAAAGAATTTATTGTTTATCTTCAGCTGAGATCAAATGACTGCTAAATAAAACATATTATACAATTAAGAGTTTTCAAGAGAAATGATAATGGATGGTTTTCTGAATTGCATAATATGTTTTAAAGGATACACAGTTTCAAATTTAACTATTACAATCACAAAATTAATTATCTCGTTTTTAAGTGGTAATGTTTAATATACCAATATCCTTTTAAACTACTGTTGAAACCAATTTCTTGTTTGAAATTCTCTTTTGCCGTTATCTTGTTCTTCCACATAACCTATAACTTTAAGTTATACTGACTGAGCACTTTTGACAGATCGTAAAAAATATTTGTATAAAAATAACTTTAAAAATATGTTCACATACTATTTATATACTATATATAAAAAATCGTGCCACTCTTTTTAAGTACTTTCTTTGAATTTGTGTATACATAATTTCAAGGATGAATTCTCACCAAAACTTTTTGGTGCTCTATTTTTATAATTTTATTAATAGTTTTGTTCCTAAATGGGCTAATTCGTCAATAGTTAAATAATACACCTTTTTAAAATTTTTTTTTTGAAAAAGTCTTTTTAATCAATATTTCGACTATATTCTATAGTCATTTTCAAGGAAAAATTTATTTAAAAAGTGTAATATTTAACTATTGACCAATTAATCTCTTTAAAAAACAGAATTATTATAAAAAAATTTTGGTTATGAAAACAATAAATTATTAAATATTTTATATTAAAAAAAAAATTATTTTTAAAAATAAAAATTATTTCATTGTGGTTTGTCTACCAAATTTCCTTTAGAATATTTATCTAATTATGAATTGCAAATAAATTTAAATGCTCTTACGATAGATAAAACCTATAAATAATTCAGTTTCTCATTTAATTGCAGCAATCGAAGTAAATGCATTAAGCGAAACCGAGACATTTACTTACCAAAATTCAAATTCGATGCTATGAAGGCAACAACCAACAGTAGTAGTTCAGCTCATACAGCAGCAACAAATTCAAGTATTAGCAGCTCTAGTTCCAGCTCAACGCCCAATACAGCAGTTGCGAAAACAGCATCATCCAAATCGGAAGCCGCAATATCCTTTTTAGCAGCAACTGCAACGAATACCACAGGACAAACGAAAATAAAGCCCGCTATTAAAGTGCCAAAAGTGAGTTTCGCACCACTCGACATTGAGTTACCGCCTAGCGCACCGATAGCCACGTGATACGAAAACATGCCGCACAACAACATTGTCTGTGAATGGCTGCGCGCCATTGGACTCAGTCAATATGCGGAAAGTTTTATGGAGAATGGTTATGATGAATTAGAAATATGCAAGCAAATCGGAGAAATCGATTTAGATGCAATCGGCGTGGACACTGCACAGCACCGCAGTAAACTACTGAAAAGTGTACGGACGCTAAGGGAGAAAGGTGCGGCAATTGTTTACGTGATGATCAATGATCCAAAGGCCTTAAGTAATAGCAATGAAATATTAAGCTCAGAATGTGATACACCCACCACAATGAAGGAACTACAAGCTGTGATGAAGCGACATCTCGAAGCGGATGGCATACGTTTAACAGCGCATCCTTATTCAACACCGGTGAGTATAGTATAGGTAGATATTGTAACTCAATTATTGTCTACCAAAGTAAGGAATGCAACGAAAAGTAAGACCGCCAAATATTTACAATGTGGGTCAAATGTGGCAGTTTCATGCATTTTCTTGCCATAGCAGTACCGTTGGGTACGCTGGCAGATTGTGGTATGGCTAGCTGCCAGTATCTTTCAATATATATTCGCATATATATAAATATTTTTTGCATATTTTCTGTAAAGTATGCTTGGTGAGCATTTAAAGTGCAATTTCTGTCTGACTGTTCTGCTATAAAGACAATAAATTTCTGTTCATTCATTCCCAGGGAATCAATAAGTTTCGTGTGTGCACAGTGCATTTGACGTGCTAATTTGGCTAGGAATTGCAGAGTACTTTTGTCCATTCCACGAGCGCAGGTTTGGGTATGTGTGCCAGTGTGCTCTGTGTATACATCTGCGATAAAAATATTAACACAGAGTTTCATTTATTCACTATTT
>NC_051847.1:188314592-188352736 GCF_002237135.1 Teleopsis dalmanni | reverse complement strand
ATTTCCAATTATGAGAAAATTTTTTAACATTTGATTTCTTTTGACTTCATATTGATTCACATACATTTCGTTAGATGGCGCTAAAATTTCATATAAAAGCCATTACTAGCACATGTTCAATTGGGAAGATATTTTTATGTTAGATACAGCACATGTTATAACATTCATAACATAAATTCCGGATACTTTTTAACCAAGTGGAGTTCCGAGATAAATTGTTTTCTTCATTAACCCTTTGCTTCATTTGTTTTTTTACTTAACTTTCCATTTTAAATATGTTGAGGGTTGTGTGGTTTCCAATTATGAGATAATTTTTTAACATTTTCTTATAGAGGAGTAATTATTTAAAAGAAAGGTCTTAGAAAGTGTAAACCATTTCGTTGCAGTAAGCTTAAATATTTTTAGTTTTTTATTAATTTTTTGTACAATTATGCCGGAGTTGAATGACATTTTTCATAGAAACAAATACGTCATAGACAAGAGGGCACACATATAATAAACAATACATATACATATCTATAAACTGTAGTGGTGAGTGGAACGGAAAAGTATTTGTTACATAAGAACAAAAACTTCTACTAAAAAGAGTATAAAAAAAATAATGTATATATGAGTACCAGATCGAGTACAAAAAAAAATGAAATTCAATTGCATAATGGCGCATGTGTTTGTCTGGAACTCTTTACCTCATTTTTTTTTATTTTGAGTTTTTTTTTTAAGAACAAAATCACCACCTATACATCCATCCATCTCATCTTATTAAGACAACAAACAAAAATGTATTTTGTAATACAAAAAAAAAAAAATAAATAAAAAATAAACAAAAACATGAAACATAAAACATAAACTTCTTTTACTTTTTAGTCTGGCAGCTTTTGTTTACAGCTTACAACATATAGGAAGCCATTTAAGTGTTGCTTCTTGAGAAAATTGCAGACACAGAGCACTTTTTTTCTCATTTTTCTTTTTACCTTCTTATGTGCCGCACTGCTTCAGCTCCTTTAATGGGAAGTGTAATGGTAGAGAATATAGCTGCGGGTGGTGTTGCATAATAGAGCATGTTAGAGTCACAATTGTGTTGCGTCAGCATTGTGTTGGGCCTACCGGTGCAGCCTTAGCCTTGCATAGTTTTTGGAGCGAAATACTGCAGCAATCGACTGCAGCTTAATTACTTTATGTAGCTTAAGCGTTCAAAAGAAAAAATATTGAAATAATCACAACAAACCGAAAAGTGAAATAAAAATAGCACAGAAAAGGTAATAAAGCATGAAAGTACACAAAATAGCATCAGAAGTCTTAAAACTCTTAGGTGGATTTACTTTGTATATGGTATTATTGGGTTCACTTACAGCTTACCGGATACCATATACCAGATATGTGATACAGACTTGCAAGTAATACATTTGCTATGGTTTATATACATCATTAGATGTGCGGTCAGGTCAAGAGTACGTATATATAAGGTAGACGGAAAATACATTTAAGATGGAAGAGTATTTTATATTAAATTTTTTTTATCATATTATTTTGATATCGAAACAAGGATTAGGTGAAAAGTTTTTTAATATTAAAGTTAAGGTCATTAAAAAACCACAAAAAATGCATTTATTTATTTTTTTTTTAAGTTGAAGCTGTCTTTATCAAATGATAAAGACTTTTAAGAAGAATAATTCTGTGGTTTCGAAGTATTACTCACGTTACAGAAGCACATAATTTTGGTTTGAATTACAACAATCAAAAGTTGGAGGGTGGTGGGCACTGGAATTTAAAATAGTATGAGAGGAACTTCTTTCATCTACCGAACTCATCTATCATCTATGTTGCAACTGGCAAGGAAGTCACAATATTAGTTGTTTGATGGTGTATGCCTCATGTTTGTATTAGCACGTAGAAAAAGATTGATTACTTTAGAACTGTTTTTACTGTTTATTTGTATATTTGTTCAGTAGCAATCGTCACACATTTATTAAAAATTATAGGATGATAGTGTTCTGAGAGAGCAGCTTTGCTCTGGTTTCTCATAATAAGCAATCAAAGCAAATTAAGCGCTGCCAAAATTTTTTTAGATCAGGGAGTAAACTGTACTTAATTTAATTTCATTAATTTGAATGTAAGACTACTGGGACTATTCTAAGAAAGTATCGTAGGTATTCTCGGTGGAGGAAACAAAGCTGATATTATTGAAAGTTGTACGAAATATAATCAAACCCAATTTTTTAAAACTAAGAGAAGAGGCAAAGTGCGGTTTGAAAAATGCAAATTAATATAGCCAAAACTTAATCTATCTAGATTTTAATATCGAATCCTTTTGCGTAAAGCTGATTCTAGGTATTCAAGGAAAAATATAAATCATCTAGATTTTAATATCGAATCCTTTTGCGTAAGGCAGATTCTAGGTATCAAACAGTCTGAATCAAATTCTTCTGCCTAAGTCTAGTTCCCGAAATCGAATTCTTTTATAAATGTGAAAAATTCATTTCTGCTTGTTGAAGCGTCTACAAATTTTGACAGTATAATAGGGAAGGATTTACCTTAGTTGCTGAAATACGGTGTTATTATAATATCTATTTTTAGTAATTCAAATTTACTTTGGAACGTAGCTTATTTGTAGCATATAGAAATAAAAAACGGTTCCTTTCAAAGCAATCAGGTTTTTTCAAACAATTCTTAGGCGCTATAGTTCTCTTCCTTCACAATTAGTTTGGTTCAGTTCGCGTGCCTCTATATTAACAATATTTATGCTCTGTTAGGAAATCAATATATATAAAAGGGATGTGAACTTCGTGTGGAATGTACATGAAGTAGAACGTAAGCCACTTAGGGTTAACTAATTCCAATTGGAAAAGAGTGATCAAATTATGTTTAATATGATTATTTCATTATTTTAAATATCTCTGCTGAATCGTATATGAACCTTTTTAACTGGATAACCATGAAATATGAAATTCCCAAAATGTGTCCGAAGGTTCGAATGTTTCAATTTGGCTAACTTTCAATGCAAAATGTGCATTGAAAGTTTATGCAGGCTTGTCTACTTGTGGAAAAACATGATTAGTCATCGTTTTTAATTTGATAGGCATGAGTGCTAAGCCTGGCACTTGCAGTCTAAACAAATTATATGTTACTTGATATATGATACTCGGAACGGCATTGTATGGTCGGCCAAATTTCAATAAATTAGTTATATTTTTGTGCTTGTAGATCTACTAGACACTAGATTATTAAGCTAAATCAATAAAGTTTTGAAGAGACTTTTTGCTAGCTAAATTAGTGTACTTTATCATATATTCTCTCTGTTATTGAGTTTATAGATCTAATAAATCAATATTTAAATTTACTACTATCAGAGTGAGTGTGTCACGGCAATGGTTAAAAATGATTTAAAGTCATCATTACCATATGGGACATTTAATACCACTTCTTGTAAATAATTTATATTAAATATATACATTCTAAAAAGATAATATGCAGTCTTTATGTAGTATCAAATTAAGAAAGTGTTTAATAGCAGCACATTAAAGCTTATTTGGTACGCTTTTATCTCTGCAAATTATTATTGTTAGAAAACGTGTATTATTACAGATTTAAAACCAAATACGGAGAAAATTAGTATTTATGAATTATAATTCCAAGTGGTAAATATTATAACCAAGATATAAAATTATGAAAATTGTCTTAAATATCATATCATTTAATATCCTTTATACTAAAACGAATTAATGATTTATAACAAAATTTAATCAGTTTATTTAATGCTGTGATTATATCGAAAATCATGCCTGATTATTACAAAATTCTGCTATATCTTTGAATAGCAATATTTTTGATAGAGTTTGATAGGTTTGATAGATTTGATAAGAATAGAACGATATTTATAAATTAAACCATTCCAAAGACTACTTATTTTTGATGACACTTTTTTTTAAGATTTAATATTTGACTAACTGAAAACTCCTTCTGCATATGGCTTCTTTTATTACAGAAGAGATATATGGAACGTGGTCGGCTTTACATGGTTTATATAACGACGATAGAGCTGCAGTATTGATAATTGCACAAGTAAGTTCAATGAATTAGTTAAGTTTTTCAAGTATAAACATGTACGTACCTACATATCTTAGAGTAATTAAAATGTTCAATCAGGAACATAATTAATTATTCTATGCTATTTATTTAGGTGCATAAGCCGCAATAATTGTTTCATTATAGTTATCATCTTATTGTAAATTAGTGTTTATTTAGGCATATACTGCGCAACATATGTTTCGTTATGGTTATTATCTCATTACACATTAGTATTTATTTAGGCACACACGCTGCAATATAAATAAAAGGAATTAACAAAATAAATCACTACCTTACAACTATTCTACATGCATGAAAGCAAAGAAAAGTTATAAACAAAAGTTTATATATCACATCTGTTTGAATATAATAACATGGTTGTGGAAGTCTTCTTCATATAAGTCCTTGCCAACAAATATACATTAAAGTCACTAAAACGTAGTAATATTCTTAAACATAATTTTGATCTCGTATGAGTCATACCTCGATATTAACGTAGTTCAGCGTATATAAATTCAGAGGCTTCGTTAGCTCGGAATGGAAGAAAATGCTCCGACTAGAAAGGTGTTTGATTTCGTAGCCGTTGGTGGAAAACGCGGTAGAAGAGCGTTCGCAATTTCGGTGAAAATACCATGTCATCAACAATGTGTTAGTTTTATTACTAGCGACAGCAAACTACTGATCGGGCTGGTTGATAGAGACTAATAGACGTGATCAAGGATGACTTACGTATGTATTGGCCAACTAAGTATATATGTAATAAAACAAATATAAAATAACCCAACCATAAGATCTTATTTCACTTAATTGAAATATATTGCAATAATTAAGCAAGTACCTAAATAAAATTAAATCAATTTTTTAGTGCTCTACAATTAGATACATTAATTAATTATTAAATTAAACTAACAAATTTAATCTAATGTGACAGATGACTACATATTAAAGTCTCAAATATATGCATCCTTTTTCCACATTATATCAAATTCAATTTAAGAAAAATTATTGAACTTTCTGGTTTTAGACTGTTACCAGACAGACTCAAGCGTCATCGATGATTCGGGATGGCAAACTCTTTAGTTCTTTCAACTGTGAGTTCTTCACAAAATACAAAAATTCATAGCTGTTGGCTTTATGGAGTGCACTTGAAATCTTTACAAATCGGCGACATTTGGATTCAATCGCAATATCACGTGTTCCAATTTTAAGATACTTAAATATGTATTCATTTCAATGCACTCATATTTAAATTTATACAGTGTACATATATACGAGTATATGTATTTATATACCACAATTAAAACCAAATTCGAATGCTATCTATTACATATTCTCAAAAATTTTCTTCAATATTTTAAGCCTTTTGAAAGATTTGTGTCGCGTTGTGGGGAAGGCGGTAGAAATAACGATAAAACACACCGTAGCTACATTATGAAAGACAGAAGTGCACTTAAAGGCATGATGAATATGCATAAAAAGACAACCCATAAAATTAAAACAATAAAGACAACAATTAAGTAAATAAATAAAAGTGCGAAAAATAAAAAAAAAATTCCAACAAAAATTCTTCAAAAAAATGTCCAAAAACAATAAATAAAAGATACTCTGCAATGCTTTAAGTTTAAGCTTAGATTGTCATTAATATGTGGACTCATATATACCTAAAAAAAGAAGCAAACAAAATATAAACAACAACAAAAAAGTAGGGGAAAAAAATTACACACATTGGCAAGAAAACATGTGGCTTCGTTACTCGTATGCGTATACATGTGGCATTTGGGCTTAACGGCACATAGCGTATCAGAAATCTAACACAAGAAGTTTACGCTTAACACAGCTTCCCACGTTGATTGTGTGTGTGTGTCTGTCTGCTTGTCTGTCAGGCTGTTCCTTCGCTATCTGTCTTTTAAATATTTCTAAGGATATGCAGCTGCATTTTTTTTGTTTTTGTGTTTTGATATGACGTGCAGTTGGAGAGGACATTTCGGCGTTTGGTTTTATGCTTTATGACACGTTTGCATATGAATAACCTGATACGTATGCCTTGTTACTTTTTGTAGGTGTGTGTGTACATGTTCATGTTTGTCTGTATATGTGGTTGTGTGAAGTACTGTGCTTGAACGGAAGCCTTTTATTTATGATTTTATTTTGTTTTCAATTCTTTTTGTGCTTTGTTTATATTTATTTTTTTTTTTTTGGAATTCTTTTTATTAATTTTTGGTTTTTTATATTTGGTCACACATCAAAAACACAACACTTGTTTAAGTAAATAAATACAGGGTGTTTTAAGAAACGCATTTGAATATCTTCTAAATCATTTGCTAAAGTAATTAACATAAGTCAATGATGAAAATATGATATTGCATGAATTATAACAATTAAAAGTACAAAAAAACACATTCACATTATTACGCGTATAATAAGTGATTAACGCCACTCAAATATGAATGTTAGGGTCATGTAAGGGCAATGTTAGGGCTATGTTAGGGCTATGTTAGGGCAATGTTATGCTATGTTATACAGTTAGTCATGTTCACGTTAAATACAAAATTGTAGTTTTTTTCATTACAAGTTAAAAGTTTGAAAATAGAAAGAAATTTTGATTGAAAATTGGTCGTCGTCTAGCAAGGACATTGTAACATAATATTAATTTATTCGAAGACTAGAAATAACAAATGGAATTAATCATGTTATAGAGATTAATTAGAGTTAGAGTTAGAGGATTTGTAAATCCTCTATAACTTGAGTAAAAGTGCTTTAGATACCAATTCGTGTTTTATGAAGTAATGAAGAAATAGAATAATTTTTATCCATTTGCATTTCTAAAAATTTGTTGTTTGTTTTGTTTTTGTCATCTTATTTTTCGCTTTCTTTTTATAAATATTTTTTTTCGGTAAGTGTTGAGCATCGACTGTCACAGTGAAATATTTGAACCCACTAAAACTATGTCCTAGGAAATCAAAATGGACTAATTTTATATATTGATGACTGTATCCTAGAAAATCAAAATGGATAAATTTGATCTATTGGAGCGTAAAGATTAATAGCTCTATAACTATGCTATACTTATCAATGGAAAAACATATATTAGAATACAAAGGACTTAGTATTTAGACAACAACTACTTCTAAGCCAACTTTTACCAAGGCGTGCACACGATTCCCACACTGAAAAATTTTAGAATGCATTCTTCTAATTAAATTCAATTACTAGATAATTGCATTGTTTTGACTCAATTACATATAATATTTTTGTACGGAAAACGTGACTAATATTCAGATATTTGCTAATTAAATATATTATTAGAAATGATAGATGTTACGACTATATAAGCCTGTTTATAAAAATTTATGGGATTAATCGCTTGTTTTGATCAGCATATATGTATATTTAGGGTGCAATGGAGATTGTGGAACACGCTGTATATAAAATGAAGCACTTGAAATGTAACAAAAATCCTTATTTAATTTCATGCAGACATTGTTAAAAAAAAAAAAATTAAAAAATGACTCAAAACAAAAGAGAATCAAATAATTTGGCCCAAAGTCCTCGGTAAAATGTTGCTCGCACAATCTTTTAAGTATCAGCCTAAAAGTGTGGCCTGTTGTTGTTGTTGCTGCGTTGTGTTGTGTTGTTGATGACGTTTATTTGCGGTGCATGTGTCATCATCAACGTCAACATAACTGTTATCGTCGACAACAATTTTCGCTTTCCGACCACCGCAAAAGTCAAGCAGTAATGCTGCCGTTTATGAATTACGTACCAAATGAGGACAACAACATCGAAGCGATGCTGCTGCTGCTGCTGCCACTGATATGAAATTAGTGTTGCATATGTGTTTGCTGATTGTTGTAGTCATAGCGCTGTTGTTGTTGTTGCTAATTGTTGTTGTTCATATGAAGTTTTTTTTTTGTTTTGTTTTGTTATATTTTTCTGTTCGCTTCTATTTCTGCTTTAACTTATTTTATTTTTGAGATTTTTATTCATCAGCAAAAGAGCTTTCGCAGCAATATTAACTAAAACAGCAAAACAGTTGAGTTATGGCAAGAACAGTGGCAAGAACGGAAAGGACGGAGGCAGAGACAGAAATATTACTCCATTTGCATCATGATTTGTGTATGTTTCATCTTTATGCCTACTACCACCTACACCTACACACTTACACATACACACCATCCTTCCTTTGGTCTCAGCAATTAAGCACACATAAATTTACTCGGCTGCAGAAATTCATTCATATTCGTTTTTTAACTCATTCATTTGCCTACTAACGTCCCTGTCTTATTAACAAACTCGTAGGCTTAGTGTTGGTAGGCAGCAGTGGCAACCGCAGCCGTTGCAGCTTTTGTTGTTGCAATGGTGTGTGTTTAACATGAATTGGTGTCGTTGGTATCGCTTACATTGCAACGCGTTTACATATACCCTCATATCTCCTCATCCACAATACTGGATAAGAAGAAAAAAAATTATATTTCTATATGTATATATAGTGGAGTATATGTGCTCTCTCATATTGCGCCTTCCTCGAGGAGTTGTTGGTAACAGCGTTGTCAGGCTTCCACACAGTTTGTTGGCGTGCACTGCATACTTTGGTTGCGTTTTTTCCGTGCAAGTGCGGCAAGTATTGTAACGTTACGTTTCGCATTGCTTTGCTTCGTTTAAGTTTGGTTGCATATGGAAAAAGTTGTTATTATTTTTTATAAATCTTTTCATTTTTGTATTCACATATTAGTGCTTACATTGTTACTGCCACATGCCAGATGCATCAACCTGCAATCAAGTTGTCTTCAAGTTTTGATTTATATGTCAGTTGTCGTGTGATTGCTGGGCAAACGTTTTCGTTTGTTGGTCCTGCGGCCAAAAGATTTTCTGTTCATTTTTTTGTTACGGTGTGTTCAGTGCGGTGTTGTGGCCTTAAATTGTAATTTTACGCTTCGACAATTTGCGCCGGTTACTGTTTACTGCTGATCACTTTATGCCGCTTTGTGAAATAAAACAAATAAACAAATAAAAAGAAAATTAAAGATTCACAGGATTCGTTGTCCATTTCCTGTTTCATATTGCGATACGTGGATCATATTTGAAGTACCTTTAGCGCCAAAAAAATTTGTGGTTTCTCACAGAGTTCAACGATATTAATAGTGTGTGCTTGAGTGTGAATTTTTGGTGTTACTTCATATTCATTTCTGCAATACTTTTGGCGCGTAAATTTTTATTTTTTTTTTCCGGTACAAATAGCACCATCAGAAGAAAAAGTGATATATGAATTTGTGTCCTCCTGACTTCAAATTGTGTGTAAAGCAATTTGATTGTGTTTTTATGTGTCAATGAGTTTTGCCAATTTAATCTAAGGGCAAAAATAATTACCTTAATTCAACAATACTTCTATTATCTGATAGTCTTAGGGCTAAGCTTGGAATTTAGAATAGATTTAATTTAAAAGGATTTTACATTAAGTGAACAAAGCGGTAAGTGTGATTTATCATTATTTTATATCGATTAAATGAGCAAGCATTACTCTCAAAATTTATAAACAGTATGTACTTAATTTATATCTATTTATATATATTTATCTATTTATGTCCTTTAGTATGTAAACACCTTCCCTCCGGTTATGCAAGCATTCAGTGTTCACATGAGCTTACTTAACATATGACGAAAAAAACTATAAAAACGAACAAAACTTAATCCTTTAGTATCCTTTAGAATACTAAATTTAATATTAATATATTTATCCTATATATTAATATATCCTAAAGGATATTGGATATTATTTAGTTTCCAATATTTGTTTATAAAGAAGGATCATCAGGAATCATATATTTAAAATTTTATGGTGTAATAGAAGAGATTATTGATACAATAAAGAAGGAATTGAGAATCATATATTTAAAATTTTATGGTGTAATAGAACAGATTATTGATACAATCACAGTAGTTTAATTGTAGACAGTCCTAAGGTATTTTTGGGAGCTTGAGTATTCGTTTTGGTAGATTTTTGCATTAATGTTACTGAATATTGTTGAAGAGAAATGTTATTTAATATTTAAGAATAAAATAATGTTTAACATTTCTAATGGAAATAGATTATACTAGATAGATTATAAGAATTATTTTTGGTGTGTATATAATATTTAAATTTTTCATATTGAACATGATCACTACAAATATTAAACTGCAATTGTTATTTGCAAAAGACGACAATGAATAAGAATTGGATTATCAATAGTAAGAGTACGTGGTCTAAGAAATTATCAATTATTATTCTCTTGCGATCCCATTAAATCTGACGACAACATATTCGAAAAAATAGGTATACTGTATAAGTTATATTATCAAAGAGTAACACAAAGTGGGTATAAAGGATGTTCACGAAGGTTTTTAGGTTTATAAGTGCACATAGGTAAATCGATAGTTCTGTTTGTTTATATATGCGATATTGCAGAGCATATTCTGTAAGTATTATTAAGTTACCAGGATGGAATTGTTGGTTATAAACTGACTTTTGTAGAGGTAAAAACTAGATGTTTTGTTTTAAATCCCGCAATCTTGACATATTAAATAATATTCTCTTGATGTTATAGGATAACGATTTTTTCGATAATCGTGCAGTGTTCCATATTGGAATGTTACAAGTTAAATAAATTATATAGAAAATAAACTATGTACTATGTTCCTATCAACTAGGAACAGTACATCTTACAAAATATTCTTGTAAGCATGTTAAGCTTGTTAGAAATAATAAAGTTATTTCTTTTAAAAACACGTTCTATTAAATTCGCGTATCTGGGTAGAATATGTATGATATCTTTATGTCTTCTTAGATGGCATGCGATATATTGACTTTACCGGCATGTTAGATGTGACGCAAGAAGTTTAACAGAAAGACTTATTCCCTTATTTTGAAAAAATGTAGTTGGTTATTTTATTTGACATATGCCTTCATGATCAATAGACACTTTTTTTGTACTTATGTGAGGACTAAGTAGATTCTCGGAATCGTCGTTATAATTGTTATATATAGGACGAGATTTGTTTTAATTTTATAAACTATTTTAAAAAAGATATATTTTCTTTTAAAGCAATATTTAGAAGAAAAGTATGACAGATATTTTTTTATAGACTAATGTGAGTGCTAAACTTAATGGCCCATTAGGTCTAAATAAATTCTTGGGATTGTTGTTATAATGGTTATGTATTTCATGGAATATGTTTAGCTTTTACATATTGTTTTAAAAATAGGCTTCCTGTTCTTTTTATAAAAATAGCGACAAAAAATTATAAGGAAATACTGTCATTACTCCATATGTAGGTTGCTGATCTCTATAGTCCGTATTCATAATTTTTCTAGAAAATTTCTTGTCCTGTATTCCTTTCTTCATAATTTTAATATTCACCCTATATGTATTTATATTTTTCTTCAAATTAAAATCAACAATGACACTATATAATCCCTCTACGGCGATAGTTGCTGTAAGCCATTAACGATTGCAAAATAAGTTTCCTATATCCCACATAAAATCATTTTTCCCGAGCTTAAGTAATTAATTTTAATATGAGACAAATACGTATATAAACAATTGTCACATAATTTTCTGTCTAGACATGGAAAATTTAGTATTTTCAATTAACTCTTTTCTGTTCTTGTTGGGTGTAATGTGTGCCGCATCTAAAACAAAACAATGAAGCGGTTGTTTATATTGCAGCGGGGGGCTTACTGGAAAAAAATGACAAAAATAAATGAAAAAAGGAAACACTTGCATATTGCAGGATTACCGCTGAATATGCAGTTGCATGAATAAAATGCAGCCTACACCACATCGCATGACGTACGCTCAAAATTTTTGCTTTCAGAACATGCAAATACGAGTATAACAGAAAATATTGCAAGGCAACAGAGGGGAACAAATGTATGCAACCTTAAGTTTAAGGATGCACATAAGCAGTATGCGTAAGTGCAACTTACACTTCTAAGGGCTTTAAGAAAATGAAAATAAAATTGCATATCGCAAAGCACAACAAATGTTGTAGCTTATAACGTTTGCCGACGGCACGCATAAGCCGTTGCCTGATGCAATATGCAATTTGAATGCAATCCACACTAAGTAATGTGATATGTGGCATACTAGAGTGCAGTGTACGTTTGAAACTCACGGCCAAGGTTGCTGACGAGACTAATAACTACGAGACACTTTGTCTGCTGCATTTTGTAGATAAAAATTAAAAACAACAACAAACAAAAATTGAAAAAAATATACATACTGAAAACTAGACATTGGAAAAGGTTTGTCTAAATATGTGGCATCTCGTTTAGATGTGATTTGCATGTGGTGAAGTACTTTTAAGCATGCCTTGTTATGCGGAGAAGTCTCTACGATACAGTGACAAACTGTCTGTGAGTTAGTAGGCAGCTTTTAAGGATAATATGGCAACTGATATCAATTTGAGGTTAGTGAAGCCTTACAAAGCTTTATGACAATACAATATTGGCTTCATTCCTATACATTTAGTGCATTGCTTAAGTCATTGTTGGCATTATTAACTCTGATTGGGAATTGATACGGAATTGCAGTCAGCATACTTTTGCCACTTGTTTTGTTTATATCTTGTTTACAGTTCCAAGCGAACGTGGAAACGGTTCTGCTCGTGTGGAGCTAATGAAAAATATTCGCAATGCATTCGAAGCCAATGACTGCATCAGTTCATATGTGAGAACTGATAGGCTCATAGGTAAAATGTGTATTTTTATAATAATTTTAAGTTAAAAAGTAAACATAAAATAGCAAAGTCATTATATATAGCAAAAAAAAACTTTAATTAGAATTCACAGAATGAGTATAGCAATAGGGCAATGAACCTCGCCATTGTAAAAAGTTATTCCTAAAAGTGTATATAATTGAGGTAGTTTCTGCATTTCAGTATTTTAAGTTAAAAGTATAATTAGTATTTGTGTAATCAATATTTTTTGCACCATTAATTTTAGAAATTTAAAATATTGTTGCATTTAAAATTATTGAACTTTAATTGACCAGGTTGGCATAATTAAACTTCAGCCAGTTTTAAAGTGCTATAAGAGAGATCTGGTGGTAGAAGGAGAAAGAGAGGGAGGTGGATAAAGCAGGAGAGAGAGAGGGAAAAAGCGAGAGAGAAAGAGTGATTACAAGATATCATGACCTATATTTTATGGTAGCATGTACGGCATTAGCTGTAGGGAGGACGATGAGAGCGCATCTCCTCTTTTGTGTTTTTGCCCAGCTCATGCACGTCGGCGACTTAGTACTTTAGGAGCCCCCTTCCTTGAAGACCTGTACCAGTTACAGGATATGACTATAAATAGCATTTTATGCATCGCAAAAGGTTCTAGGTGGTTTTAAACCCTGAGGTTTTTATTATTTATATACGGCATCACAATGGGCCAATAGGCCTAAGTGGATCTACTGGGAATCATCGGTATAACCTAACCTAACCTATGTACGGCATTAAAGGTTTATTGGTTCTTTCTGTAGTAGTTTCTGCACCAAGGTTGATGCAAAAAGATTTGAAAGTATTCTGAAACCATGCCAATAAAAGATTTCGGAGACAGACAGAGTGTGCCGTTTTACAAAATACGCGATATACAATTCATAATAGTTTTAGAACGCAAACCAATAATTGAGAAAGAGAACAGTAATTGAAATAAGACGAGAGTAATTGAGATAAGACGATTTGTTTAGATCATAAAATAGCCTCCACGATCACTAGATGCAAGCCTGCTCTCACATCTTCTTGGTATGGGGCATTGTGCAAGCTAAAATTAGCGCTAAGAATATTATAGTATTAACTTGCATTAAGAAATTATTCTTTATGATTGGATGAAGCATCTGTAGGTGTATATTCGCATATCGTACGTTCTGTTTGTTTATCGACTTACAATCAAAAATTCAAAATAAATACTATAAATTAATTTATTTTCCAAAATTTTTACCAAGGGTTCAATGACATTCGATTTGAAATAAAAACATATAGCATTCGAAAAATCGATCCGTTTTGTGGTGATTGTTACTGACTTCATCATAAAATATGAAAATTTAATAATTAAGTGAATTTTATCAAAGTCGAAGTGCTCGTGTGTTTAGTTAATTAACATCTCAATAAGTCAATGAAAGACTTTTAGTAGTAAAAGTTGCTTTTTATTGAGTTGAAAACTAATTGTGGGTTTGAATTGTCCGAAAGACTTCATCATCATTACCAACTATAATCAAAAATTTTTTATGAAGATTATTTTTTTTCAATTAATTTTTAATTTTTTAATTAATTTAACTTTGGAAGTTTATAACAATATAATTAAGTAATTAAAATTTAACTTCAATATAATTGAAAAAATAGTTGACTTTAGAGATTCATTTATATTCATAAAGGAAAATATAGCATCTCTATCTCTAACTCCCAAAAATTTATTTATAGTACTTTATGTTATTATTGGAGCAAATTAAGTAAATTTGTATTTCCAACAGATTTATTGTATAAAATTACTTGGCAGAAATGCAATGTTCGCACACTCGCATGTTTCAGCACAAAGCAAGTCCTTATAATTTGCTTGTTTATATGAATTAACAAATCCATTTATTTGAAAGCTGTAAATAAGAGATATGAGAATTTATAACATTTAAGAAAATTAAGTTTAAATAGGATTACATATTAGTATAATTTGTTCACTTGTCGGATGGAATAAACATGGCTCAAAACTTAATTCTGGAAATGAATGATTTTGATTGGAGAGTAGAAAATGCATTCATAAACATATGAATACGTATGTATCTTTATGCTTGTGATAAGTACACAAAGTGAATAAGTAGAAATTTATGTATTGAAATGTAATTTAAGGCAAGCCTTTTCGGTGTATTTAATTTCAACTAAAGATAAGTTAAATCCATCATTTGTTAACACATTTAATAAGAGATATTGAAAAGCATTTAGCAGACTCTTGAGCTAAGTACATTATCAAAATGTGAAATATTTTGACAGAGTTCTATATTTTATTTGATGGTACGGAATTAAAATTAAAGAAGGTGTTTCGAAAAGATTGTATAAATTTAATGTAAATATATATTATATTTATTTAACTTAAGTAGAAATTTATCGAACTACTCATGTGCTTAGTTAATAAACACGTCAATAAGTCAATAAGGAGTTTTTAAGTAGCTTCGGGATTGAATTGAAAGCCAATTGATGATTGTGAGTCATTAGAATGGGCGTTGTCTGGCTGCGCTGCTTTCCGGGCTATGTTTATGGTCGTTAGACCTAAAAACTTAAGCCTCCTTCTCAAAAACTTGTAAATAAATAATAAATAGAAAACGGATGAAGAGTGTATGATATTGTTAAGACCCCGTGTTGTCAACACACTCTTGAAAATGTTCTGATATGTATATATACGTTATATATATCTATATGTCAAATTTTCGACTGTTATATAAGGCTACGTTTCTAAAGCAGCTATTTTGGGTTCCAGAGTTCTAAACTATTTTGAACTTTATGTTTATGTTTAAGTCATTTTTAAAGGATAGGACTTGCAACTGATAAAAAATCTCTGCAGAATAGAACATATTTATTCTAAATTTAGCATTTATTAAATATTAATAAAGCTGATATAAAGTATTTTCTTTTATTTCGAAGCAGATATAGCAGAGATACTTGAAGGGAATATTTAATCGGCATATTTTTTTAATTTACACTGAAACAATAGCAAATTTGCTTTGAGACCACCACAAAAAGTATCTTAATGAGATTGTTAAATTTTTGCTTATTAAAGTGGTATCTATTTGTTAACAAATGAATACATGTAGTCGACTTCTCCTAAGATTTCAAGGTTTGTTTGTATAATATTGTTTGTACAATAATATGTTAAGATATCAGTAAAGTTCTTTGCGGCATTATGAATGCATTTCAAAGGCAGCAATATCGATCTTGCAATTGTTAAGATTAGTTGAATTGTCTCGATAACTCACATAGTGTTCAACATCACATGTACCATATACATATAATGAAGCGGTACCCAGAATTTTATAAAAGATTTGTTTTTAGAGGATAATTGTTTTCTCCCTTTACTTTTGCTCCGAATAATATCACTGCGAATAATATTTACAAATCCGGATATTCGAAGACCCCAAATTTACAAAAAAACAGATTTTTATTCAATTCAGGAGACTACATGGCTATCCGATTAATCGAATAATCGAACCACTTCGGTTTTTAAAATATCCGTATAATATGAACAGCATTAATTTGGATGCAATTAGGACTTCAAAAGAATTTTTTAAAGGTGATATCGGGTATAGCGACATGTGCGCTGATAAAAAGATAAAACTGATTGTTTATGAGTAGTACAACTAGTTTAATACACAGCCAAAGATGTCCTGATATGTATATAAAAATATCTATACGTCATATTAAAGGATAAAAAAATATACATAAAAATATACTTAAGTCAGTGTACTGAAAAGATTGAAAAGACTTTTTTAGAGAGATGTGCTAGACCAAGTCGAAACCCATAAACGAGTTGTTAGGCTCAACTAAAGGATTAAGTAGTAAATAATCAATGAAAAATATAAAAAAATTGGACATAACAAATTACAAAATAATGCACATTGATGGATATTAAAAATTCAACAAAACTAAACTTATATTTAATTGTTATATTTTATTTGTACGTCCCTAAGATGATTTGTACTAAGTGGGTGATATGGTGATAAACTGGGAGGATAGCGTTAAATATCTCAGCATCACGTTGGACAAACGATTCAGATGGCTTAAACATGTTTAACTGAAAAGAATTAGCTGTGCTAAAATTCTTCATCACCTCTAACCGCTTATCAGAAACGAAAATCTCTATGCTAAGAACAGGAAACTGATATATAACCAAATAATTCGTCCGTCACTTCTATATGGTTGTATAGCGTTTAGCATAGCTTCAACCACTACTATTCACCAGTTAGAAATTGCATAAAGCCAGGCTCTGAGAAGAGTTTTCAAAATTCCATGGTACATTAGAACGAATGACATCCTCAAGGACATCAAGATTGATTCCATCAAAAAATACATAAAGCATAGAGCCCTGAAATTATTTGCGAAAACTAACAGATTTACCAACGCCGCGTTATCAAATCTCAAAATGGTTACAGGCTCCTCGGGGAGGTATGCAGATCTCAGGTCAATTATTGCTTAGTCTGACGAAGTGATAAACAATAATCCAGTTAAAGTGTAAAGAGGGGTTTTGAAAATACCTCGAGTTAAAAAAGAGTATAAGTGCTTATGTGCACTAGCTCAAAACAGCTTCAACAAAATAAACTAATATTTAATTGTTATATTTTATTTGTATATCCCTAAGATGATTTGTACTAAGATGATGTTAGAGTTATTTATAATGGAAATTAGAATAAAAAAAATATTATTCGAATGTGACTGTATTTCACTAAAAATAATTTTTCCTCTTCACAATTAAAACTATCTTCTAGCTATTATTATTTCCAATTTGTTTTACTTAAGTATGCCGGTAAAATCCTTGTCAGTTATCTTAGCTTAATTTGACTGAGACATTTAATATTCACACTTGATTTGAAGTGTCCTTTATGTTCCGATTTCGCCACTTGTTTATTTATTATAATGTATACGTATTTCAAGTACATATATTAAATAGAACATCACACAGAATTGAGTCCCTCTCAGCACATCCTTGCGTATGTGCACAAATCCAACAGAAATGGGCAGACAACTCAACGAATAAATATTATTTAGGTCGATTTTATGCATTGTCTCGTTATGTATATTTATATTCTCTTACATCTATGCTGATTGTAGTTGGATCCACACAGAACTCTAAGTAGGATTTGGTTTAAGTATTTTGCATTTTCATAATATTTGTTTTTGTTGTAGTTGACAAGTACATCTGTCATTTTAAGTGGCTTATTCATATGCAAGTGGTCACACAACATGCTCCAAGCCATTGCTCAATCCATATTTGAATATACAATATATATATATATATATGTATATATAAACTTTTTGTTTGTGTAACATTTTAGTTGTCCTTAGACCGACCAATAATAGAAGAAAAATATTAATGGTCGTTTGTGATGATGTTGCTGTTGGTCAGAGCAACTATGGTCACTTGTTTGTCTCATGCAGTGTGCTGTACTGACATTAACACAAATTGATATCCTTTTTCCTGTATTAAGCCAGTTATAAATGAATCCTTTCATGCGCTTTACATAAATGACAAATAATAGAAAAATACAAATGCATAGAAAAGTAAGTATGCAGATAGGCAATTTCAACATTAAGTATCTTCATGTTTAGTGAAAATATGCATAAAATTTTGATTTGATAAAGATTTTATTCTTGCAGGATATTTTCAAGAATATTTTTGTTTGACAATCCTTGAAAAACTGTTGTTTGACGTTTGAAACAATAGACAATTTGGTTTTGTTATAATTTTGTAAATTCAATTATTTTAAATTTTTCCTGTTTTTAAATCGACATTAAAATGTCTTTTATGCTCTGATAACTCTTTTGAATTTTATATGGAAATTTTATTATCAATGACTTTAATTGTTCGGTTATATAATTATATTTGATGACGAAATGCATTTGGAAGGCAAAAGGATTTTCTGAATTGCCAAAGAATCAATTGTTTTTGCTTGTTGGGAGTTATTTAATAATTTATTTTTTGACATACAAATTGATAAAAATTTTCATGTAAATATATGTTTATGGAAAACTCTTCAATTCATTTAGATCCGTAGTTATACCAGCTTATATATTATAAAAGTATTTATTAGAATTATATATAACTTAGTTTATGAATATGTTATGTCATTGATGAACTTTAAGATAAGATCTATGCCATCAAAAGTGGTGGTTTCAAAGAGTTTAGTGATTTAAAAAACGTCTATAACTAAATTTAGACATATTAAATAGAATAGAAAATAAATGGGTACGTTCTTCTATGTAGCTGAACACTGCGATTATTATAGAAAGTTGGTAATGTTTACCGTCCCTGCTTTTCAAATGCTAAAAGAATGTCATCTTTTAAGCAAAATTCACCTTTCAACAATCACAATTCCATTTTTTAGAGGAGGGACACACTACCGCAGTTGAACGCACTTGGATTATACGGAATATAGCGTCTGTGGAACTTCTTTCGGATGCAAACTATTTTCTATGTTGTGAATAAACTTATACTACAATCAGAGATGAGTGGTTGATATATACGACAAATACTTATAGATAGTCATTCATAAATAAAGGCTCATTCCTTTTGAAAACTGCTTATGACTGCTATATTAACATGCAGCTATTAACAAATTAAAGTAAAACTGTTTATAAAAAACTGTAAACTGACTGAAACAGTTGTATGCTGCTATATGAATATATATTTTGATATCTGAGTGACCTCATACTCTTCTTCAGATAAAATAACTTAATCTTATATTTTTAAATATAAATGGTGTTCAAAATCAAATATATTTCAAAGAATTTATAGTTTATCTTCTGCTGAGATTGAATGTCTGCTAAATAAAACATAGTATACAATTTAGAGATTTCAAGAGAAATGATAATGGATGGTTTTCTGAATTGCATAATATGTTTAAAGGATACACAGTTGCAAATTTAACTATTACAATCACAAAATTAATTATCTCGTTTTAAAGTGGTAATGTGTAATATACCAATATCCTTTTGAACTACTGTTGAAACCAATTTCTTGTTTGAAATTCTCTTTTGACGTTATCTTGTTCTTCCACATAACCTATAACTTTAAGTTATACAGACTGAGCACTTTTGACAGATCGTAATAAATAGTTGTATAAAAATTACTTTAAAAATATGTTCATTATACTATTTATGTGCTATAGATATATCAAAAATCTTGCCACTCTTTCAAGTACTTTCTTCGAATTTGTGTATACATGATTTCAAGGATGAATCCTCACCAAAAATTTTTGGTGCTCTATTTTTATAATTTTATTAATAATTTTGTTTCTAAACGGGCTAATTGCTCAATAGTTTAACAATATGGCATTTAAAAAAAAATTTTTTTTTTTGAAAGGCTTTATTTTAACCTATATTTCGACTATATTCTATAGTCTTTTCCAGAGAAAAGTTTATTTAAAAAGTGTAATATTTAACTATTAACCAATTAATCGGTTTAAAAAACAAAATTATTATAAAAAAATATTTGGTTATAAAAACAATAAATTATTAAATATTTTATAATTTAAAAAAACATTATTTTTAACGATTAAAATTATTTCATAGTGGTTGTCTACCAAATTTCCTTTAAAATATTACAATTTTTATATAATTATGAATTGCAAATAAATTTAAATGCACTTACGATAGATAAAACCTATAAATAATTCAGTTTCTCATTTAATTGCAGCAATCGAAGTAAATGCATTAAGCGAAACCGAGACATTTACTTACCAAAATTCAAATTCGATGCTATGAAGGCAACAACCAACAGTAGTAGTTCAGCTCATACAGCAGCAACAAATTCAAGTATTAGCAGCTCTAGTTCCAGCTCAACGCCCAATACAGCAGTTGCGAAAACAGCATCATCCAAATCGGAAGCCGCAATATCCTTTTTAGCAGCAACTGCAACGAATACCACAGGACAAACGAAAATAAAGCCCGCTATTAAAGTGCCAAAAGTGAGTTTCGCACCACTCGACATTGAGTTACCGCCTAGCGCACCGATAGCCACGTGATACGAAAACATGCCGCACAACAACATTGTCTGTGAATGGCTACGCGCCATTGGACTCAGTCAATATGCGGAAAGTTTCATGGAGAATGGTTATGATGAATTAGAAATATGCAAGCAAATCGGAGAAATCGATTTAGATGCAATCGGGGTGGACAATGCACAGCACCGCAGTAAACTACTGAAAAGTGTACGGACGCTAAGGGAGAAAGGTGCGGCAATTGTTTACGTGATGATCAATGATCCAAAGGCCTTAAGTAATAGCAATGAAATATTAAGCTCAGAATGTGATACACCCACCACAATGAAGGAACTACAAGCTGTGATGAAGCGACATCTCGAAGCGGATGGCATACGTTTAACAGCGCATCCTTATTCAACACCGGTGAGTATAGTATAGGTAGATATTGTAACTCAATTATTGTCTACCAAAGTAAGGAATGCAACGAAAAGTAAGACCGCTAAATATTTACAATGTGGGTCAAATGTGGCAGTTTCATGCATTTTCTTGCCATAGCAGTACCGTTGGGTACGCTGGCAGATTGTGGTATGGCTAGCTGCCAGTATCCTTCAATATACATTCGCATATATATAAATATTTTTTGCATATTTTCTGTAAAGTATGCTTGGTGAGCATTTAAAGTGCAATTTCTGTCTGACTGTTTTGCTATAAAGACAATAAATTTCTGTTCATTCATTCCCAGGGAATCAATAAGTTTCGTGTGTGCACAGTGCATTTGACGTGCTAATTTGGCTTGGAATTGCAGAGTACTTTTGTCGATGCCACGAGCGCAGGTTTGGGTATGTGTGCCAGTGTGCTCTGTGTATACATCTGCGATAAAAATATTAACACAGAGTTTCATTTATTCACTATTTAAACCTTAACCACAATGGCTTCTTGAACGTCATTTATTTTTTGTGTACTGATTGCAATGGTGGCACCATGACTTCCGGAGCTGCTGGTCGTGATCGTGCTGCGCCATTGGGGATGTTATGCTCTTTTTATAAATTGTGAAACTTCACATATAGTATATAAATACGAGTACGTATAGTACTGTTGTGGTCAAGTGGTGTGTGCTATTCGTTAAAAAATTGTACGAATTGTAAAAAATTGTAAGGCATGCACATAACTCTTTCATTTATAACTGCCCACTTCATTGGGTTAGTTGGTGCACATATCTATTTTTCTTAAGACCTTTGGGGAATTGAAAGGAATTGTGCTATATATTAAATGAAATTGTATGAAAAATGGTTTAAAATAAAGTGGTTTGAAATATAAGCAGAGTAGGGTAAAGTTTAGTTAGTTTTACACTGAACTAAGAAAAAATTTAAAAAATTCTACAGACTAAACTAAATTTTGATGCTTTTTAATAAAACACCGTAGACCCAAATTTAAAATAGTTTAAATTTAATGCATTAGGTACATTCATAAAAATAGTTTTCCATAATCACTCTACTTTAAGTGTAAGTGCCAATGGATAAGTATTACTTTTTCAAGTCCACCTAACATGGACTTTAATTGCAATTAAATATTTTAAAACAATTTTCATGTAAAATTTTATATAAGATATAAAAAATTTCTTTCAAATACGAGTATATAGTTTTAATTATTCTCCTGTGATCAGCATTTTTAAACATATAAAATAATATATTTCCTTGGCGTTACGAATTTTGACTAAGCGATAAAGTTTACTGTTGAGGATATTAGACTTAAAGACTGGTAGCTGATGTAAAAATTTTTAAATTGTCAAGTCCGATATCTCCAGAGTCAATCTACTATATATTAGCAAATAATGTAGTGGAAAAGTTGTTTGTCTCCAAATATTTCAGTTTTTAAGATATTAGACTTTGAACTTAATTTTAAAAAGTTGACATTTTTAAAGCTCGATATCTTAAGATCCAACCCATTATATATTAGCGCATAATGTAGGTAAAAAGCTATGTGAAGTATTTGTTATTTATTGTGTACATATTATTTATCTACTTCTTTTTTTTGTTAGTCTTTAAGTTAGTTCTAAGATGATGCGACAAAAGGGTTTTTTCCTTTAAAGCATTTTTTAAAATAAAAATAAAATAAACTCTGTGTCGATATATTTTAGTATTTAGGGTATTAAGCTTTGAAGCTAATTTTAAGTTTAGAAAGCTCATTATCTTAAAACCCGATATAACAAAATCTAAGTTACTATGCATCGAAATATAATGTAGTGGGAAAATTTGTTCAAATTATTGAGTAGATTGAAAATAAGTAATAATGTCAGTTTTATACTAATCACTTATAATTTTTAAACCTTTTTTGTAAGCAATTTAATGAAATGCCAATTTGGCCATTAATACTTTGAATTGTCCCTTTGACCTATTTCTTGACCACTGGCATATGCGTTGTATTTCTTAGTAAATATGTACAAAAGTAATGATATAAAATTAATTGAACTACTATATTATTAATGAGCTTTACGTGTACAATATGATACATTTCTGCTTTTAAAGATAGAGTGCAGAGCATGTAGTCATATACTACTATACAGTAAGGATAATGAGATATAATGAAATATAATACCTGCTTTTGAATGCGCTATTATTCCTATTAATGAATGCTTGATAGTCGTTTAGTTCAATCACACTATACAGGGTGAACAGGTAATATTTCTATATACAGACAATATATTTCTGTCATTTTTTTTTTTGGGTTTGCAATATTATATACCAAATACATACAATTTGACATTTGAAATTGTTAGTAAACAATTTTTTAAATGGCAAAAATAATGAATTTATTCGTTTTAATATTGAAAACGAAAATTTTGTTTCAAATACTGGAGTTAGTAATATTTGGAATCTAATTTGTCAACATTTAAGACGATTTCGTAAAAATATTGATGCAGGGTCAAAATCAAGAACAGCCCATTAGAAATGGTTCTCAAAAACTTGGACCACAAATTTAATCAAATACTTAGGAGTTGATATATCCATTAATAAACCATTAATCATTAATGGTTAATAGTTTTTTTAAATTTGGCTTCAATACTTTTGAAATCAGTTTTATTATTTCTTAAAAAAATCTTGGAAGTATTGATATGTGCTCAACAGGCTCTGTAAATAAATAAAATTGTATACTTTTGAGTGAAGAAAATTTAGATGTTGTTCATGAAACATGTTCACATCTATAAATATTAAGAGTTTAGTTTTGTTTATGAACTAAAAATTATATATATTCAATTACCGTCAATAAGGAACATTTCAGGAATATTATCACTGAGTTTTTAAATTATAAATTTGATCAATCCCCGTTAGGCGGTATGAAGTTTATATCAAGGGATTACAAAATGACATACATCTTGTGATATAAATCCATTTTTTGTAAGAACAAAGTATATAATCCTTATTTGAACGTTTCTTATTACATTGCAGTTTGGAGCTATTTAATTATCATTATCGAATATATTTTACAAATATTATTAATTTATAAGCGCTAATTACCCAAAAAGTATTAATCTATGCACTTGGAATTTAAACAGTTTTACTCGTATTCTTGACATAGTCTATTTAACTGCTAAGGAAAAACTTCAATTAGACTTTAATATGACAATATATTACTAGTTGGCAAGTATTTTGTTATAATTTTAATTTTTAATGGAATTTATAATTTTATTTTGAAAATACTAAAAACTACGCTTGTCCTCAATTGAAACCTCATTTATTAGTTTTCGTCATTTGATTTTTAAGAGGAGCTTAGTCATATAATTTTGATGAGGTGTGTGCTATAAAAAGCTAAGGTATTGTTGTCATTCCATGTATAGCATTCTGGTGTATTTTCGGCATCGATTGTTTTACATTGGGTATAATTTTTCAAAATTTACTAATCAATTATTATTACTTAAATAAATATTTCTTAATGTACATATATTTGGCATATGCTGAGTTGTCTTAAATTTTACTGAATTTGAGTTTATTTGCATAAGTGTTGTATCAATTAAAAATGTATTAAATTCCTTGACCTGATTTCGTACTCCTATGTAAATACTCATACTTTTTGAAAATATTTTTGTATAATTGCCTGACATGTAACAGTTTTGCTTAATGGCAGCAATATGGCTGAAGGAACTACTATTCCATATTGTTGGCTTTCTATTGCATGTGTTAAATTGCTTAGCAACCTAAATTCCCTCATTAAAAGTATTTAGAAAGTACACTCGAAATGTTTAAAATCAGAGAACAAATTCAAATAGAAATGAAAAAATACTTGACTAACCATAACTACAAAATCCAACAGAACACACACATAAACATGTGAATTTTACTTGTACGAAAATGCCAAACAGCAGTTGAGGTTTGGAAGCTTGATGAGTATTCCTGGCACAATGTAGCTCGGGACATAGTGGTAGCTTGAAAGAAGTTGTCTAAAATAGAGAGGAGCAACTTTGTTACTAAACAAATATAAATGTTTGATGTTTGCTTAAAAAAAGTATACGTTACGATTTGCATAACTCACAATCAGTCTAGAATTTTGTAGCAAAAGAAGTCGCATAGAGAGAATTTTGTCGCATATGGAAGCCACAAATGGGTTTCTAACATTAATCAGAAACTGCATAAAATTACAAAAAGTTTTTAGCAGCTTGATGACAATTTCTAAGCACTTACTCGTAGGAAAACTAGGAAAACGGGCCACGGGCGGTGAGATTGCTTAAGTAAGATACAAAGCATTTGCAATGAGTTTTAAGATGCATAAATGGCTGAAAAGAATCTCTTTACTCACAGTAAAATGCAAACTTTCTAACAATTTCATAATATTCGTATAAAAAAATGAAAAAAATTAAATTTGTGGATTCACAGTTTACCACAAGTACTTGGGCACGTCTCTCTGCTCTATCCTTTTAACAAAAATATTGTAATAATTTATGTGCCACTAGTGCATGACCGCAAATTCTACGCACAACTTGTATGTATATTTAATATTTTTATATAATTATATATTTTTTATGAGCATAATTTTCGTTCTAAATGTTGCAGAGAAATGAATTTAATTTTATATCTCACAAATTTCGCTTCCAGCTCAAAACTGTATTACTTCCGCTGAGCTGCAGTCTCAGTCAATCTTGTCTTATAAAGCACTTCTAATATTATTTAACTGATAAACCTTACCGCCTGTTGGCTTAAAGGCTTTGCCAGATTATCTTCTAGCATACTTTATACTTTAACATTTTTTGCTCAAATGATTATGGTTTTTGTTTTACAATTTCAACTTTTCATGGAAGTAAACTCATCAGAAATGCATTTACTTGTCGCATCTTTAGCAACTTCCGCCTTATGCAGCCACACTAAACTCTGAACACAATTGGAACGTGTTGCAGCAGACGGCGTGGCATGGATTCATTCCTGCATGCATTCCTACTGCTTCTATGTAACCTATTTTCTTGCAACTTAACGAAAACTTATTTGTTGCTGCTTCAACTATTAATGTGCGGATATTTCAATTTTTTCTTTTATTTTTTTGTTTTTTGTTTTTGGTTGTATAAAATGTGGCAACTCTGAGCTGAGTTAACAACGCACGTTCGACATCTTGAAAATTATTATTTTGCTGATCTGTTGAAGATAAACTGAGATTGTAGTGTTTGTAGTGGGTCCACGCCAGACGCTTTAAGTGTACTTAGCGAAAGTAGTTTCAGGCATTATGCGAAGTTTTACTTCTTCATTAATTTTTTTGCTCGTAATTAGTTGGCAAAACATGTACAAGTGGAAATCTGTGTCTATATTGTAGTTGCCGCTTGGTTTGATTTTGTTAGAGGATTATTACATAGCATCACTTAACACAAATCTTATGATTTGTTTACATTTTACCGCGCATAGCAAAAAATAGTCAGCAACATTCTAGATTATTTATCCAGAAGTGCTGACAAGGCACGAATATACTTATTTATTCAGTTATCTGGTTTATTGTTTGACGAAGCTAACGACTCCTATGGATACGAGTAGAGTAGTGCTCTTTTTGCAGTACTTAATAATTAAAACTAGAAATACAAAAATTAATTATAAATAATAAAAATAAATAATAAAAAATAGTTTTTTGGTCTTCAGACCATATATAATTAAAAAACAGAACTTAAGTTTATAATTTGGTCTAAAACCCAATATAATTTTAATTTTGTAAAAATAATTTTTTTTTGTTAGAATAATAGTTTTCCAATATGTTAAGATGCTATGCTGAATGATCCATTTACTATTATTATTTAAGTACAATGTTAATAACTAAGGACTCACAGTTATGGTATTCTGATACTGGTCCAAAATGGCAGTGTAGAGCAATCGCAATGGGAAAAATCGCTTCTATTCTTCAGGCCGAAGTCCATTCCTTCGAGCTATGTGCGAGAGCGCGCCTACGCAGGGGTACCCAAGGTACCAAAATATGCATTCTTTGAACAGCCGAGCATTCCAATTAGAGATAGTCTGGGAATGTTTTCAATTTCTCAATACTTTAGCATCGAGAAACTAATCTACACTGAACTTCTTAGAGAACACTGTAGACTCAATTACCACATGAAGAATATAGGTGCGGTAGAAAATGATTATTGTCGACTCTGTTATGAGGATAAAGAAACCTCAGAACATGTTTTAAGCAACTATCCATTGGCTGCAAGATGAAAACTTGACTGTATTTGAAGCGGGATCTTAGTCCCAAATCAAATAGGTAAAATAACGTCCACAGCAACTACGAGATTTATAAATAGTCTAGAATGGTTTTAGATGGTCTTGTACGAAGTGCTTCAGTACATGTTTAATTCTTTTTACGCTGACTTATGAATGTTGTATAATATTTAATCAGCCGCAGGATATATAACATTATTTTTGATCTTTGCTTTCTTATATTTAATTCTTGAATATTCCAGTTACTAACTTTATAAATTATCTAATTAGTTAAATTTTGATGAATATTTGTCTTCTATCTATTTATTTCGTTTGTTTGATAAACTTAGTAAATCTGTATGATGGCTGGGTATATTAATTACCATACCATATCGGAGCTTTATTGTAGTATTTTAATCTCAAAATGAAATAAATCAATTTTTAAAAGAAGTTGGCTAGTTCAACATATAGCATTGACACAAACAAGATATAAAGTAGTTTACTGAAACTTGAATAGAAAGACTACATATAATAAACTAAAAGTTGGTAAGTGGTAAATGACTGGTTGGTAAATGACTGAAATATTGGAATAATTCATGTTTCAGTATTTAATTCGGTATTTTTTTGTCAAAATTTACTGTCTTTATTGTACAGTCGCCGAAGTACCATATATATGCCAAAGAGCCTTATTGTAATATCTAAAAAGTTATATATGCTTTTGGCACCGAAAATTTTCAATTAAATTAATTAATTTTATTATATGTGGTATCTCATGTGGTGTCAGTTACTTGGTTAAACCGTTTTAAAGATATTGAAGGGTTTTTGATTGAATATTCGCATACACGTCTTTTTCAAAGGAAGTAACTTACAAAGTGGTCTATATAAATTATAATATAATAATGAAATTTAACATTTGGTATTAAATCTTAACTGATTTGCAAATTTAAATACTTATACTAACACTTTGTAATTTAAACTGTCATGTTTGTCATTTCAGTTGTCAATTATCATTGCAAAATAAAAATTTTTGACAGTTAAAATTACAAACAAAACTGTTGTGTCAATCCAGTATATGAGAACTAATTTTATTAATCATGGTTATATTCTGCATTACATTTTAGCTATCTTGTATACAATTGTGGAGAATGATATTAAAATATTTCTAAGTCGTTGTCTCCAAAATTTTAAATCTTTTCCTATTGTTTTTATTGCTAGTGAATTCTAATTGACTCTTTCTTCTGTACCGTCTGCTTTTAAGAGTACATTACATTAGCTTGTTATATATTCCTACTTAATTTCAGTTGACAAATTTAGTTTAAATGTTTAAAATATGTAAAATGCAAAATTATTCATGAGCGTTTATAAGTGACTGCTATCTGAGATTCTCTGTCTGTCCACACTTCCGCCTTTCCTTCCAACCATACAACTACTTAACATATGTAGGTGCCAACAGCGCAACGACCACACAAGCAAAATTTAGTTAACTTGCTTGCATAGTCGCGACTAATTGCTTATCGTAGTGCTGGTAGCTAGCACATATACGCCGTCTTCCTGCACTGCAAGTTGAGGCATAATGGATGAATTAAATATGTGCAACAAAAAGTACACAATTAAACTAAGAACGTCACAGGTGTTGTTTAATTTAATGATTGTTTCTCTCCGTTGCTGTGTTCTTGTGTGTGTAAGAGTGTCGACTGCAGTTGCATTTATTTGTCTGAGCACACAATCGAGACACATTAAAGTGGCAACTCCACATTAATTACCGGGAAATATTAACACTTTCGCAACAATTGTGCAATTTCATAGACGTTTCAAGTTCAATTTAAATTTTAGAAATTATATGAAATTATTTGTTGTAGAATTAAACAAGATGCAATTAAAGTATCTTTGAAATATAAACTAAGTATCTTAATACAGTTAATTGAAAATGTATTGGTGTTCGCATTTCTACGACGCTTTAAAATATGCAATCGTAAATTTTGCAACTTTGTTTCAAAATTTTTAATTTTCACATGTATGTGCACTAATTTTATGGGTTCCTTGCAGGAAGGCAAACGTGGATATTTGGAAGGATTAGCTGCACACTACAGCAAACAAATAAATATGCCATATGAAGATGTGCTGGATTCAATAGAGGAAGTTCGGGTATCGAAATGGAAGGAACGTCATATGCGCATTTCAACCGGACATACGTTAAGCAGACGAAGTGGTGGTGGTGGAGGTGGTGGTGGTGGTGTTGGTGGCAGTGTTGGAGTTGGAGTTGGTTTGAGTGGAGGTGTTGGCATTATTGGCGGAAATATTGTAAATCAATCAATTTTACCAACCAGTCATAGTCAACCGCTGTATGTGCCTGGAAAATATTTGGTAAGCGGCTGATGGACAGCAGACATGTAATGCTGAAATAGTGCGGTAGTGGTTAACAAAATTTGGTTATACCACACATGTGGCAATGCAATTGACAAACGGAGTAATAGAAATTTAATATTTAAATAGCAATTTGATGGTTTTAAATTTTAACGGTTTTAGTTTGATTTTGTGATTGGCAGTTGTGGTCATACACGTTTATATTCTTATTTATTGAAAATTTGTGTTAAGTTTTATTTTTTATATTTTATCTTTTAGCCTTCGAGTTGCCTCTCGAATCGTGAAGAAAATGAAATCTACAGCTACACCCAAAATGATTTGGCAACACGCATGGCTAGAACGGGTATTGATTCGAAATCGGCTGTAAATCTAAATGGCATGCAACATAGCTATCCAGGCGCCAGAACGAATTTCTTTTATGATTTTTCCGCAACAGGTAAGTGCCGTTCAAGATGTTTCTCTACTGCATAATGTGGCTATTAAATTGAAAGAGACGAACTTTATAGCTAAAGTTGTAAAATTTCGGTCTTTACTATTGGCGTTTTCTTTATATACTTTCAGAGGGTCGCAATAAAAATAAGAGACGCACGGTATTTGCACGTTTCCTGAATGGTCTGCGTCAGAATGGTGATGAATTCGGTCCAACGGAAGGAATGCAATTAAAAGTAAGTGACTATTCTGTAAGCGAAATAAGTAGTTTTATGAAGAGTACTAAAATAGTAATTACATGTTTGTTACGTGTTGTCCCACTTAATTAAGTAAATTAATAAAATTATGAAATAAATCTGAGAAAATTATTTGGGAGATATATATATTGAATTGAAATATTATATTTAATATTGCAACATTGATCAAATGTATATATATTCGAAGACATTCTCAGTTCTTGTCGTTTTTAGCAAACATAGTTTCCATCTTGGAAAAGGTATTACTACGAGTATTTGTAGTTCTTTATATTTTATTTTCATCCTAGTGCTGGAAAATTAGTTTTTAATGTAGTAGTTGTTTAATATCTTGACATCCACAACTCATCAAAGTTTTAATTAGTTAGTCCTAAGTACACAGTTTGTAATATGACGACTTCTAATTTCAACAATAAATGTAAAATCATTAATCAAATTTTTTTTTGGGAAGGATATGAGGTCTTAGTGACTTTTTCTATTTGACTCTGAGAATTTCAACTGTTTTCAACATACCCTTTACCCTTTTTTTTGGGAAGGATATGAGGTCTTAGTGACTTTTTCTATTTGACTCTGAGAATTTTAACTGTTTTCAACATACCCTTTCGCTCCTTATCGTATCCACGCTGAATACAGAATTTTCAATAAAGTGCAGTTCTTAATATTTTAATGTATAGTATAAAAATTGTAAGTGAATAATGAAAACTGAAGAGCATTTGATAGTAATATAGGACTGGCAAATATATTTTTAATATAAATACATTACTGAAATTGTTTGCGGCCTTCCTTCTATCTTATAGCAGTTGCTTAATGTCTTGGCATCTATGGCATCTTCAAAGTTTTAATTAGCCAGTACTAAGAACATTGCTTCTAATGCTGAAGGTACTTAAACATCTTAATTATACGGAAAGTAACTAGAATTTTAATATGCATATACAGTTCTTTATATAAAATACATACTTCTGATTTATTACTTGTTATTTTTTTTATTTAAATTATTCGGACAAAACTAAAGGGAGAGCATTATTTTGAATTTTCATTTTTCAATTTCGGAGGCTTCGTTTACTATCCGATTAATGGCATTCTCCGGATAACAGTATAAAAAAAATGATTGATTTGGGCGTATAAGCGAGTTATTTGGCAGAATTATTTAATGTATAAATTATTAAATGTACAATAAAAGGAAAACATTTTATTGACTTGGAAGCCTACCAAATTTCCTACACCATTATTCTAATAAGCGTCATGAATTTTTGACAGTACAGTATAGTCAGGATCTTCTTCTTTGGTAATAAATGGTTTCAAAGCAAATAGACAGGATTAAAGAGTCCTGTGTATTTTGGATTGCTCTTTGTATAGCAATTCTTCTGTTGTATGCTGTCCAATTAGTTAATGTTTTAAAAAAATATGTGGAATACTAGAATATGTGGAATTATATTATCATACCTTCTGCTCAAAAAGTATTTGGTTGTTTGTTAACTACTCTTTAAATAATTGACCATTTTCAAAAAGTTTTTTTTTGTTATGTTTCTTGACATATAGTACAAATTTGAGCGCCATCTATCAATTAGTTTGTTTACAGCAGCTGTTAATGTAAGACTACCTCAAATGCATTTAGCAATTTTTACTATGGAAAAATCTTGTTGTACGCGATTTTTTGACCAAACACGGCACCACTGTCATCGCTAAGGCACCATATTCGACAGATCTGGATCCTTGCGACTTTTTCCTGTTCCCGAAACTCAAATTGCCCCTTCGTGGTAAGCGTTTTGAGTCGTTTGAATCGGTAAAAGAGAATTCGCTGAAGGAACTAAAAGCCATACATTCATCGGCCTACGAAAAGTGTATGGAAGATTGGGTTAAGCGTTGGCCTATGTGTATCGCTTCAGAAGGAGCATATTTTGAAGGATATAAAATAAATTTGGAATAAAAATTAAATTTGTGTGTTTTATTTACAAAATCCGAGTAATTTTTGAGCAGAAGGTATACTATAATATATAATAATATAATATATAACAAAATATATGTATATAATAATATAATATATAATAAAATGTAACTACTCCATATCATATTTAAATTTAAATATTTCGGTCTACAGCTTGAATAAATATTGGTTGAAATAGAGAAATAGAGACCAAGTGTGCCTAACAGTTTTACTGATAACATATTAAATCTTTACCACATTAAACGAAATTTTTCACATGAGTATCTCTACCCCTTCTTTTATTGTTGATAATATTTTTATCCTCTCTATGAAAAAATTGAATTTTTTATATCAGATTTCGCCAAAAGTCATAAATTTTTGATTCATATCCTTTGTTTCACTATTTTTATCACATGTATTTTTATTGTTGCTGCTGCTGTTGTTTTGGTATTAACTCTAAAAGGACTCTAACCCAAAGTTTGAATGTCAATGATTTTCATTTACCTGTGCTTTTGTTGTCGCCTGAACCGTATCCGGCGATTTGTGTTCATTTGCACCTTTTTCATTTGCTTTGCGGTTTTTTCGGTAGAAGTCCTTCCTATTTTTTTTCTACTCTTTTGGTGTGCTTTTGCGGTTGTCCATTTTCTTTCTCTTATTGCTAACAGAGAAAGTATTTCTCTTGTGGGCGCAAATTATTGCTACGTTGTTGTTTCGCAAGGATATACGCTGATATGGCAAGCTTATGAGCATAACAAGTCATGTGCTTTAGCTGACAATGTTGTTGTACGACCATGGCTTGAGGATTTCAGCTCTGATTGTGTTGTTGTTATTATTTCAGGCGTAAAGTGTTTTGTTAAAGTTTTGATACTCCTTTCTGAGATTTTTTTATAATTTGTTTTTCTTTGCGAAATTTTTAAATAGGTTTGTGCACATTGGGTACTGATTGGATGGTAGTACAAATATGAATGCTATGATTTTGTTTGGGCTATATCTGTTGTTTTTTCAACACTTTTTTTGAAAATGTCCTTCTTCGTTTATATTGTGACTGTTCATTTAATATTTAAGCGCAATTTGCGCTTCAGCTACTTTTTATTGCTCCTCCTTTGACTATTTCGGTTCTTTCAGTTCTGGGTGCGCACCTCATTGCTGTTGGCATATTTGTTTGTTTTTTGACATGTTGTCCCGGCTCATCCTCATTTTTGTCCTTATCGTTGTATCAGTATTTGTATTTATACTTTGTTTTGTGGTCAATTTTTTTAAATGACTTCAACTGAGCGAATGAGTACCGGAAAGTGCCGTTTCAAGTACTGCCAACTAATTTATATATAAAAAAATTTTTTTTTTTTGTTTGTGCATTATAAACTTTTTGACTTTTACCTACTCTTACTCGTACTTCATTTTTGATGTCCTCTTATTCCTACTCGTTTTTAAGCAATTTCATTTCAGCAGTCACTTGGTCCTTTGACAGAACTTTGTGCAAATTTTCTTTTCTTTTTGGTTTCTGTATTGATGTCGCTGTTGCTGATACAGAGATTTTGTTGCTCCTAGTCGATGCAGTGTTGTTTTAACGGTGACAGCCTGTAAAATTTTTTTCGGTTCAAGAAGGAAACGCTTAAATGGCATGGAATTTGCTCATTATGCGGTCTGCTGCGGAAATGTTTCTACGGGGAAATCTCGCTTTTCATTATTTTTGGCTGTTATTGTAGGAACAAATTATTATTTGAGAATGTAGTACATTTACACAAACATAAATAGAATATAAGTTTGTTTTTTAATTTGATGATATTTGTTTAGGATATGAGAAGCTTTTTACTTTTTATTGTTCCTCTTATGGTTTTTGTTACAGGTGTTAGGAGCATAACTTCTTGCTCTTTTATTATAATTCGAATGAAGTCTGTCTACTTAGTGCCATTATGCATTTTGAATATTTTTCAACTTTGATAATTTGCTTAAGCCCTATAATTATGGAGGCTGTAGAAGAAAAAATATTTCATGTTATGTACATATACATATAATACATATTATATATTATATGTTATATATATAACAAGTCTGTTCTTCCTCTTAGTTTTCAGGCCCCAAATATGGCACCTAGGAAATCAATTAGCTGGTTAGTTATTCTGTATTAAATACTGTGTTAAATGATAGTAGACAATATGACTGTTTGGGGAATTTTGGTCATGAAAACACCTACCTAACATTGTATAAGTGACATTATCAAAGATTAAATAATTAAAAGACATGAAACCGTCAAGTTCAGCCACCATACACCAAAGCTTATGGTAGCTGTGCATATGTACTACAGTGATATATTTCATTCACATTCTTTAACTATTAATGTAATAGATAAGATAAGTATAAAATTGTTTAATTCATTGTTAAAGGAGTTATAGGTAATTTAATTCACCCAGCAAATATTGTCAGCTGTTTTTTGCGTTAAGGTTCCATTGATATATTAAATATTTGGGGTGTAGAGTTTCAAATTATAAAAAATCATAATTGTATAAATTAATTATAGGCACTTTATACCTATAATGTTTAGAAGATAAGATAGACTGAAATTTTGCTGAGCGTTTCACAAAATCAGCTGATGTCGATGTCTATTAGTCCCGTTTTAAAAATTGGTAGTAATTACTATTTACTACGTTCTCTTAAAAAACCCTTTACTAATCTGTGCCAATTCTTCTACTCCTAAAAACACAATAGTCATTGACTCAAATGAGCTTTTTGGATTACTTTAAGACTTTTCAAACAAGGAATAGGGAATATTTTAAATATCTTTATATGTAGAATATATATTCATTAATATTATATATTTATATATAGTACACAGTCTAACAAGTAGATATTATCCCATTATCCTATTAAACGCAAAAGCTTTTCAGAGAATGTACACTAACACGATGCTGTTCAATGGATTTTGGGCTTTTGGTAAGAAGCCTGTACTTATTCGTAGACTGCTGATAAACTAAATGGAAACTGATGCCTAGTGTCTAAGTATATTTTTAATAAAAATTTTATTATTATTCTTTTATTAACAAAGAAACTACCTTTGGTGTAGTATTCCATAAGGAAATAATTTTTAAACTTTGGTCAGAAGTATGTCTTTATATAAGAAATAATGCTAGTTGGCATTTGAATTATCAGCTTTTCGAGAGCCATTGTATTGTTAGAACTGTCTATTAAAGGAAGGTTTTGCATTGTAATAATATTAATATTAGTTAGAATTTTTAAGGAAATTATTGGTAATTGATCCTGAAAGTTACTGATAATAATTTGTATATTAGTAAATTATTAATAGAAACTAATAATAATTAATAATGAAATTAGAATAATAATGAAGGTACTTATTACTTAATTTTATCCATGTTGACTAAGTGATATATGTCTTTTTTTCATGTTTTCCTATCCAAACATAAATTCCATTTATCCAACATTTGTTGTGGTCTTAATTCTAGAGTTTCAAAACAATTTATATGTATTTATTAGTGTGTTGTTCATGCCAAGTAACTTGTTATGGGTTTTTGTTCAAATTATATTGTTACTTTGAATAATTATCAATTTATTTTCCATGGTCTAAAATTAAACTAAAGTTAAAATAAATTTCTAGTTCTCTAATAAAAGAATTGATAAGCAAACTATTATAATTATTTTACTTAAGCCTATTAAATAATTGTGTAACAGTCAGTGGCGGTCTAGGCGTCAGCGATGTCGGTGACCGCCGACGGCCTCGTGATCACAGGGGCCTCGCAAAAAGTAATGGACTGTGATTCTAAGCACTTAATAAATATTTTAAGCAATTTGGTTTGATAATGGCTTTAACCATATTCGAAGTATTTCCGAATGTTTATATAGGAACCAGATTCATGTTCACAGTTCCAGTCAGTATAGCTTCGACATAAAGAAGCTTCTCCAAGTTAAAATTGATTAAGACGTACTAGAAAAGTATGATGATCCAAGAGAGACTATCTCCATTGGAAATTCTATAAACTGAAGCGAAAATAGCAGCTGGCGTAAATTATGATATAATTTAAAAAAAAATTGAGTGAGACTAAAAGTAGGAAAATTCATTTAATTTGTGTTTATTTTAATTTGATTAGCAATAAAACATTCAATCATGCTTTGTTGTACATATTAGTGAATGTAACTTATTTACTTTTACAACTGGGTTATAAAGGGTGCCCAGCAATTCTGATGTCGCCGACGTCCAGAGTTGGTCTAGCTCCGCCACTGGTAACAGTACACAACTCATTGAGTTTAACACAATATTGACTTATTATATACACTATTACATCTATTTTATATATTTAATTTATTTGTATTATATTTAAATCTTTTTTCATGATTTTTTTGCAGACCTCTGAAAAATTGAAGAGTTGTGGTACAATGAAACGCGTGGAGCCGCATCAAAATTTTGAAGAGACAATACAACGCGTAACTATAAAAATTTTAATTTAAATTTTAATTAAAAACAATTTAAAATAATATAAAAATAATTGTATTTACACACATACTTGCAGTTGAAAACACAGAAGGCAGCACGTAAAAAAGCAAGCAACACATGAAAAGGCATACATGATCGCAACAAGATGTTTCACACACGATTTGCCGAAATGGCCGCTGACATACACAAAGCATCCTTAGGATTTAACCAATATAAAGACAATGCCAAAGCGAAGATGAAAATGAAAAAATATACGCAGAAGAAAAATTTCCACTCCAACGACACAGAAGAGTTCCAACAATAAAAATTACTGCAATTGAACACAACAACTGAGCAATCAAGTTAATGCCACGAACTAACAAGAACATGCACAGAGCATCAAACATAATTAAAAAAAAACTACACAATGCAATAAACAAATATATATTTAATGAAATAAATGAAAATTATGTACAGAACAGCATGCCTCTATGTTTATTGCTCCTAATACTCCTAAGTTGCTTTGCTTTAGTGAAGAACAGTAAGTAAATAAATGAAAGAAAATTATATAAAATATGTATCTATTCGAAAAAAAATAAATATAATTTTTTAAAATTACAAAAGAGTTATATTTGACGTAGATAAAGCATAATTTCATTACCCAAGGCAGTTCATAAAACTTACTTAAAATTGAATAGGTCCGCAGACTAAATAAATTAGATAAATCACTGATTTCACATAATTTCACATATTAATTATCAATTAATTATCCGAAGATAAAATTAAAAGACTACAATACATTTAATTATTACTGCCCAGCGATTGCCAGAAAACAAGTCTTTTCGACTTGAAATGAGGTGTGGGCTCATTAATGAAGAGATATTTTTAGGCATACATATGTTTATTAAGTTCACTTAAGTAGATTCTTTTTACAAATGGCACAATAGCAAATATGGGATATAGTGTACATATAACAAAAATAATAGTACCATTTTTTGAGGTTCAAATTCAGGCTGAAAGAAATAGCTTCACAACGAATGCTTAGAAGTCTTGGACTAATGAAGTTACTCAAATATAAATATGTGATTGTAATTGGACTTTCTCTTATATACATAGAAATATATACGTTTTTAATATATTAGTAGAGAAAAAGTTGTGTATATAATAATGTACTTTATTGAAGTACAGACTCTGAGTATTTTGTAATTATTAACTTGTAATTATTTTCGTAGATGTATTTATACCATCATACATTACATTATTATATATTATACATTTATAACGTCTTGATTATAAAAAAGATTTTGTATTTCAAACAAACCACTA
>NC_051847.1:188297090-188314492 GCF_002237135.1 Teleopsis dalmanni | reverse complement strand
TATTTAACTGCTAAGGAAAAACTTCAATTAGACTTTAATATGACAATATATTACTAGTTGGCAAGTATTTTGTTATAATTTTAATTTTTAATGGAATTTATAATTTTATTTTGAAAATACTAAAAACTACGCTTGTCCTCAATTGAAACCTCATTTATTAGTTTTCGTCATTTGATTTTTAAGAGGAGCTTAGTCATATAATTTTGATGAGGTGTGTGCTATAAAAAGCTAAGGTATTGTTGTCATTCCATGTATAGCATTCTGGTGTATTTTCGGCATCGATTGTTTTACATTGGGTATAATTTTTCAAAATTTACTAATCAATTATTATTACTTAAATAAATATTTCTTAATGTACATATATTTGGCATATGCTGAGTTGTCTTAAATTTTACTGAATTTGAGTTTATTTGCATAAGTGTTGTATCAATTAAAAATGTATTAAATTCCTTGACCTGATTTCGTACTCCTATGTAAATACTCATACTTTTTGAAAATATTTTTGTATAATTGCCTGACATGTAACAGTTTTGCTTAATGGCAGCAATATGGCTGGAGGAACTACTATTCCATATTGTTGGCTTTCTATTGCATGTGTTAAATTGCTTAGCAACCTAAATTCCCTCATTAAAAGTATTTAGAAAGTACACTCGAAATGTTTAAAATCAGAGAACAAATTCAAATAGAAATGAAAAAATACTTGACTAACCATAACTACAAAATCCAACAGAACACACACATAAACTCACAACTCATGTGAATTTTACTTGTACGAAAATGCCAAACAGCAGTTGAGGTTTGGAAGCTTGATGAGTATTCCTGGCACAATGTAGCTCGGAACATAGTGGTAGCTTGAAAGAAGTTGTCTAAAATAGAGAGGAGCAACTTTGTTACTAAACAAATATAAATGTTTGATGTTTGCTTAAAAAAAGTATACGTTACGATTTGCATAACTCACAATCAGTCTAGAATTTTGTAGCAAAAGAAGTCGCATAGAGAGAATTTTGTCGCATATGGAAGCCACAAATGGGTTTCTAACATTAATCAGAAACTGCATAAAATTACAAAAAGTTTTTAGCAGCTTGATGACAATTTCTAAGCACTTACTCGTAGGAAAACTAGGAAAACGGGCCACGGGCGGTGAGATTGCTTAAGTAAGATACAAAGCATTTGCAATGAGTTTTAAGATGCATAAATGGCTGAAAAGAATCTCTTTACTCACAGTAAAATGCAAACTTTCTAACAATTTCATAATATTCGTATAAAAAAATGAAAAAAATTAAATTTGTGGATTCACAGTTTACCACAAGTACTTGGGCACGTCTCTCTGCTCTATCCTTTTAACAAAAATATTGTAATAATTTATGTGCCACTAGTGCATGACCGCAAATTCTACGCACAACTTGTATGTATATTTAATATTTTTATATAATTATATATTTTTTATGAGCATAATTTTCGTTCTAAATGTTGCAGAGAAATGAATTTAATTTTATATCTCACAAATTTCGCTTCCAGCTCAAAACTGTATTACTTCCGCTGAGCTGCAGTCTCAGTCAATCTTGTCTTATAAAGCACTTCTAATATTATTTAACTGATAAACCTTACCGCCTGTTGGCTTAAAGGCTTTGCCAGATTATCTTCTAGCATACTTTATACTTTAACATTTTTTGCTCAAATGATTATGGTTTTTGTTTTACAATTTCAACTTTTCATGGAAGTAAACTCATCAGAAATGCATTTACTTGTCGCATCTTTAGCAACTTCCGTCTTATGCAGCCACACTAAACTCTGAACACAATTGGAACGTGTTGCAGCAGACGGCGTGGCATGGATTCATTCCTGCATGCATTCCTACTGCTTCTATGTAACCTATTTTCTTGCAACTTAACGAAAACTTATTTGTTGCTGCTTCAACTATTAATGTGCGGATATTTCAATTTTTTCTTTTATTTTTTTGTTTTTTGTTTTTGGTTGTATAAAATGTGGCAACTCTGAGCTGAGTTAACAACGCACGTTCGACATCTTGAAAATTATTATTTTGCTGATCTGTTGAAGATAAACTGAGATTGTAGTGTTTGTAGTGGGTCCACGCCAGACGCTTTAAGTGTACTTAGCAAAAGTAGTTTCAGGCATTATGCGAAGTTTTACTTCTTCATTAATTTTTTTTTGCTTGTAATTAGTTGGCAAAACATGTACAAGTGGAAATCTGTGTCTATATTGTAGTTGCCGCTTGGTTTGATTTTGTTAGAGGATTATTACATAGCATCACTTAACACAAATCTTATGATTTGTTTACATTTTACCGCGCATCCGCGCATAGCAAAAAATAGTCAGCAACATTCTAAATTATTTATCCAGAAGTGCTGACAAGGCACGAATATACTTATTTATTCAGTTATCTGGTATATTGTTTGACGAAGCTAACGACTCCTATGGATATGAGTAGTTTAGTGCTCTTTTTGCAGTACTTAATAATTAAAACTAGAAATACAAAAATTAATTTTTTTATTTAAAATCAGCCAAGTTATAAAAAAATAAAACGAAATAATAAAAAATAGTTTTTTGGTCTTCAGACCATATATAATTAAAAAACAGAACTTGAGTTTAAAATTTGGTCTAAAAACCAATATAATTTTAATTTTTTTGTTAGAATAATAGTTTTACCAATATATTAAGATGCTATACTGAATGATCCATTTACTATTATTATTTAAGTACAATGTTAATAACTAAGGGCTCATAGTTATGGTATACTGATACTGGTCCAAAATGGCAGTGCAGGTGTAGAAATTATAGGACCCAAACTCCTTAAAACAATCGCAATGGGAAAAACCGCGTCTATTCTTCAGGCCGAAGTCTATGCCTTTGAGCTACGTGCGAGAGAGTGCCTACGCAGGAGTACCCGGGGTACCAAAATATGCATTTTTTGGACAGCCGAGCATTCCAATAAGAGATAGTCTGGGAATGTTTTCAATTTCTCAATACTCTAGCATCGAGAAACTAATCTAGAAAATGATTATTGTCGACTTTGTCATGAGGATAAAGAAACCTCAGTACATGTTTTATGCAACTATCCATTGGCTGCAAGATAAAGACTTGATTATATTGGAAGCGGGATCTTAGTCCCAAATCAAATATATAAAATTACGTCCACAGCAACTACGAGATTTATAAATAGTCTAGAATGGTTTTAGTTCGTCTTGCACGAAGTTCTTCAGTACATGTTTAATTCTTTTTACGCTTACTTATGAATGTTGTATAATATTTAATCAGCCACAGGATATATAACATTATTTTTGATCTTTGCTTTCTTATATTCAATTCATGAATATTACAGTTACTAGATTTATAAATTATCTAATTAGTTAAATTTTGATGAATATTTGTCTTCTATTTATTTGTTTAGTTTGTTTGATAAACTTAGTAAATCTGTATGATGGCTGGGTGTTTTAATTATTGTAGTATTTTAATTTCAAAATGAAATAAATCAATTTTTAAAAGAAGTTGGCTAGTTCAACATATAGCATTGACACAAACAAGATATAAAGTAGTTTACTGAAACTTGAATAGAAAGACTACATATAATAAACTAAAAGTTGGTAAGTGGTAAATGACTGGTTGGTAAATGACTGAAATATTGGAATAATTCATGTTTCAGTATTTAATTCGGTATTTTTTTGTCAAAATTTACTGTCTTTATTGTACAGTCGCCGAAGTACCATATATATGCCAAAGAGCCTTATTGTAATATCTAAAAAGTTATATATGCTTTTGGCACCGAAAATTTTCAATTAAATTAATTAATTTTATTATATGTGGTATCTCATGTGGTGTCAGTTGCTTGGTTAAACCGTTTTAAAGATACTGAAGGGTTTTTGATTGAATATTCATATGCATACACATCTTTTTCAAAGGAAGTAACTTACAAAGTGGTCTATATAAACTATAATATAATAATGAAATTTAACATTTGGTATTAAATCTTAACTGATTTGCAAATTTAAATACTTATACTAACACTTTGTAATTTAAACTGTCATGTTTGTCATTTCAGTTGTCAATTATCATTGCAAAATAAAAATTTTTGACAGTTAAAATTACAAACAAAACTGTTGTGTCAATCCAGTATATGAGAACTAATTTTATTAATCATGGTTATATTCTGCATTACATTTTAGCTATCTTGTATACAATTGTGGAGAATGATATTAAAATATTTCTAAGTCGTTGTCTCCAAAATTTTAAATCTTTTCCTATTGTTTTTATTGCTAGTGAATTCTAATTGACTCTTTCTTCTGTACCGTCTGCTTTTAAGAGTACATTACATTAGCTTGTTATATATTCCTACTTAATTTCAGTTGACAAATTTAGTTTAAATGTTTAAAATATGTAAAATGCAAAATTATTCATGAGCGTTTATAAGTGACTGCTATCTGAGATTCTCTGTCTGTCCACACTTCCGCCTTTCCTTCCAACCATACAACTACTTAACATATGTAGGTGCCAACAGCGCAACGACCACACAAGCAAAATTTAGTTAACTTGCTTGCATAGTCGCGACTAATTGCTTATCGTAGTGCTGGTAGCTAGCACATATACGCCGTCTTCCTGCACTGCAAGTTGAGGCATAATGGATGAATTAAATATGTGCAACAAAAAGTACACAATTAAACTAAGAACGTCACAGGTGTTGTTTAATTTAATGATTGTTTCTCTCCGTTGCTGTGTTCTTGTGTGTGTAAGAGTGTCGACTGCAGTTGCATTTATTTGTCTGAGCACACAATCGAGACACATTAAAGTGGCAACTCCACATTAATTACCGGGAAATATTAACACTTTCGCAACAATTGTGCAATTTCATAGACGTTTCAAGTTCAATTTAAATTTTAGAAATTATATGAAATTATTTGTTGTAGAATTAAACAAGATGCAATTAAAGTATCTTTGAAATATAAACTAAGTATCTTAATACAGTTAATTGAAAATGTATTGGTGTTCGCATTTCTACGACGCTTTAAAATATGCAATCGTAAATTTTGCAACTTTGTTTCAAAATTTTTAATTTTCACATGTATGTGCACTAATTTTATGGGTTCCTTGCAGGAAGGCAAACGTGGATATTTGGAAGGATTAGCTGCACACTACAGCAAACAAATAAATATGCCATATGAAGATGTGCTGGATTCAATAGAGGAAGTTCGGGTATCGAAATGGAAGGAACGTCATATGCGCATTTCAACCGGACATACGTTAAGCAGACGAAGTGGTGGTGGTGGAGGTGGTGGTGGTGGTGTTGGTGGCAGTGTTGGAGTTGGAGTTGGTTTGAGTGGAGGTGTTGGCATTATTGGCGGAAATATTGTAAATCAATCAATTTTACCAACCAGTCATAGTCAACCGCTGTATGTGCCTGGAAAATATTTGGTAAGCGGCTGATGGACAGCAGACATGTAATGCTGAAATAGTGCGGTAGTGGTTAACAAAATTTGGTTATACCACACATGTGGCAATGCAATTGACAAACGGAGTAATAGAAATTTAATATTTAAATAGCAATTTGATGGTTTTAAATTTTAACGGTTTTAGTTTGATTTTGTGATTGGCAGTTGTGGTCATACACGTTTATATTCTTATTTATTGAAAATTTGTGTTAAGTTTTGTGTGTTTTATATTTTATCTTTCAGCCTTCGAGTTGCCTTTCGAATCGTGAAGAAAATGAAATCTACAGCTACACCCAAAATGATTTGGCAACACGCATGGCTAGAACGGGTATTGATTCGAAATCGGCTGTAAATCTAAATGGCATGCAACATAGCTATCCAGGCGCCAGAACGAATTTCTTTTATGATTTTTCCGCAACAGGTAAGTGCCGTTCAAGATGTTTCTTTACTGCATAATGTGGCTATTAAATTGAAAGAGACGAACTTTATAGCTGAAGTTGTAAAATTTTCGTCTTTACTATTGGCGTTTTGTTTATATACTTTCAGAGGGTCGCAATAAAAATAAGAGACGCACGGTATTTGCACGTTTCCTGAATGGTCTGCGTCAGAATGGTGATGAATTCGGTCCAACGGAAGGAATGCAATTAAAAGTAAGTGACTATTCTGTAAGCGAAATAAGTAGTTTTATGAAGAGTACTAAAACAGTAATTACATGTTTGTTACGTGTTGTCCCACTTAATTAAGTAAATTATTAAAAATGCGAAACAAATCTGAGAAAATTATATAGGGAAATATATATATTGAATTGAAATATTATATTTAATATTGCAACATTGATCAAATGTATATATATTCGAAGACACTATCAGTTCTTGTCATTTTTAGCAAACATAGTTTCCATCATGGAAAAGGTATCATATTTGTAGTTCTTTATATTTTATTTTAACCTAGGGTTGGAAAATAAATTTTTAATGTAGCATCCATATCCTATCTTGTCATCCATAACTCATCAAAGTTTTAATTAGTTAGTCCTAAGTACACAGCTCATAAAATGTCGACTTCTAATTTCAGTAATAAATCTAAAATCATTAATCAAATTTTTTTTGGGAAGGATATGAGGTCTTAGTTTTCAACATACCCTTTCGCTCCTTATCGTATCCACGCTGAATAAAGAATTTTCAATACAGTGTAGTTCTTAATATTTTAATGTATAGTATAAATAATGCAAGTGAATAATGAAAACTGAAGAGCATTTGATAGAAATATAGGACTGGCAAATATATTTTTAATATAAATACATTACTATATATATATATCTTATATATAAAATTAACATTGTCAAAATGTTAGTTACCGTACTCCTCCGAAACTGCTTTACCGTTTTTTACCAAATTTTATATGCGTATTCAGTAGGTCTGAGAATCGGCTACTATCTATTTTTCATACCGCTAAAGTGATTAGGGTGTTCCTATCCAGCAAAAATATCTTTATTGCTTTAACAAAAATTTTTTTATTTTTTTGACATAAATTTTTTTACATTTTTGAATAAGAAAACTTGCTATGATATGAAAAATTGTTGTCTATGAAAATACTGAATTCATAAAAGTGCCCCCTAATTTCTGCACTATCGTTGATTCCCAAAATGCTCTCATTGACCGCGTATTTCCAGATGTACACATACAATACATAAATCATGGGTGGCTGGCAGAAAGAACCATTAGCAGCAAAAAAAACGTTCACGTTGATGAATTAAACTTCAAGATAAAACAGATATTGCCAGGCGACTTAATATCATACAAATCGATCGATACAGTTTGTGATACCAACGATGTTGTAAACTATCCAGCAGAGTTTTTAAACTCACTGGATTTGCCAGGCATGCCACCACACATTTTACAACTGAAAGTTGGATCACCGATTATTTTACTTCGGAATTTGAACCCACCACGGCTATGCAATAGTACGCGATTGGTAATTAAAAAATTGATGACAAACATTATCGAAGCCACCATTTTGAATGGCAAGTTCCGAAACGAAAAAGTTTTATTGCCACGAATTCCAATGATTCTCACAGACAACCCAATTTAATTCAAACGGGTTCAATTTCCTATTACATTGGCATTTGCAAAGACTATAACTAAGTCTCAAGGCCAAACGATGTCTGTTTGCGGTCTTATATATAAAATTTCCATGTCACAATGTTAGTTACCGTACTCCTCCGAAACGGCTTTTCCGATTTTTACCAAATTTCATATGTGTATTCAGTAGGTCTGAGAATCGGCTACTATCTATTTTTCATACCGCTAAAGTGATTAGGGAGTCCCTACCCAGCAAAAATATCCTTATTGCTTTAACAAAAGTACCACGCTATTTCAAATGGGCTCAAACAAAAAAATGGATGCCCCGCAAGCAAGTTTCACCAGTTGATGCATGTCTCAATTTATTTAAATCGAACGCTTATTTACAGTTAATCCAAGACACACTGAGTGCTTTTATATTTGATTGTTGTTGGGTAATGTTACTGGCCCATTATCATTATTATTATTTACAGTCAATCCAAGACAATTTAAATTTGAAGATACAACAGTTGTTGCCAGGGAACTTGGTATCATACAAATCTATTGATTTTAAATTAATAATTTAATAAATAAACTATAATAACTTAAAAATAATATTGTTTGGTGTTTGTTATTTTTATTTTCCTTTTCGTTCATAGCGCTCCATGCCTATATCATGCATATACCACATACTTACACACTTATAATAAGTAAGTTACTTTTTGTCTACACTAGAATTTATCTAGAAACTAGAAATAATTTATAAGGCAAAACAACGTTTGTCGGGTTATCTAGTATATATATATACATGTATATATACACATACATTATATATACACAGCTTTCCTCCTATCTTATAGCAGGTGTTTAATGTCTTGGCATCTAAGGCATCTTCAAAGTTTTAATTAGCCAGTATTAAGAACATTGCTTCTGATGCTGAAGGTACTTAAACTTCTTGATTATAGGGAACGTAACTAGAATTTTAAAATGCATGTACAGTTCATTATATAAAATACATACTTCCGATTTATTACATATTTTTTTAATTTAAATTATTCGGACACTACGTGAGCAAAAGTAAAGGGATAGGATTTCTTCAAATTTTCATTTTTTAACTCCAGAGGCTTCGTTTACTATCCGATTAATCGAATTCTCCGAATACTTCGTAAAACCGAATACGAACAGCACTACAATATAGTCAGCCCATTAGTATAAAAAATAATGATTGGTTTGGACATATAAGCGAGTTATTTGAAAGAATTATTTAATGTATAAATTATTAAATGTACAGTAAAAGGAAAACATTTTATTGACTTGGACACCTACCAAATTTCCTATGCTATTATCTTAATGAGCGTCATGAATTTTTGACAGTACAGTATAGTCAGGATCTTCTTCTTTGGTAATAAATGATTTCATAGCAAATAGACAGGATTAAAGAGTCCTGTGTATTTTGGATTGCTCTTTGTATAGCAATTCTTCTGTTGTATGCTGTCCAATTAGTTAATCTTTTAAAAGAATATGTGGAATACTAGAATATGTGGAATTATATTATCATACCTTCTGCTCTAAGAGTATTTTGTTGTTTGTTAACTACTCCTTAGATAATAGACCATTTTCAAAAATTTTTTTTGTTATGTTTCTTGACATATTGTACAAATTTGAGCGCCATCTGTCAATTAGTTTGTTTACAGCAGCTGTTAATGTAAGACTACCTCAAATGCATTTAGCAATTTTTACTATGGAAAAATCTTGTTGTACGCGATTTTTTGACCAAACACGGCACCACTGTCATCGCTCAGGCACCATATTCGCCAGATCTGGATCCTTGCGACTTTTTTCTGTTCCCGAAACTCAAATTACCCCTTCATGGTAAGCGTTTTGAGTCGATTGAAGCGGCAAAAGAGAATTCGCTGAAGGAACTAAAAGCCATACCTTCACGGGCCTACAAAAAGTGTATGGAAGATTGGGTTAAGCGTTGGCATATGTGTATCGCTTCAAAATGAGCATATTTTGAAGGATATTAAATAAATTTGGAATAAAAATTAAATTTGTGTGTTTTATTTACAAAATCCGAATACTTTTTGAGCAGAAGGTACACTATAATATATAATAATATAATATATAACAAAATATATGTATATAATAATTTAATATATAATAAAATGTAACTACTCCATATCATATTTAAATTTAAATATTTCGGTCTGCAGCTTGAATAAATATTGGTTGAAATAGAGAAATAGAGACCAAGTGTGCCTAACCATTTTACTGATAACATATTAAATCTTTACCACATTAAACGAAATTTTTCACATGAGTATCTCTACTCCTTCTTTTATTGTTGATAATATTTTTATTCTCTCTATGAAAAAATTGAATTTTTTATATCAGATTTCGCCAAAAGTCATAAATTTTTGATTCATATCCTTTGTTTCACTATTTTTATCACATGTATTTTTATTGTTGCTGCTGCTGTTGTTTTGGTATTAACTCTAAAAGGACTCTAACCCAAAGCTTGAATGTCAATGATTTTCATTTACCTGTGCTTTTGTTGTCGCCTGAACCGTATCCGGCGATTTGTGTTCATTTGCACCTTTTTCATTTGCTTTGCGGTTTTTTCGGTAGAAGTCCTTCCTATTTTTTTCTACTCTTTTGGTGCGCTTTTGCGGTAGTCCATTTTCTTTCTCTTATTGCTAGCAGAGAAAGTATTTCTCTTGTGGGCGCAAATTATTGCTACGTTGTTGTTTCGCAAGGATATACGCTGATATGGCAAGCTTATGAGCATAACAAGTCATGTCCTTTAGCTGACAATGTTGTTGTACGACTATGGCTTGAGGATTTCAGCTCTGATTGTGTTGTTGTTATTATTTCAGGCGTAAAGTGTTTTGTTAAAGTTTTGATACTCCTTTTTGAGATTTTTTTATAATTTGTTTTTCTTTGCGAAATTTTTAAATAGGTTTGTGCACATTGGATACTGATTGGATGCTAGTACAAATATGAATGCTATGATTTTGTTTGGGCTATATCTGTTGTTTTTTCAACACTTTTTTTGAAAATGTCCTTCTTCGTTTATATTGTGACTGTTCATTTAATATTTAAGCGCAATTTGCGCTTCAGCTACTTTTTATTGCTCCTCCTTTGACTATTTCGGTTCTTTCAGTTCTGGGTGCGCACCTCATTGCTGTTGGCATATTTGTTTGTATTTTGACATGTTGTCCCGGCTCATCCTCATTTTTGTCCTTGTCGTTGTATCAGTATTTGTATTTATACTTTGTTTTGTGGTCAATTTTTTTAAATGACTTCAACTGAGCGAATGAGTACCGGAAAGTGCCGTTTCAAGTACTGCCAACTAATTTATATATAAAAAAATTTTTTTTTCGTGTTTGTGCATTATAAACTTTTTGACTTTTACCTACTCTTACTCGTACTTCATTTTTGATGTCCTCTTATTCCTACTCGTTTTTAAGCAATTTCATTTCAGCAGTCACTTGGTCCTTTGACAGAACTTTGTACAAATTTTCTTTTCTTTTTGGTTTCTGTATTGATGTCGCTGTTGCTGATACAGAGACTTTGTTGCTCCTAGTCGATGCAGTGTTGTTTTAACGGTGACAGCCTGTAAAATTTTTTTCGGTTCAAGAAGGAAACGCTTAAATGGCATGGAATTTGCTCATTATGCGGTCTGCTGCGGAAATGTTTCTACGGGGAAATCTCGCTTTTCATTATTTTTGGCTGTTATTGTAGGAACAAATTATTATTTGAGAATGTAGTACATTTACACAAACATAAATAGAATATAAGTTTGTTTTTTAATTTGATGATATTTGTTTAGGATATGAGAAGCTTTTTACTTTTTATTGTTCCTCTTATGGTTTTTGTTACAGGTGTTAGGAGCATAACTTCTTGCTCTTTTATTATAATTTGAATGAAGTCTGTCTACTTAGTCCCATTATGCATTTTGAATATTTTTCAACTTTGATAATTTGCTTAAGCCCTATAATTATGGAGGCTGTAGAAGAAAAAATATTTCATGTTATGTACATATACATATAATACATATTATATATTATATGTTATATATATAACAAGTCTGTTCTAACCTTAAAATATAATATTTATAATTTTATATGGAAGACTTCGTCTTTGTTTTGAGGCCCCAAAAATGGCACCTAGGAAGTCAATTAGCTGGTTAGTTATTCTGTATTAAATACTGTGTTAAATGATAGTAGACAATACGACTGTTTGGGGAATTATGGTCATGAAGACACCTACCTAACATTGTATAAGTGACATTATCAAAGATTAAATAATTAAAAGACATGAAACCGTCAAGTTCAGCCACCATACACCAAAGCTTATGGTAGCTGTGTGTATGTACTTTAGTGATATATTTCATTCACATTCTTCAACTAACAATGTAAATTCAGATAGATATGTATAAAATTGGTTAGTTCATTGTTAAAGCAGTTATAGGTAATTTAATTCACCCAGCAAATATTGTCAGCTGTTTTTTGCGTTAAGGTTCCATTGATATATTAAATATTTGTGGTGTAGAGTTTCAAATTGTAATAAAACATAATTGCATATATTAATTATAGGCACAGAATTTTGCTGAGCGTTTCACAAAATTAGCTGGTGTCGATGTCTATTAGTCCCGTTTTAAAAATTGGTAGTAATTACTATTTACTACGTTCTCTTAAAAAACCCTTTACTAATCTGTGCCAATTCTTCTACTCCTAAAAACACAATAGTCATTGACTCAAATGAGCTTTTTGGATTACTTAAAGACGTTTCAAACAAGGAATAGGGAATATTTTCAATATCTTTATATGTAGAATATATATTCATTAATATTATATATTTATATATAGTACACAGTCTAACAAGTAGATATTATCCCATTATCCTATTAAACGCAGAAGCTTTTCAGAGAATGTACACAAACACGATGCTGTTCAATGGATTTTGGGCTTTTGGTAAGAAGCCTGTACTTATTCGTAGACTGCTGATAAACTAAATGGAAACTGATGCATAGTGTCTAAGTATATTTTTAATAAAAATTTTATTATTATTCTTTTATTAACAAAGAAACTACCTCTGGTGTAGTATTCCATAAGGAAATAATTTTTAAACTTTGGTCTTTATATAAGAAATAATGCTAGTTGGCATTTGAATTATCAGCTGTTCGAGAGCCTATGTATTGTTAAAACTGTCTATTAAAAGAAGATTTTGTATTGTAATAATATTAATATTAGTTAGAATTTTAAAGGAAATTATTTGTAATTGAACCTGAAAGTTACTGATAATAATTTGTATATTAGTAAATGATTAATAGAAACTAATAATAATTAATAATGAAATTAGAATAATAATGAAGGTACTTATTACTTAATTTTATCCATGTTGACTAAGTGATATATATCTTTTTTTCAATTTTTCCTATCCAAACATAAATTCCATTTATCCAACATTTGTAGTGGTCTTCATTCTAGAATTTCAAAACAATTTATATGTATTTATTAGTGTGTTGTTCATGCAAAGTAACTTGTTATGGGTTTTTGTTCAATTAAGAATGTTACTTTGAATAATTATCAAGATATGATTTATACTTTAATTTATTTTCCATGGTCTAAAGATAAACTAGAGTTGAAATAAATTTTTAGTTCTTTAATAAGAGCTTTGATAAGCAAACTATTATAATTATTTTACTTAAGCCTATTAAATAATTGTGTAACAGTCAGTGGCGGCCTAGGCGTCAGTGATGTCGGCGACCGCCGATGGCCTCGTGATCACAGGGGCCTCGCAAAAAGTTATGAACTGTGGATTCTAAGCACTTAATAAATATTTTGAGCAATTTGGTTTGATAATGGCTTTAACCATATTCGAAGTATTTCCGAATATTTATATAGGAACCAGATTCATGTTCACAGTTCCAGTCAGTATAGCATCGACATAAAGAAGCTTCTCCAAGTTAAAATTGATTAAGACGTACTAGAAAAGTATGATGATCCAAGAGAGACTATCTCCATTGGAAATTCTATAAACTGAAGCGAAAATAGCAGCTGGCGTAAATTATGATATAATTTAAAAAAAATTGAGTGAGGCTAAAAGTAGGAAAATTCATTTAATTTGTGTTTATTTTAATTTGATTAGCAATAAAACTTTCAATCATGCTTTGTCGTATATATTAGTGAATGTAACTTATTTACTTTTACAACTGGGTTATAAAAGGGCCCAGCAATTCTGATGTCGCCGACGTCCAGAGTTGGTCTAGCTTCGGCACTGATAACAGTACACAACTCATTGAGTTTAACACAATATTGACTCTTCTATCTATTTTGTATATTTAACTTAATTGTATTACATTTAAATCTTTTTTCATGATTTTTTTGCAGACCTCTGAAAAATTGAAGAGTTGTGGTACAATGAAACGCGTGGAGCCGCATCAAAATTTTGAAGAGACAATACAACGCGTAACTATAAAAATTTTAATTTAAATTTTAATTAAAAACAATTTAAAATAATATAAAAATAATTGTATTTACACACATACTTGCAGTTGAAAACACAGAAGGCAGCACGTAAAAAAGCAGTCACACATGATAAAGGCATACATGATCGCAACAAGGATGTTTCACACACGATGGTTGCCGAAATGCCGCTGAACAATTACACAAAGCATCCTTAGGAGTTAACCAATATAAAGGACAATCCAAATGGCGAAGATGAAAATGAAAAATATAAAGCAGAAGAAAAACTTTCCACTCAAACTGACACAGAAGAGTTCCAACAGCAAAAATTACTGCAATTGGAACAAAAAACTGAGGCAATTCAAGTTAATGCAGAACAACAAAACATGGAACAAGCATCAAAACTATAATTTTAACAAACAAAACAAAAAAAACAATTACACAAATGCAATAAACAAAATATATATTAATAATATATAAAAGATGAAAGATTATGTACAGAACAGCATTCTCATGTTTATTGCTCCTAAGAATGTCCTGAATTGTTTTGCTTTAGTGGAAACAGTAAGTAAATAAATTAAAGAAAATTATATAAATTAATTATGTATCTATTTTCGATAAGAAAAATAAGATAAAATTTTTTTAAATTACAAAGGAGCTATATTTGACGTAGAAAAAGCATCATTTCATTACCCAAGACAGTTCATAAAACTTACTTAAAATTGAAAAGGTCCGCAGACTAAATAAATTTCAAATTAGATAAATCATTGATTTCAAAATTTTATATATTAATTATTAATTTCCGAAGTTAAAATAAAAGGACTTCAATACATTTAACTGTTCCTGCCCAGCAATTGTTAGAAAACAAGTCCTTTCTAGTTTCACTAAATTGAAATGAGGTGTGTGCTCATTAATGAACAGATATTTTTAGGCTGAAAGAAATAGCTCCATAACAAATGCTTAGAAGCGTTGGACTAATGAAGTTACTCCAACACAAATATGTGAGTGTAATTGGACTTCTCAATACTGGAAAAAATCATTTTCTTTACATTATTACTTTCTCTTATATAAAAATATATTATTTAATATACATTTTTAATATATTAGTAGAGGAAGAGTTGTGTATATAATAATGTACTTGTAAAGACTCTGAGAATTTTGTAATTATTAACATGTAATTATTTTCGTAGATGTATTTATACCATCATACATTACATTATTATACATTTATAACATTTTGATTATGATAAAAGATTCTGTATTTGAAAAAAACCTCTACAATAAAACCATCTTCATAAAATATATCCCTGAACTATAATAATAATAAATGTTGCTCATTGCCTTTAATGCTGCACTTAGGTCACATAAATGAATCTACGTGTTCAAATGAAACCATCTCTTTCGAAGCTCCTATATTTTTGTTTAAGTTCTAATATCATATGATTTAAACAATTAAATTTTATAGAACAGTTAAAATAAAAATATTTACGTTATTAGAAATTAAATTAAAAAACATTGCATTTCAATTTTTTTTTTGAATTTTATTTTTTAATATCGAAGTTACATTTTGCTACGCTGTATTATAAAGCTAAATGACAGATAAACATATATAATATTGTATTCTCCATTTTGTTTGTATTCGTTTTCTTGATACATTAGATACCTTAGAAACTTAATTTGGCATTATGTATCTCTTTTTCATATAACTCCAGTCTCTGTATGAACCTTCATAAAATATATCTTTAAGAAGTTTACCCAAAGAGTCAGGTGTTTTCTGACCAAGATAGTGTTTTCTTATATTTTCTGCAGAGAATTCTTTGTCAAATCTAGAGATCCTATAGGGCTCATCTTCTGATTTTATTGGCTCCAAGTATAAATCATTTTCAATGATTTCTATGTACTTCTCCAATTTGTGATCTGATACATATAGTAGCTGTATTTGATATTGAGCTGGATGAAACATAAAATGAAGATTTAAACACTGTTCCCGAATTTGCAGATTCAAATTGTTGACCATAACAATGATTTTTGCAATTGAATAGGTCGAAGGTTGTTTTCGATCTTCGTTTCTCAAATGGTGGGTTAGCTTTAAGGTACAAGTAGACTTGTTTACACACCCAGTTTTTGAAGTATTTAATTTTGGTTTTAATAAGTTCAGCAACTGTAGTTCAGATTTAGTAGGATGAAACATAATCTGAATATATAAGAACTGTTTTTGAATTTGCAAATTCAAATTGTTGACCATAACAATCATTTCTTCAACTGAATAGGATGTAGAGACAACAGAAGAAGATGTTATTTGTGATGTTGTGGGAACTTCTTCCGAAGCTTCTGCAGTTTTGCTCGTATTATTATTATCACTCATTTTAACGAATATAAAAATTAGTGCGAGTGTTATGTGTATAAATGTGACGTGCTACTAACGGCGAGTGAATGATAATTAATAAATTTTAATATTTATATTCATTTCTTTTATACCATTTCCTTCACAAACTAAGGTGCAATATTCTTAAATTTAGCTCAAATTATTTCCTAGAATTAGGGATAAAAATTTGCCTGGTACTCATGCGCACAATTACAAAAGGTCATCCGCCCGTATTTAGGACTTTCCATTTATTTTTGCGGAAATATTTAGTTATGTTATAATTTGAAGAAAATTGAAGATAAATGTACAATAGTTTTTCATTTTAATATATTATAATAATATGTTTGTAACGGATTATAACTATCAAGGAAATACTTTATCTTTTACTTTTTATTAACTTCTAAGAATATTTATTCATAATGTAAAATAATGTATAGCAATAGGTATAGAAATAACAATAACTTATAAAACGTCTTTTATATATTTTTATAATATAGAAAGATACTATCGTAAAGGTAATACCTATGTACTTTTCAATACATAATATACACTCGGAAAACATTTCGTATGTAAATTTATGTTAATCTTATTTGCTCGTATACACCGAAGTCTACAAGTATATTTGTCTTCATTGAATCGAATGAGGTTTGGGGTCTTGAATTAAGGGATATTTTTAAGTATTCCTTTGTTTAGTAAAATATAAATTATCATGTTAATAATAAAAAAGCTGTTTTTCGAGTTTAAATTCATGTTGAAGAAAATATTTTAGATGCTTTGGATTAACATTGTAGGATGTTACTTAAACTCAAATATGTGAATACAGTTGGACTTTTCATTACTGTAATTGTTTAAAATATATGAATATTATATAATATATATCTCTAATACGTTATATTAGACAAAATTACAATTATGATGTTGAAATGATCGTTTTTTATCGTCTATTAACGATTTTAGTGTAATTAGCATGGAAGTAGGTATATGTCTTATATCTAATGTGTACTAATAACTAAGTACTGCTTAGTAAAAAATTATGTTTACATCTACAAAAAGTGTCAACTATGTGTTT
>NC_051847.1:188283642-188296990 GCF_002237135.1 Teleopsis dalmanni | reverse complement strand
CTTTCAATTTGGGAACGTAAAAAGATACACTATCTGAAAAAAAAAACGATGCACTTTAGTGCTCATTTAGAGTGCACTAAAAGTGTTCAGCTAACCATTGGCATCGACCCGTTTGATTATATGGTATTTATTATATCTTATATAACTGATTAAAAAACTTTTGTGTATCCCATAGCTTCAATAATTTATTCATAATTTTTGAATAATTTCATTAGTAAAACCACTTCTGTAAAATTTTTAATAATTACTTTATTAATACTTTTTATTAAAATTTATTCGAAATGTATATACTTTTGTGTCCTAAATAGGCTTGTGTATGCTTATATATGAAATGGAAAATTGATAAACATTTCATTACAATTATTTATACAAATATTTAATTTTGGTTTCTAAAATGTATGAATTCCGTATATTGTAAATATTTCTTCTATATAAAGTTATTTTTATTTTATTACATTAAATATAATTCTAAATAAATATTTATTTATATATGTACATATATAAATTCGTCTTTAACTGGATTGTTTAACTTTTATATATCAATGGTTAACATTATGAGAGTTCAAGCAACAAGTTTTGTCTATATCTAAAAAGAAGTTAATGTAATATAAAAACTGTTAATATACATATAAATGCAACTATAAAGTTCTTTCGTAAGTATAAATAACCCAAACTATAAACTTATTATTAATAGATTTTCCAACATAATTAATAAAAAAATTTTCATAATATTAAAATTTATGTAAAATCCTTCTGAATAAAATATTATTTTTAATAACTAATGAAAAATATAAATAAATTATTATATATATAATATATTATATGCAATAGTTATTTGTTTATGGATTTAAAATTTACATATTTAAAAAAGATGTAAAATTTTTTTTCAATATATACTTTAATTATTACTTATTTTTAGAAATATATTTTTTAAAAGTCTTTAATAAAACTCATTTAATTAAATTTTTTACATATTTAAATATAGTTTTTATATAACTTATAAATATATATTATTATTATTTAAATATAAACTTTGCTTTGGCTAAATTTACTATAACAATATGACTCAGTAAATAGATATTCCTATTTACGTTTCCACACATTATATAAAACTTTTTTTATATATAAATTGTAAAATATATAATTGTCCTATATAATTGTATAAAGAAATTGTAAATATATTGCCTTAATAACTAAATATTGTTCTTCATTTTATATTTTATGAATAAATCTTACAAAAATTATTTAATATTAGCTTGAATAAATTCGTTCGTTTTTTACACATATATAACTTTTTTAGTTTATATTATTATATGTTTATATGACTTTATTTGAATTTTTTATAATTTCCAATTATTTTATTTGATTATTTATAATAACAATTTTATTTTTTTTTTCTTAAAATTTATTTTATTTAAATTTTACACCACATTATTTTATTTGTATATATTTAACAACATTTTGTTTTAATTATTTTTTTGTTTTTATTTTACTTTACTAAATTGATTTTCATTTGAATTTTATATATTATAATATCTTTTTTATATATTTGTTCACATAACTATATTAAATTTTTTTTTTAGTCCATTGCATATTACTTAAATTAAATTAATTTGCAAAATTTGTTATTGTTTGTTATTAATTTGTTTTGTTGTTTAAATTTTTATATTTACTAATATAAATTTATTTTTTTATCCTTTTATGTATTTTTTTATATTAATTTTTTTTTTTTTTTATTTATAATTTCATTTTATATATTTCCGTTTATTTCATTTAATATCTTTAATTTTGTTTGATTGTGTATGTTTCATATATTATTTTATTTTAATTTATTGTATTTGAATTTATTTTCTTTTATCTTATTTTACTTTTCTATTTTATTTTATTTTAATTTAATTTGGTTGAATTTATTTCATTTTATTTTATTATATTTTATTTTATTTTATTATATTTTATTTTATTATATATTATTTCATTTTTATTTTATTTTATTTTATTTTATTTTATTTTATTTTATTTTATTATATTTTATTTTATTTAATTTTATAATATTTTATTTTATTTTATTATATTTTATTTTACTTTTCTTATATTAAAATAAGAAATTTTCGTTCAATTTTATTTAATTTAATTTAATTTATTTTGATTATATTTAATTTAATTGAGCTTTTAATAATTCAATTTAGGAATAATGCTTAAAATAAAAATTAAATTGAATTAATACTAATATATTATATCATATTAGTATTAAAATATTATAATATTATTATAATATTATGAATTATTATAATATTTATTTTTATTATGATATTATTTTTATTATGATTTAGGATTATATTATGATATTTTATAATATTCATAATATATTATATCATATTAGTATTAATTCAATTTAATTTTTATTTTAAGCATTATTGTAACTGTATAACTGGAAGGCATATAAACTTATATCTTATCTATAATTCATTCCTTTTTTTTTGTAATTCTAATACAACTTTAGTTTAGTATATATTTTATTTTTTTACTTTAACTTAATTTAATTTGTTTTATTTTGTTTTTTTTTTATTATTGTTTTTTATTTTATTTTAATATTTTTCATTGTATAATATTACAATAAGTATTATAATTTATTATAATTTTAGAAAAATTTATTTCAATTTTAAATAATTTTATATCAGTATATTACATGTGTATCGTGCTTTTTATATTTTAATTTAAATATTTAATTATTTATTCAATTAAATTATTTAATTAAATTAATTATTTGTAAATGTAAATGTAAATGCACTTATATGCGTTTTATTTACATATATACATAATAGCTTTTCAATATATTTCTAGTGTCATTCCTGCCTGCTCTGCAAAAACTTGATTACTGCTCTCGGGCATGAATGTACTTTATATCAATTATTATTATATAAATATATTTCTATATTTTATATACAAATTAAAAATATGTAAATAATTTATTTCTCATTTCACTGCGTGTAATTTCCTTAATATTTATAAATAAAAATTGATTATTTTACAATTTCATGAGTTTGCATTTCTGATACAATTTTTATTGAGTTTAAAGTTTTTATTTCATAGATATCCCTTTAAATATATGTCAATAAAATTACATATTTTTTCTTTGTGATATATATTTCATTGAAAATTAATATCATTAAAAATTATTGAATTGAATATTTTTATCTGACAAACAATTTTTCCCATAAATTTTTCATTTTTAATTGGCGATATACGATTTTCCACTTCTTTAAGTTTTGAGCATTTAACATTTAATTTGTATTGTTTAAACATTATTTATAACTCAACAAATTTATATGGATATCCACTGATAATTTATATCATTGTTTTTTATTTAATTTTAACAAATTTTTATTTATTAGTGCAAGAATTAACTCAATTGACGTTAATTTGAACATTTATTAATTTAATTTTTTAATTGCACATTTTTATGTTAAAGTTGCATTTGTTTCTGTTGTTGTAATATTGCTTTATACTGAAAAGTTTTTGTATATATATACAATATTATATGTATAAATGTATAATAATTTAATTTATTCTTTTAATCAATTCAATTGAAATTAACCACTTTAATATGATTTTAATTAATTTGTAGTATTAAAATACTTATTAAATAATTAAGTTTTTATTGCTGCATATCTTAAATATATATATATCAAAATATTTATAGATATTATTAAGAAATATGCCAAACTTATATAAAAGCTGAAAAAAGAATTACTTATTTGCCTATATAGAAATCATTCAAGGGGAAGCAAGTTATACAAAACTCTTTTAAGGATATAATCTCGTTAGTATTAGGAAACTACTAATTATCTGACAGTTTCATACATAAAAATATAAAAATATAATGCTCTTATTAAATCCTTTACAAATTACCCGTTTATTTATTAAAAACTGTTGATTAAATTGTTTATCAATGATAGGAAAGGAGGCTTATGCTAATTATTGGTTTCCACAAAATAAGCATAATTAACTCAAATTGAGCTGCAAAAATTAATTTTGCCTACAAAATACATATTCTTCTAATCGGTAAACCAAAATAAAATGTAAATGCTAAATATACCGATAAACATATTTGCATACCAAATGTGCAATTTTTATGTTTCCTCCAATCCTCATCCTCATTCTATTCCTCACATCCTGGCAAAAATTTTATTTACATGCATTTTGATTACCAAATTGCATAAATAAGTTTGCAAGCCTGTGGTTGTACCAACGAATCCGAAATGCATCCTTCAACTAATTGCAGTTTAAACTATTTTTATAATTTCGTATTTTTTGGAAATTAAGCATAACATGTATTGTTCCTTTTTTATCCTATTTTGTCCTGTTTTGAAGAGGACAGGATAATGTAGCTTAGTAGGTTTATAGAGAATTTTCGAAAACTCCAATTTCGGCACTAATAGGTATGTGGTTGAAGTGTTCAGCAAATTACGTATGCCCGCGTGCACAATTTAAACAATTTAAACATTTTCAGCATATTAAACATTTTAAAAGGTGCTTAAAAGTTGGTAGTGCCACTGGGGCAACAGCAGTTTTCGAAATACAACAACATTACACATAAAATAATCATGGACGTAGCAAGAAAATGGAATAGAAAAGGGATCAGAACAGTTTTTGCGATTTCAAATTTTCTACATAAATACTTACGAGCAAAACAAGGTTACTCAAATGAAATAATGTAGATACATTCGTTCAATAACTACAATTACGTTATTTACTAGGAAAACAAGGATCATTGCATTAAAATCGAAGATTTAGCTACAATATTTACAAAAGATTGATGGCACATACACATTTTGTTACCTTTTCGCCATCGATTGATCATATTTAAGTTAATCCTGCCAATGAGTCTCTCTAACAGAATACACAAAGAGCAAATGACAAAGACTTTACTCCTTAAAAATAGGTATTGCTCTTCCTCGAAACATGTGTAGGGTAAAGTTTATTACACTTACAGCACATTATCCCTTAAGGACACATGCTCACAGACTGACCATGGTGAAAATTATAGCTAAAGGAAATGCAACGCACTTCGAACAATGTGAACATCGGTATATGTGTTATGTGTATATCTAACCTTCCCAAGGAAATATTTTAAATTCTTTGTTTTACATAGTGTGATAACCTGGTTGAAATGTCCTACCAAAAGCCTGTCATATTTCCGTAATTTACAAAGGCCACTGAATATTTTCTACTAAATACAACTGTAGAGAATCATCACTATCTTTTATACAGTACTAGTGCTGTAAAGTAATGTCTGAACTAAGAAGAATACAACGTGCTTTATTTGTAACTGGTACTACTATGGGAGCTTATATTTATGGTAACTTATCTACCTCCATTCCTATCCCATTAGCTTTATTTTCATTGTGAAATATCACTTCGAATACACTTGTGAAGCCTTTTAGAATCCCATTGACAACTACCGAATTAGCTTACAAAGATCACATGCAACACTGAGTACACCTATCACTTTATTATTGAATAGTATCTGAATAGTATATTAAATAGTATCTTCCATCAAAACTGAAGCTGAAATCAAATCTATTATTAAAAAATAATAATTACGATTAGAAGGGTTAGAATAGAAACAAAAAAAGGTTATAACAAAAATTTTAGTTAATTTATTGAAATTTGGCTGACCATACGACGCTGTTTCAACTATTGTCAAGTATTCATCATCAGTGGTCTTAAGAATATTGATAACATGTACTTGGCAATACTCAAAACAACTTTGTTCAGCTAACTTTCAACAAACTAACTATAATTTTTGTTGCTGTTGTCTTTTTATTTCTTTTCGAACCCTTTTAACCTTTAAGTCGTTTTGTTTAATCATAAGAGGCGTCACTTTCAACAAAAAATAAATAAATATAATAATATTAAACATTAAGAGTATAATCGATTACTTTGAAGTATATTTGTCTACCCTGCACGTCCCCCCTTGTCTACACCCAAGAAAGTAACAGCAATAAGCAAAACATTTTTGGCATACATTAAACGTGTATGGAATAAATTATTAGAACAAAAACATATTTGGCTTTTATGTTAAAATTAGTGTACTAAAAAACTGCTAAAAATAATTAAAACTAAAATAAATTCATTACATAAATTTAAAATAAATTATTGCAGCTACTAACAATTATATTTAAATTATAAAGCAAAAATTATATATGAATCATTTTAAATTTTTCTAAAAAAAATGTCATTAGTTTTTATACAATATTTGTTACTAAAAAGTAAATTTAACTCTTATTTAGAATAATTAAAAGAAATTTATTTCCTATATAAGCAAATATGTTAAGCAATTGCAATTCCAGCAACTAACAATAACTAAAAGCAAAAGCAATATTAACAGCAATTTTATGCGCCATAGCAGCAACTAAAATTTGGAGCAGCAACTAAAATTTGGAGCAGCAATTAAACGGCGAGCGTAAGTGCAGTTTCTGGAACAACATATCCAAAAAAAGGACGACATTCACAATAGCGATAGAATTTGAAAAATTTACATGAATAGAAAATGCAGTCTGCGGTAGGAATTTTCAACAGGATGCAAAACAACACAAATACCTCTCATGTAGTCGTACACTTACAAAAATAGCAGCAACTTTTTCGTAGTGCATCAACACTTGCTGCAATGAAATACCCAAATGCCAGCAAATTGTGGGTACATACATTGGTGTTGATACCGTTTTCAGTTTAGTCCTTGCTATTGTTGTTATTGAAACGGAAATACTTTGGATATCCAAACCATCCATTCTGTTAACTGTTAAAATTCATCGTCTATCTGTAGCATTTACTATTTTCATTGTTAATCTTGATGCTGTCTTATATGATGTACTCGATAAACAACTGCAATCAAAGAATTTAGGAAACATAGTTTTGGTTTTGAATTGCTTTTGAACTGCATATAGTATCCGATCTGAACTGTATATAGAACTTATCACTGATATAGAAATTACTGCTTTTATCTGAAAGAGAATACAAAAAGAAAACATAATATCAGTTCAATTGAAGATTTTTAGTTAGTAAATACATTTATCTATTTGCAATTTTAAATCTAAGACAAGTTTTTAGTCCAGTACTATAAAATGCGTTCGCAAATTAACAGAACTTTCTAAGAAAGGATATTTATAATGAGACCATTCATGGACATTTACATACCATAGCGGTATGATAGTTCTTTCTCGGATGTTCTGACATCTGAATAAACATGTTGTTGGTACATGAATTTTATACAATTTTTTCCTATACATTACATTTGATGGATCAATTGGCAAATTAAATCCTGTGGCAAAGTTAATAAGTAGTTTCTATATATATATTGGATTAATCGTAAGCACATAAATGAAGAGCAACATAACGACCAACCGAAATCATTGATCAGCACTGGTTCCATTTAAAATTGCTTTGGAATTCATCGAAGTTAATACAGATCTTCATAGAAATTTAGGAAACTGAAATTCAGGATATCAAATATAAGAACGTATTGCATTTTGGTCATATATTTGGTCATTTTACAACTTAATGATGACAAGGTGCGTTTTAACGAAAACAGTGTTTTTTTAAAAATTTGCTACTAATTTAGAATATTATATATATATATATATATAATTTTCTTTTAATGCGAAATTAAAGATATGGTTGGATGTGGTACTTATGTGGTTTGAAAAGCACAATACACCAACCTACACAGTACGTCCTGTAGCATTTTAGTTGAGCGAGAAATTCCGCTGGTGTGTAATTTTATTTTTTACAAAATTATAAAAATTTTTAGCAATGAACACAATTTGTAGGAATCCAGTACTGTAAGATGTCCCGTGGAACACGTAAGTATGATGTTGCATTTCACACCTAATGGTAAGGTCCAAAAAACATATTAAAATAAAAATTCGATCAAAACATCCACAAGCTTGTCATTAAGGCAAATATAATATATGTATAATTATTATAGCACTTATGTTCCAAATGTTTTTCAAGTCTTGATACGTCCACACATATTATTCTTGAGATCATAATTATCATTACAAACACTGTAAAGATGTTTTATGCATTACATCTGCATATCTCCTTCTAATACCGATAGTTAAAGCCATTCAAAGACACATAAACCTTTTTTAAACATATTATTATGTTTTATTAAAAAGATGAACATATAATACACATCAAATTATAATAGAACTAAATATTTCCGCAAAAATAAGTGGAAATTCCTAAATACGGTCGAATTTAGCGCATGAGTACCAGGCAAAAACATATTCACGAATGATACGGTCTGTCATTTGAATATTACACTTTTATCTCTAATTCTGGGAAATTACTTAAACTGGATTTAAGAATATTGTACCTTAGTTTGTAAAGGAAATGGTATAAAAGAAATGAATGTAAGTAATAATATTTATTAACCATCATTTACTCGCGTTAAGTAGCACGTCACATTTTTATGTAGTTTGAATTTAGTAAAAAATTAATACTCGCAAATATTTAACTGCATTCGAAGTGTTTTACATTCGTTTAAATCAGTTTTTTGTTTAGAATCTTAGAAGACATGGAATATTACACTTCTAGAGAATTGGATATCTTATTCAATACCCGCCGTCGTAGAAATTTGTTGGGTAGATACCAGCGTAGCGACATTGAAGAAACCCCGCCACCATCTTATCACGATGTGAGACCAACTGCAGATACACCGGATGAAAATTACAGTGCAGCCGCTTCTATATCACAAGTAACACCTTCTTCTTTAGTGTTTACACCTGAAAAAATCATTGTTATGGTTAACAAACTAAACCAAGAATTTCAAAAGAAATTTTTAAATCTTCAAGTTATGTTTCATCCAGCTCAATCTGCATTACAGCTACTGAGTTTATCAAAACCTTCCGAAACTGGGACTTCCGAGACTTCTGAGACTTCCGAGACTTCCGAAACTGTGTATGTGAACTGTGCGTGTGAACCTGCTCAAAGCTTTCTTGATTTCAAAAGGAATAGACACGGTTCTATCACACGACCAGTAACAGTGGAAGTAACAGCACCTGATGAGTTTTCAGTGTATTCTTCTGAACAAATCATTATTATGGTCAACGATTTGAATAAGCAAATTCAAGAACAATGTTTAAAACTTCAAATTTTGTTTCATCCTGCACAAAGTCAATTACAGCTACTGCATCTACCAGACCCCGATTTAGAGAAGTACATAGAAATCATTCAAAATGGTGTATACTTGGAACCAATTAAATCGGAATTTGGTCGTTTTAAGATCTCTAAATATGATAACGGATTGTCTGCAGATGACATTAGAAAACGCTATCTTGGTCGAAAAACACCTGCATCTTTGGATAAATTTCTTGAGGACTACTTTCGGAACAGCTGGAGTCTTATTAAGGCAAAATTTATTATCCCGGAAGAATTCGCTAATTTATGATCACACACATGAAGTCATCAAGAAAAGGAACACAAAAATAGAAAATATAATATTATATATATTTATGTCATGTAGTTTAATAAAGCAGTATAATAAAATTTAAAAGCTTTGATCGTAAAAATAAAATTCAGATTTAATAGTTAAAATAAAAAAAACTAAAACCTAATTAGATGTTTTTTGCAGATAAGCCCACATTTTTTTTATTACGCACTATGTCATGTACTTTCATTCTAATTATAATTTATAAATAGATAAATAAAAAATGATGAGTTCAATATTATAATTATACGATTTTACTTATTTTAATATAAAAAACATATAAAAATAAAATTGTTTTTTTAACCAATTACACCTAATTAAAAAACCAACTGCATATACATATTTGAGTTTGAATAATGTATTATTTATTAAATTCAAGCCTTCGTAGTAGATTCATTAATACAGCATTATTATTATGCTTATATACTATAACCAGTGAGAGCTGTTTCTGAAAAAATCTACTAAACAAATAAAGGATTAAAAATATCCATGGTTCAACACTTTAAACCTCATTCGATTCAGTGAATGGAGAATTATAAAGAAATTAATAAAAGTAATTTATTCTGGGAACCAATACGAAACTGGACGTTATAAGGTTCCCAGATTTAAAAAGAAGGTTTTCTGCGTTAGACAAAAGAAATGACTATCTTAATCGGTAAACATCTAACTATTTAGGTGTATTTCTTGGTGGCATCTTTTATATAGAAGAATGTACAAGTTGACGTTATATGAAGACCAAATATATAGTGCCAGAATAAATTTTTAAGTTATGATCACATACATCAAGTCAGCAATAAAACTAACATATATATTATTTATCATATGATGTCTATCTGTTTATCTATCATGCAGTTTTATAATGCAGTACAGTAAAGTTTAATAGCTCCTATCGTAAAAATAAAATTCAAATAAAAAAATTTAAATACAGTAAACTGTTTTTTTAATAAATTTTTGTTAATAGACTTTGCTTTAAAAATCTTTTTTATTTTGTTAAATAAAAATAACACTTAATACGGTATGAAGATTTAAAATAAAAAAATTTGAATAAAGTTTTGAAAAAGAAGTTCAAAGAGGTTGTTATTGATTTACATGATATTGTTATTATAGAGTAAGGGTATACTTCTTAAAGAAGTTTTTATATTAGCTAAACACATAGTTGACACTTTTTGTAGATGTAAACATAATTTTTTACTAAGCAGTACTTAGTTATTAGTACACATTAGATATAAGACATATACCTACTTCCATGCTAATTACACTAAAATCGTTAATAGACGATAAAAAACGATCATTTCAACATCATAATTGTAATTTTGTCTAATATAACGTATTAGAGATATATATTATATAATATTCATATATTTTAAACAATTACAGTAATGAAAAGTCCAACTGTATTCACATATTTGAGTTTAAGTAACATCCTACAATGTTAATCCAAAGCATCTAAAATATTTTCTTCAACATGAATTTAAACTCGAAAAACAGCTTTTTTATTATTAACATGATAATTTATATTTTACTAAACAAAGGAATACTTAAAAATATCCCTTAATTCAAGACCCCAAACCTCATTCGATTCAATGAAGACAAATATACTTGTAGACTTCGGTGTATACGAGCAAATAAGATTAACATAAATTTACATACGAAATGTTTTCCGAGTGTATATTATGTATTGAAAAGTACATAGGTATTACCTTTACGATAGTATCTTTCTATATTATAAAAATATATAAAAGACGTTTTATAAGTTATTGTTATTTCTATACCTATTGCTATACATTATTTTACATTATGAATAAATATTCTTAGAAGTTAATAAAAAGTAAAAGATAAAGTATTTCCTTGATAGTTATAATCCGTTACAAACATATTATTATAATATATTAAAATGAAAAACTATTGTACATTTATCTTCAATTTTCTTCAAATTATAACATAACTAAATATTTCCGCAAAAATAAATGGAAAGTCCTAAATACGGGCGGATGACCTTTTGTAATTGTGCGCATGAGTACCAGGCAAATTTTTATCCCTAATTCTAGGAAATAATTTGAGCTAAATTTAAGAATATTGCACCTTAGTTTGTGAAGGAAATGGTATAAAAGAAATGAATATAAATATTAAAATTTATTAATTATCATTCACTCGCCGTTAGTAGCACGTCACATTTATACACATAACACTCGCACTAATTTTTATATTCGTTAAAATGAGTGATAATAATAATACGAGCAAAACTGCAGAAGCTTCGGAAGAAGTTCCCACAACATCACAAATAACATCTTCTTCTGTTGTCTCTACATCCTATTCAGTTGAAGAAATGATTGTTATGGTCAACAATTTGAATTTGCAAATTCAAAAACAGTTCTTATATATTCAGATTATGTTTCATCCTACTAAATCTGAACTACAGTTGCTGAACTTATTAAAACCAAAATTAGATACTTCAAAAACTGGGTGTGTAAACAAATCTACTTGTACCTTAAAGCTAACCCACCATGTGAGAAACGAAGACCGAAAACAACCTTCGACCTATTCCATCGCAAAAATCATTGTTATGGTCAACTATTTGAACCTGCAAATTCGGGAACAGTGCTTAAATCTTCATTTTATGTTTCATCCTGCTCAATATCAAATACAGCTACTGTATGTATCAGATCACAAATTGGAGAAGTACATAGAAATCATTGAAAATGATTTATACTTGGAGCCAATAAAATCAGAAGATGAGCCCTATAGGATCTCTAGATTTGACAAAGAATTCTCTGCAGAAAACATAAGAAAACTCTATCTTGGTCAGAAAACACCTGACTCTTTGGGTAAACTTCTTAAAGATATATTTTATGAAGGTTCATACAGAGACTGGAGTTATATGAAAAAAAGATACATAATGCCAAATTAAGTTTCTAAGGTATCAAGTTAAGTTAAGGTATCAAGAAAACGAATACAAACAAAATGGAGAATACAATATTATATATGTTTATCTGTCATTTAGCTTTATAATACAGCGTAGCAAAATGTAACTTCGATATTAAAAAATAAAATTCAAAAAAAAAATTTAAATGCAATGTTTTTTAATTTAATTTCTAATAACGTAAATATTTTTATTTTAACTGTTCTATAAGATTTAATTGTTTAAATCATTTGATATTAGAACTTAAACAAAAATATAGGAGCTTCGAAAGAGATGGTTTCATTTGAACACGTGGATTCATTTATGTGACCTGAGTGCAGCATTAAAGGCAATGAGCAACATTTATTATTATTATAGTTCAGGGATATATTTTATGAAGATGGTTTTATTGTAGTGGTTTTTTTGAAATACAAAATCTTTTTTATAATCAAGACGTTATAAATGTATAATATATAATAATGTAATGTATGATGGTATAAATACATCTACGAAAATAATTACAAGTTAATAATTACAAAATACTCAGAGTCTGTACTTCAATAAAGTACATTATTATATACACAACTTTTTCTCTACTAATATATTAAAAACGTATATATTTCTATGTATATAAGAGAAAGTCCAATTACAATCACATATTTATATTTGAGTAACTTCATTAGTCCAAGACTTCTAAGCATTCGTTGTGAAGCTATTTCTTTCAGCCTGAATTTGAACCTCAAAAAATGGTACTATTATTTTTGTTATATGTACACTATATCCCATATTTGCTATTGTGCCATTTGTAAAAAGAATCTACTTAAGTGAACTTAATAAACATATGTATGCCTAAAAATATCTCTTCATTAATGAGCCCACACCTCATTTCAAGTCGAAAAGACTTGTTTTCTGGCAATCGCTGGGCAGTAATAATTAAATGTATTGTAGTCTTTTAA
>NC_051847.1:188260513-188283542 GCF_002237135.1 Teleopsis dalmanni | reverse complement strand
TTTGCTTATTGCTGTTACTTTCTTGGGTGTAGACAAGGGGGGACGTGCAGGGTAGACAAATATACTTCAAAGTAATCGAATATACTCTAAATGTTTAATATTAATATATTTATTTTTTCTTGTTGAAAGTAACGCCTCTTATGATTAAACAAAATGATTTAAAGGTTAAAAGGGTTCGAATAGAAATAAAAAGACAACAACAACAAAAATTATAGTTAATTTGTTGAAATTTAGCTGAACAAAGTTGTTTTGAGTATTGCCAAGTACATGTCATCAGTATTCTTAAGACCACTGATGATGAATACTTGACAATAGTTGAAACAGCGTTGTATGGTCAGCCAAATTTCAATAAATTAACTAATATTTTTGTTATAATCTTTTTTTATTTCTATTCTAACCCTTCTAATCGCAAAAATTATTTTTGAATATTAAATTTGATTTCAGCTTCAGTTTTGATGGAAGATATTATTTACTCAAAAAAAACTTTCGTATTTAATAAAGAGTTTTTTTTCGAACAGTAGTGAATTACAACATCAAAATTTTTGTTGTTTTTAATAATACAATTAATTAAAAATAATAGACTGTTTCAATTCACTACTGCTCAAAAAACTTCTTTATTATTTAATAATGTAATGCTTTATAATGAAACCAATGTTAATGGGAGAGATATGGATGTAGATTGAACTGATTTGGAACCAACCTCCTGATTTCTTGCTGTTTCAGTTAAAGTCATATATAAGTGATAGCTGTACTCAGTGTTGCATGTGATCTTTGTAAGCTAATTCGTTAGTTGTCAATAGAATTCTAAAAGGCTTCATACTTTTAAAAGTGTATTGGAAGTATTATTTCATAATGAAAATAAAGCTAATGGGGTAGGAATGGAGGTAGATAAGTTACCATAAATATAAGTTCCCATAGTAGTACCAGTAACAAATATAGCACATTGAATTCTTCTTAGTTCATACATTATTTTACAGCACTAGTACTGTATAAGATATGGTGATGATTCTCTGCAGTTGTGTTTAGTAGCAAATATTCAGTGGCCTTTGTAAATTAGGGAAATATGACAGGTCTCTGGTAGGTCATTTCAACGAGGTTATGACACTATGTAAAACAAAGAATTTAAAATAATTCCTTGGGAAGGTTAGATATACACATAACACATATACCGAGGTTCACATTGTTCAAAATGCGTTGCATTTCCTTTAGCTATAATTTTTACCATGGTCAGTCTGTGAGCATGTGCCCTTAAGGGATAATGTGCTGTAAGTGTAATAAACTTTACCCTACACATGTTTCGAGGAAGAGCAATACCTATTTTTAAGGAGTAAAGTCTTTGTCATTTGCTCTTTGGGTATTCTGTTAGAGAGGTTGATTGGCAGGATTAACTTAAATAGGAACAATCGATGGCATAGAGGTAATGAAATGTGTATGTGCCATCAATCTTTTGTAAATATTGTAGCTAAATCTTCGATTTTAATGCAATGATCCTTTTACTACCAACTTTTAAGCACCTTTTATGATGTTTAATATGCTGAAAATGTTTAAATTGTTTAAATTGTGCACGCGGGCATACGTAATTTGCTGAACACTTCAACCACATACCTATTAGTGCCGAAATTGGAGTTTTCGAAAATTCTCTATAAACCTACTAAGCTACATTATCCTGTCCTCTTCAAAACAGGACAAAATAGGATAAAAAAAGGAACAATACATGTTATGCTTAATTTCCAAAAAATACGAAATTATAAAAATAGTTTAAACTGCAATTAGTTGAAGGATGCATTTCGGATTCGTTGGTACAACCACAGGCTTGCAAACTTATTTATGCAATTTGGTAATCAAAATGCATGTAAATAAAATTTTTGCCAGAATGAGGATGAGGATTGGAGGCAACATAAAAATTGCACATTTGGTATGCAAATATGTTTATCGGTATATTTAGCATTTACATTTTATTTTGGTTTACCGATTAGAAGAATATGTATTTTGTAGGCAAAATTAATTTTTGCAGCTCAATTTGAGTTAATTATGCTTATTTTGTGGAAACCAATAATTAGCATAAGCCTCCTTTCCTATCATTGATAAACAATTTAATCAACAGTTTTTAATAAATAAACGGGTAATTTGTAAAGGATTTAATAAGAGCATTATATTTTTATATTTTTATGTATGAAACTGTCAGATAATTAGTAGTTTCCTAATACTAACGAGATTATATCCTTAAAAGAGTTTTGTATAACTTGCTTCCCCTTGAATGATTTCTATATAGGCAAATAAGTAATTCTTTTTTCAGCTTTTATATAAGTTTGGCATATTTCTTAATAATATCTATAAATATTTTGATATATATATATTTAAGATATGCAGCAATAAAAACTTAATTATTTAATAAGTATTTTAATACTACAAATTAATTAAAATCATATTAAAGTGGTTAATTTCAATTGAATTGATTAAAAGAATAAATTAAATTATTATACATTTATACATATAATATTGTATATATATACAAAAACTTTTCAGTATAAAGCAATATTACAACAACAGAAACAAATGCAACTTTAACATAAAAATGTGCAATTAAAAAATTAAATTAATAAATGTTCAAATTAACGTCAATTGAGTTAATTCTTGCACTAATAAATAAAAATTTGTTAAAATTAAATAAAAAACAATGATATAAATTATCAGTGGATATCCATATAAATTTGTTGAGTTATAAATAATGTTTAAACAATACAAATTAAATGTTAAATGCTCAAAACTTAAAGAAGTGGAAAATCGTATATCGCCAATTAAAAATGAAAAATATATGGGAAAAATTGTTTGTCAGATAAAAATATTCAATTCAATAATTTTTAATGATATTAATTTCCAATGAAATATATATCACAAAGAAAAAATATGTAATTTTATTGACATATATTTAAAGTGATATCAATGAAATAAAAACTTTAAACTCAATAAAAATTGTATCAGAAATGCAAACTCATGAAATTGTAAAATAATCAATTTTTATTTATAAATATTAAGGAAATTACACGCAGTGAAATGAGAAATAAATTATTTACATATTTTTAATTTGTATATAAAATATAGAAATATATTTATATAATAATAATTGATATAAAGTACATTCATGCCCGAGAGCAGTAATCAAGTTTTTGCAGAGCAGGCAGGAATGACACTAGAAATATATTGAAAAGCTATTATGTATATATGTAAATAAAACGCATATAAGTGCATTTACATTTACATTTACAAATAATTAATTTAATTAAATAATTTAATTGAATAAATAATTAAATATTTAAATTAAAATATAAAAAGCACGATACACATGTAATATACTGATATAAAATTATTTAAAATTGAAATAAATTTTTCTAAAATTATAATAAATTATAATACTTATTGTAATATTATACAATGAAAAATATTAAAATAAAATAAAAAACAATAATAAAAAAAAAACAAAATAAAACAAATTAAATTAAGTTAAAGTAAAAAAATAAAATATATACTAAACTAAAGTTGTATTAGAATTACAAAAAAAAAGGAATGAATTATAGATAAGATATAAGTTTATATGCCTTCCAGTTATACAGTTACAATAATGCTTAAAATAAAAATTAAATTGAATTAATACTAATATGATATAATATATTAGTATTAATTCAATTTAATTTTTATTTTAAGCATTATTCCTAAATTGAATTATTAAAAGCTCAATTAAATTAAATATAATCAAAATAAATTAAATTAAATTAAATAAAATTGAACGAAAATTTCTTATTTTAATATAAGAAAAGTAAAATAAAATATAATAAAATAAAATAAAATATTATAAAATTAAATAAAATAAAATATAATAAAATAAAATAAAATAAAATAAAATAAAATAAAATAAAATAAAAATGAAATAATATATAATAAAATAAAATATAATAAAATAAAATAAAATATAATAAAATAAAATGAAATAAATTCAACCAAATTAAATTAAAATAAAATAAAATAGAAAAGTAAAATAAGATAAAAGAAAATAAATTCAAATACAATAAATTAAAATAAAATAATATATGAAACATACACAATCAAACAAAATTAAAGATATTAAATGAAATAAACGGAAATATATAAAATGAAATTATATTAAAAAAAAAAAAAAAAAAATAATAAAAAAATACATAAAAGGATAAAAAATAAATTTATAGTAGTAAATATAAAAATGTAAACAACAAAACAAATTAATAACAAACAATTACAAATTTTGCAAATTAATTTAATATAAGTAATATGCAATGGACTAAAAAAAAAAATTAAATAAAATTATGTGAACAAATATATAAAATAGATATTATAATATATAAAATTCAAATAAAAATCAAATATAAGTAAAGTAAAATAAAAACAAAAAAATAATTAAAACAAAATGTTGTTAAATATATACAAATAAAATAATGTGGTGTGAAATTTAAATAAAATAAAGTTTAAAAAAAAAAAAATGAAATTATTATTATAAATGATCAAATAAAATAATTGAAAATTATAAAAAATTTAAATAAAGTCATATGAACATATAATAATACAAACTAAAAAAGTTATATATGTGTAAAAAAACATGAACGAATTTATTTAAGCTAATATTAAATAATTTTTGTAAGATTTATTCATAATATATAAAATGAAGAACAATATTTAGTTATTAAGGCAATATATTTACAATTTCTTTATACAATTATATAGGACAATTATATATTTTACAAGTTATGTATAAAAAAAGTTTTATATAATGTGTGTAAACGTAAACAGCAATATCTATTTACTGAGTCATATTGTTATAGTAAATTTAGCCAAAGCAAAGTTTATATTTAAATAATAATAATATATATTTATAAGTTATATAAAAACTATATTTAAATATGTAAAAAATTTAATTAAATGAGTTTTATTAAAGACTTTTAGAAAGTATATTTCTAAAAATAAGTAATTATAATTAAAGTATATATTGAAAAAAAATGTTTACATCTTTTTTAAGTATGTAAATTTTAAATCCATAAACAAATAACTATTGCATATAATATATTATATATATCATAATTTATTTATATTTTTCATCAGTTATTATAAATAATATTTTATTCAGAAGGATTTTACATAAATTTTAATATTATGAAAATTTTTTTATTAATTATGTTGGAAAATCTATTAATAATAAGTTTATAGTTTGGGTTATTTATACGAAAGAACCTTATAGTTGCATTTACATGTATATTAACAGTTTTTATATTACATTAATTTCTTTTTAGATATAGACAAAACTTGTTGCTTGAACTCTCATAATGTTAACCATTGATATATAAAAGTTAAACAATCCAGTTAAAGACGAATTTATATATGTACATATATTAATAAATATATATTTAGAATTATATTTAATGTAATAAAAATAACTTTATATAGAAGAAATATTTACAATATACGGAATTCATACATTTTAGAAACCAAATTTAAATATTTGTATAAATAATTGTAATGAAATGTTTATCAATTTTCCATTTCATATATAAGCATACACAAGCCTATTTAGGACACAAAAGTATATACATTTCGAATAAATTTTAATAAAAAGTATTAATAAAGTAATTATTAAAAATTTTACAGAAGTGGTTTTACTTAAGAAATTATTCAAAAATTATAAATAAATTATTGAAGCCATGGGATACACAAAAGTTTTTTAATCAGTTATATGAAGTCGATGCCAATGGTCAGCTGAACACTTTTAGTGCACTCTAAATGAGCACTAAAGTGCATCGTTTTTTTTTTGCAGATAGTGTATCTTTTTACGTTCCCAAATTGAAAGTAAGTGTAATTATATATTTTGAATAAAAAATAAATAATATTAATAATTTTTACATTTAATTTCCTTGGTGTATCTTTAAAAATTTAAACTCTACAATTTTTTTAGGTGTGAGTAATTGGTAAGAGTGCAAATAACACATGTTCTCAAAATAAATATGATAGAAATTTCCAAAAATTTTTTTATTCAAACTCCACACCAAATAAGGAATACTTCATCTATAAATTGAAAATAAAAAATATAAAATTTAATGTCGAAAACTTGTATGATGCCTCCATCTGGACTTGTCTGCTTTAGTTACAATGTAAAAAAAAATCTATAGCAGGCGTATTAATAAATCCAATGGATATTGACAAATACTGAATTCATTCAACCATATCAAGCAAATCCGCATTATTCGAGTACATGTTTCTGTAAATGGTTCCAGTAGGAAGCATGTCAATAGCCAAGAGAAGGCTTGACTACACAGTATAAAGTTTAAGTGCAGCTTTTATGAGTTGTCAATGAACAAAAGCCAAAGTCTCATGAAATATTCATTCATGTTACTCTTGATGTTTGGGCAGCCTCAATGTTTTTCAATAATGTGAATAACATTTTCACTAGTGCGGATATTTAATTAATTTATGGAGTTGAATAAGAACTTAATATGACCGAACGGTTTTGGTATGAGAACAAGTTTGTGTCAAGCGGTAAGGACAAGTGAAAAGCAAGTTGAATGGTAACTAATATAATATATTAACTAATTTTATAATAGCTATTTAAATTAACTAAAATATATATTAGGAAGAAAAACTAAATGTGTAGAATTTAAAATTTAAATACATGTTTAACTTTGAAGGAAGAATAACACAACTCAAAAGAAATAAAATATGTTTTAATACAAGTCGTTTCTTCTTTATAATATATATACCTATGTTAGGTATTAAAAAGTTATAATTGTGCATAATAGATACCGCTATTTTGTTAGCTCATTACATTGTGTTAGCTAATAAAAATTCAAAACTTTTGGGCTGAAATGCAACAAAAGAAATAGACCGACCAAGAACTTTAGTTACCTGTTATGGGGTACCATTTATTACCATTTATTATTTTAAGCAATGAATTTGCTTTAATGAGGAGTTTTATTTTTCGTTTAGTGAATATGGTTGTAAATAAAATTGTTGCATTTGGGACACATACAACTATCGAAAGCTCATTATAACCTCAGTAACGAATTAATAGAATAAGAATAATATCGAAGATATGATAGAAGTTGTTAATTTGGATCAGTACAGCCATATAACTTAATTCATTTTGCGATATATCTTATAAAGTTAAAGACAATGTTGAAGACAAAAGATATGTACAACAAAATTTCAAATATATTAAATATTTTTTTTTAAATTCGGGACTGGAACTGAGATAAAATCATTGGAAGGCGAAATTGGTTGAAAATTTTGCATATAAGTAATAGCATTTTACTTGATATAATATTTCATTATATAAAACACAGTTCAAATTCCATAATTCGAAGTAGCATTTTGCAAAGAAAAGACTTATGGAAACTTCGAGTTAAAGAATTTTTCTGTAATTGTATGTAATTAGCTCCTAAAATCATGTTATACTCTATTTAGTATGGAGGTATGGAAGGTATGGTATTTAGAGGTATGGAAGTTCAAGTTATGAAAGTTTGACTATAAATCATTTATATTTCGAATTTACATAGTTGTTATTTAGCTTTACGGAATTGTTTGGTAATATTGGATTATATTTAATTAATTGTTTTAGCTGCTACTAATGCAGTGAAAATAAAAATTAAAAAAAATCTTATGATGGTGTCGCATCAGACACCATCAATGCCAAAAGATGTCTTCAATATAAAATAAAACGCGTATGAAATTCCATGAAAATAAATTTTTTTAGGTTAATGTAATCGTTTTTCATCTCACCCTCTTCACTAACACCTTGCTTTACGCCTATGCTTTCTGGCTTAGATGAACCTAGTCCGCTAGGTATTAAGCTTCTAGCTCTAATCTCTCTCTCTTGATTATTGGAATGGGGTTGTACAGCCGTTGCACGCGGCTGCAATTCTTCATATTAATTTCTAAGAGGTGGTTTTAGTGGGTTCACGTCTCACACTGTGGCTTTCGATGCTTTGCAACCACTGCACAAAAAAAAAATGCAATCCTTTTTTAACACCCGATAAAATTGATACGAGGGAACTACAGACGTGTACCAAACAAAAATAAGCTATCCAACTATCCAAATACAACTATTGGTTTTCTAAATTTCTGAGTTAAATAAATTTTAAGTTGCTAAATAAAAAATTAGTGAGTACTTGAATACAATAGTGGATATAAGTGGTAATACTTTAGAAAAGATATTTCTAACTAGGCTAAAAATTCATTAAAAAAAAAAATACAAAATTATTTTTGTATTATCTCGTAAATGAATGCATAATCTTCCTTTTAAAGATGTTTCAAAAGGTTAAATTTTCTTTTGGTGTCTGTACACGCTTGCTACCTTACAATGAATATAACAAAGGGAAGAGGTCGCAACTCCTTCTGCCGAATATCAGTTACCTCTCAAATGCTCATAATTCTTCTTAGCCATATGTGTTAATGCCATAAATTCCACTTCCACTGCTGCTGGAAATATTAATGCCTTTCCTAAATTTACTGACCTCACACAAAAAACTTAATTTTCGTTATTACAAAATGCAAAAACTCCTTGCATTCAGAAATGGAGTAACAAAAGTACCTGCTCTAAATTCAACAAGGGATCGAACTAATAGGATTTGAAGACCGTGAAATTGGTTCGCTGTGTACTTAAAATATTTATTGCACTGAACTGCGCGTAAGCGTAAGTTATCTACCTCTCAGCGTTTCTATTTGTGTCTGGATACTATTATACATAGTATACATAGTATGAAGCAATTTAAATAAATAATATAAATAAATATTATTTGCAGATATTGAAACATAAGGTAAGTTATATCAATTACTCATACTTTTTGTTTTAAATAAATATTGTTAAGGTTCTTGTATAAATTGAATTTAAAAACATAATTGCTGGAAACTATCACACACGTAAAGAACATATTTATGTGGAAAGGATTAATATTCAAAGATTTTTAATACACTTATATTTATAATTTTAAAAGTATATCAATTAAAATTTATTTAAGAATATTTGTGCTAATAATATTAAATTTTAACTTTTTTATTACGATTATACGATCTCATTAAGTGATAAACTGTATCTGTTTATATTTTAGATAATCCATTCTTGTACTGTTTTGGGACATTTTGTCATATTAAACAAAATTGGATCTCAAAATAGTTATAAGAATAGTTTTGTAGTTTTAATATATATTTTAAGTTTCTAAAACTTAATTGCATATTTTTTCCAAATTTAGAAGTTTAGGTGCAGCAAAATTTTGTTGCACATTAATTTTAATCAAGTTAGGAGCATTTGCAGTACTCGTTTGGAAACTAAATTTTCGAGTTGAAATTTAAAATAACTTCTTTAACTGAAAAAGGAAGGTAGTAGTGTGTATTTTTAAAATAAAATTTTCTATCCAACATGGAGAAGAAATATTTTTTAATAAATACTTCCAAGCAAACTTAAGGTTAGTTTAGTTTATGTGGAGTCACAGGTATTAAAAGGAAATGCTTAGATGGGGACACTAAATATTCTGTTTTCAAATCATCTGTTCGGTTGTCCCGAAAAATCCTACAATATCCTATTTTCACAATATTTTTCAATTCAGTTTAAATTTTATAGACGGCGTCATGTCGGTGTACAATATTGGTTTTTGATGTGTTGTCTTATTTTCCTTTTCCTTAGATTATATAAATATAAATTATAATCAAAATATCAGCCAATAAAAGTATATTTTTATTAGACTATGTTAATTAAAAAATCGAGCAATTTTTAATACCTTTTTACACATTTTTTTAATTGAAATGTAGTTGATAACAAAAATACTTAACCGTTTAGCACCTTCACAAAATATATAAACATATATTAATTATATATAAATTTATATAAATATATATAAATTAATATTTCTAAGACAACTGATGAGAGGTATTTGACAATACTTGAAAGAGCCAAAAATTCAATTAATTAAAATAATATAAAAAAAATTTTTGTTGTTGTTCTTCACTACTGATCGAAAAATCTCTTTATATAAATTTTAATATTTAATATAATTATTAAATTTAATTATATATTATTATAATAAATATAGTATTATTAACAAATATCCTTAGAAAGAAGGTAACGAAAATTCTTCGATTTGTTTTCAAATTGTCCTACTTTCCAGCAATGGAATATTTGAAACTGTTGCGATTTAAGGAAATAAACTCTTTAGATTATGCGATCTATGCATAATTTATTAATTAATTACCAGCTAAATACATGATTAATAGTGTTGAGTTATATTGTGCAGCCCTCTCTCATCTATTTTGTGGCTGACTTTGCTAGAATATGATTTAGAAAGGTTTGTTTGTGTTCTTGAGACTTGCCATACCTTACGGGAGTGTTTGCTAGTTGCTATGGGTATTCCATTTCTATTCCAAGGTATTTCTGAAACATTATAGCCGAAGGTATATTTCTATAAATGAGTTTACTAGTTGCTTTAAGTATCCCATTTCGAATGTATCCTTTTTCTGAACCTTGATTCATAGAAATATAGTCCTATTGTACAGTTTTCGCTTGACTTGTATGCTCGCTTGCTAGTTGCTACGGGTATTTCTTTTCTTTTGTGAAGTTTACTTAAGACATGTATGATAGAGGTGTAGTCCTATTACGTAGACTTTAACTACCTTATGGAAAAGTTTGAAATCTGATACGCGATTTCTCTTTATATTCTGTTGGTCATATCTTTACAATTTTTTAACTTATTAGCAGAACATTTTTATATCCCTTGAAAATTTAACAATTTTAGTAGAGACAGTGGTAAATAAGTCTTCATAAAAATTTGGGGTAACAAAATTGGTTTCCAAATTAAATTAATATGTATTATCTATTTACTTAATAAAATGAAGAAAAATGATCAAATAATAAATTTGAATAATTTTTTTCACTTAAGAGCAATCAAGTTTAGTATTGTGTGGATACAAATTGATTTGTGAAATCTTATAAACTATTATTCAGTGGTAGAAGAAAAGAATTTCTTTTTATTTTACCGAATATATTCCTTAACACTTTTGATGTGAAATCTTGAAAATAAATCACTGTTTATTTCACTTTTGTAGGGTAGAAATTTTTATTCAGTGCTCCATTTGTGTTTGCATAACCTTTGGAAAAACACCTATAAACGTGTGCAACTATTTCGGGGTGTGTGTTTAGCCTGATAAACCCTTACAAAGTTTTCACTTTCTTATGATTTATTTAAGTTATGAATCAATTTTATCGCAACTGCAGAAGTAACAAAAATAAGAAAAATTGCAGTCCACAAATAATGCGGTGCGAACGATTGTAGTACATAGTGGCAAAATTCCCGGAGTGTTTGCTATGAGTGTGTTCCTTTCCGCACTCAGGTGTACTCGTACGAGTATAAAGAGTTGAAAAAAGTGAAGTGTACACCCAGTTGTATACGAAAGTAATGACATAGACTTTATCGTTGTTTTCAAAATAGTTTTCAAAATAATTAAATATACGTGATTTCTTACGGCTATGTTTAGTTTTTAGTAATTAAATAAAATTATTTAATAACAATCTGCTTTTTTACATTTTTCGTACTGTTAATGATGACTTCAGTAGTATCATTTATCAGTCAGTAAAAGAAGGCAATATTGTTTTGTGAATAACTGTATGGAGTCGAATAAGATATAAATTGAGTTTGTGTTCAATGATGTCTAGAGCCGTTTTATTCTCATCGAACAATATTCTAAACCGTTTTTGACAGAACAATCTTGAATAACTTTATAGAGTCGAATAAAATATAAATTGAACTTGTGTTCCTTGATATCTAAAGCCTTTTTATTCTCATCCAATAATATTCTAAGCCGTTTCGGAGTTATGAGCTGATATTTGTCATATACTTTACGCAAGCAAGAAAACAAATAAGTGAACATTGCGTTTTCTCCAAATAAATGTAAGACGTAGCATATCCATGGACGCTGACTTAATTGGATAAGTTTTAATGACATCTATTTCTGCAACTTCAATACACTTTATAAGAATGTATAATAATTTTAAAAAGTATTATTTATTATTTAAGTATAATACCGTAACAAATATTTTAATAACCCAATACGACACCAGCACAATTTAATTTCTTCTTCCAGCAAACAGAATGTAAGAATAGTGTTTATTACGTTATTTATTCGTAATTTTTATTATGGGCACTACATTCGATGTCCAGTTATGACCAATTTCAATACGTCCTCCTATCGTTCACGATAGCGAGCCGATATCATACAATTGGACTTCTCTTCTAACAAAGATATGGTCTACCGCACTTTCATTAACATAAAATTTGACACAAAAAGTTTTTTGAATTGAATCCTTCTGATTTATACGACCTATATGATCTTCCTACGGGAGTTTTCTCAACTTGATTATATATTAGATTTTTTTCTTTGTTTATGCACAACCTTATTTTAGGAGCAGCTAAGATGAACGATTCTGGTACAACTGATTCGTTTACGTATGCCGATAACTGATTGAACGTCAAAGTATCGGATTGCCGTATCCGCATTTTTAAGAGGAGCATTATAACAACATGTCAAAGGTCATTAAAGATGTTGTTATGGATAGAAATCCTTCATCCAGATTTAGTTTTTTTTTAACTAGATTAGAATAGAATTGTTGCAATTATGGTTTTAACTTTAATACTTAATATATATTAAAATTTTATTATCCTTATAATTTTTGTTACTGGGTTACGTGCCCAAAACATTACAAGATTTCAACACAACCTTCAATGTTTCTTTTTATAAAGTATGTGGAGCTTGCACAAGGATGCTAGCAAACGATAAAAATTAGTTTCAGAGCTGTTGGCAACGCTGGCATAATGTGCAACTTTAACTTCAAGGTGTTTTCCGAGTTATTTATTATGATTTATTTACAACGTGTTGTATGCTTTATTATAGTTTTTATGCAAAAAGATGTGTGTATACATTGTGGCCTTTTATGTGGTTTTATGAAAATGCTACTTATAATAGAAGAAAAAAAATAATATTTCCTACCCCTTTCTTTTGTTATTCTAAGATTGATAAGGTTCACGCAATAGATTTTGACTTTTTTGGATCTGTGGTTGATAAAGAAAACAAAATATCCGTTCTTGCAGAATAATACATATTAATAAAAATTACATAAATTAAATTTATCATTACTTATTAAAATTGATTACAAAAATTACAAAAAAAAGATAAATTGATAACTTTTATAAATAAAAACAAACCAGTGCAGCTTTCATCAAGTGGGAGTATTTGTTGCTGCGGTGGAGCTCTACGCTATATACACTGGAATAAAAACGAAACTCCATATTCACGGTCAAGTAGTCATTAAGGCAATAGTAGACTAGAGCACCTCTTCCAGAAACATATATTATTTTAATGAAATGAGTAACTCAGTAAAGTACGAAGCTCAATGTGTTTTGGGATAATTCTTTTAAAAAAGAGAAAGAGGAGTTCGGTGTTCCATATTCACGGTCACGTAGTCATTAAGGCAATAGTAGACTAGAGCACAGTTTACAGAAATATATTTTATTCCAAAGAAATGAGGGCTTAGTAGAGTATGAAGTTCAATGTGTCCTGGGATAATTCTTTTAAACGAGAGAAAGAGGGATTTGGTGTTCAACAAATTTTTTTCATTATTCCTTTAAACATTATCTGTTAACTTTTAACGCGACAAAGCCTAGTTGACTAGGTTTTGCATTCACAACTTAATCTAAAATATCCAGAAAGAAAAATAAATTTAGATTTTTGTAGCACAGTTTTATTTATATATAATATATATGTAATTATATTATATATTACAATTATATAATTATTTGTAGAAGTTAACTACAAAATATTCGAAATCCTTTAAAAGCAAAACTTGTTTAATTTGTAATTGGTGAACCTTGAAAAATCTGAAGAAAGATAATGATACAGTTTCTCTTAAGCATATATGCAGAGCAAGACGATGGGTTCTACTGCTATAGATAATTGTGGAAAATGCAATATGTTTAGAACAGAAACTTTAGAATATATGCTATGTATATGTGCGACTCGTGTTTAAGCCATGAATAAAATATTTTGAAATTATGTAATATCACAATCTAGGGTAGAAAATAAATCTATACAACAAACTACCACAACACCCAAATATGTTCTTACCAGACATACTGAATAGGACTACAACTCTATCAGTTGTATTGCTAAGGTTCCCTAGGTCTATACGTGATATTTTAGCTTCAATCAGTTCTACTACCAATTTACAAATTAGCAAATCATTAAATGGATAAAGTTTCAAGAACATAAGATAACATTAATGACAAAATTTTTGATGTTATAATTTCGTACCAAATATTAAACTCAGAGATAAATGTATAACACATACACATTTTATAATTTTATAACTGTTTTTATGTCTTATATTATATATATGATGTTCCCAATGCAATATGCATATCGTACATTTGGGTGCGTTACTATGGTAGATAAAGTACCTCAGCTGCAGCAGTGCATTGAAAACTATATTAGATTCCACATTATTTCGTTATCTCTCAGTAATTTTATAAAGAAAATATCTATATACATACTTCAAATGTTTCTTTATTCATTATTGTTTGTAATTCATACTTTATTTTACAAAAACTTAAATGCAAGTTTCTAGTACGTATCATATTATATTTTATAACTAAAATACATCACAAAGATATAGTAACATAAATTTCATATCAACAACTAAATAATAATATCAGTTTCATTTTTACGGGGCATATTTCTCCTGATTCAGTTTCTCTTTATCAGCATTAGATGTGTTCTCTTTAGGTGGAGGTTTTGGTAAACTCCAGTATTTCTAAAAAAAATTAAAATTATCACTTATATGTCTGCAATAATATTAACTTATAAAAAAAAATATTTTATATGTGATGTGTTAATATATGTTACTTTTAGTTACTCATAAAAAATATTTTCAAAGAAAGTAATTTTACAACACCCCACAAAAAACTAATCCTTTCAATTTAGATTCTGAATTTTCTAAGTTAAAAATATTTAATTATCTGAATTTATTATGCTCCATTTAATAGCAGCCTCACTTACATCGTGTCTGCCAAATAGGCGCGCCTCCTCCAATGTGTCTGGTAACTTTTTATGCAGTGTTTCTGGCAAAAATGACGCACCGATGGCGCCAATCAGGAATAACGTACCTAGAATGTAATAAGGACTACGTATATCAACTGTGGTGCCCAAATAAACAAGATACGGCGCCAAAACACCAATTGCATTAGCCAAAATTGTGCCAAGTGCAATGCCCGTTTGACGCATACAAGTTGGATAAATTTCCATGCACTGCAAACTGGCCGTAAAAAAGGTAACTGCATTTAGAAATTTTATAAAACTGGCTAAATACATAACGGTATCCTCATGAGATTTGTCTTAAAATTGAATAAAATTTTTCTTTTATTTAATAATTGAATTTGTTATTGACACATTGACTAACCTGTTATCAAATAAATTACTGGAATGCAAGTCAAGAAAGATACTAAAAACGATATGCAATTAGTAAAACGACGACCGAAATTGTCACCTAAAGTAGAGAATATATTTTAAATAAATGGTTTAAATAAATAGTTTAAGTAAATAAACAAAAATTAATATTAATAAAAGTGTTTTAGGTTAACGATTTTTAGTTTCAAGCTTACCCAAATATTTGCCAATTAAATAAGCTGGTACTTCCACAATACTTTGCATTAAGAAATTTAAAAATGGATTTCCACCCATACGTGAGCTAAAAAGTACCAGAGTGAAATAGGAGACTGCCACAACGCACCTAAAAATATAGAAATATTAAATTTATTAATTTAGACATTTCTAAGACCTATATTCACAGATGTTGTAGAAAAACTACATATACCTCATGTGTATATTGTATGTTATGCATTAAAAATACATTCATATCTTAGTCATATATAGGACATAAAGATTGATCCCATCAAAAAATATATAAAGGATGGAGCCCTGAAATTATTTGCGAAAACTGGCAGACTTACCAACACCGCGTAATCAAATCTCAGAATGGTTACAGGCTCCTCGGGGAGGTACGCAGATCTGACGTCAATTATTGCTTAGTCTGATGAAGTGATAAACAATAATGTAGTCAAGGCGTAAAGAGGGGTTTTGAAAACACCTCGAGTTACAAAAAAGTAACAGTGCTTAAGTGCACTGGCTCAAACAGCTTCAACAAAATAATAATAATTGTTTCAAGTTTGAATTAATTTTTTTCAATAGAGTAAATAGTAAACCGTGCCGTATGCAGTCTTTATTGGGTTTAATGGAAATGAAAATAGAGCACGACTGAAACTTTAGTTTATCATATTGCCACCAAATATATTTTGTGCATCACAAAATCTGTGCACGGTTTGTTTTCTACAATTAGATTACTTGTATATTAAATCAAGATTTGATCTCATTCATCGATATATTTCCCGATCTATTATTATTTAGTATTATGCTAAAGGTTGTTTTCTGAAAAATATATTTCATAAAAAGCAAAGCTTTTTGTCAATCTAAAAGCTACTAGCATGTCAGACGGTTCTATTCGTTTAAAAGTCGAAAAACCTTGATAGTATATTAGTGGAGAATCTATTTTACCGATGCAGTAAGTGGAATAGTTAATTCCATTTTTGATAAATACTTATGTTTAGAAAATCCGATTTGAATTCGAATAGAATCTTGTATTTGCATAATAATACAATAAGTTACCTATATTGTCTCTATAAAAAGTCATTAAATTTTCACACATCTTACCAAGAAAAGCCCATAATTGTTGTATTACGCGCCAAACGCCAGCCGTTGAAGAGTGAAGCAATACCGTATACTGGCTCTGCATCCATTCCTTTGTAAAGTCCAGCTAATTCCTTTTCCGTCACATCGAATTGATGACCATTTATTTTCGCTATCTTCTTAAATTGCACAATGGCATCGGCAAAACGACGTTTGCTAATCAACCAACGTGGCGATTCAATGACGTATCTGCGGAAAATTAAATTGAGTAAGCAAAAAAATTCAATCGAATAGAGAATAGCTAATATCGGCAATTACGACTTTATACAATTGATATTTAATTAAAATCGGTATCTATTTTTATGGTAACAATGTCAATTTTCTTAATTTATGAGTAAAATTCATTTAATAATTTGAAAAATGTTCACTTAAAAATTATTGTATTTAAATATTTATAGAAACTATAGTAAAATACTTCAAAGTATCGATGCTGTGGGAATACCCGCGAAAATTGTAGCTTTTGACTGTAAGACTAATTCCAAAAAAGAAATGCAAAAAACTAGGAATGGCAAACAGAAATTGAAAACAATTGAATTGACTTGGATGTTTCCAATTTGATGCTCACATATCAAACGAGTCAATGCAAAGCCGATGTGCTTCAATGAAAGTCACACAAATGAACTTGATTCCTAGCCTAGCAAGAACAAAGCAAAAAATTGCTATGTTACAAATGCCAACTATGCCAAGTGAATTTTTTCTTCTCCCAACTTTTGTTTTTCGACTTTAGTTTTTAACAGCAAACGTGCCATGGAACCAAAAGATGCACTATTCCATACTCGCGATTTTACTACATTCACAAGAATTCCCTAAAAATAGTTCATAGTTGCATGTGTGAGGATGTGCTTACGTACTTGGAAAAAAGCAAAACCAGTGCCGTTGGTATTGAAGTGTACCACATAAAGGATTCCCAATCACGTAGCCACCAAAAAAGTAATGGCATCACCGTTGTACCAATGGACCAGCCAAAACTTTGATAAAAAGCAATTGCACTGCGATCCTTTCTGAAAATGAAGAAAATAAAAAATTAATGAAAGGATTAAGGAATAAAATTAAAAAAAGAAGATGAGAGAGAAGTGAAATTATATATGAAGAGAAGTACAATTAAAAATAAAGTGGATTAGAACGATAAGATTTCCCATGAGGTTTGTCATTTTCAAAGATATTGATTATTGTTGGACAGTTATTGCTTTGGGTTAGTTTGTAGTTATGTACATTGTTCTTTTAACAAAAATTCAAATAAATGAGTTTCCAAAACCATTTAAAAAAATATCATTGCTTGTTTCTAATTTTATTTTAAAATCGGGAAAATTATACACCAAGATTCAGGTGCTTCATTGTGCTAACCTCAGTTATTTAATCGATTATTATTAGGCTGTTAATTAACGTTAGCAACGTTCAAGTTTTTGGTTTCTTTCATATATTATAAAGGGTGAAGAGTCTTTACCCAAGATTTATAAGTTTGCTCCTGCTCAATTCAAAACCTTGGCTGAGAATGTCACATGTTGGTCAGTTCTAATCATTGTGTTTAGATTTTTCATCATATATATCAAAAAACAGCAGTTACTAGTCTTTTAAGTGCTAGTTAAGTTAATCGGCCCTCAATTTGCGATACTTAGTCAAAACATTTTCAAAATTTTTATATCCTCTATGCTTAGTGCAAGGAGTCCATTTAAGAACACACTAGATGGATTTATGTATGAATTAGCCTGTCTTTGGTTCTAAGTATTTATGCCGTAATTTTTTAATTAATATTCTTTCCAATAACTGCAGTTTTTCATTTTGATCCCGCCAGATTATAGATTAGCTCAGACTTAATAAATTGACATTGGACTCCTGATTTGCAGAGAATATAAGTCTTTTTGTTACATTTGTTGCTGTTGTGTTCCAGAAGTCAACATACAGTAATGTTGTTGTGGTGTTCCTTTTCAAACTAGTTTGAAAGGTAAATGCCCAACATTTCTGAAGGTGTGAGCTTAAGGCTAGTAGCATCACTTAGTTGCCACATATAATACTGATTGTCGTTCTATTCATCTTGCTTCGTATACCTTTGCGAGCTTATGTATAACATAAGCTTGTATGGCTTATTTTATGGCAAATAATATAATATTGTAATGTAAAAGTCCTTAAATGATGTTCTCACAACCAAGTTTGAATCCACCTATATATTTGTAGCAGTTTTATCTACTTTTTATAAATGTAAGTAATTTTTTTATTTACGTATACCAACTTATATATACTATCTGTGTTTATAATAAGTTTATACATTATACAACAATTCATTAGACTATAGTATTTATAAAAATCTTATTATAAATATTATTGTAAACAATACACTAAGCTTTTAGTTATATATAACTTTTCAAAATATTTATAATCATTTATGTATCATTTAACAACAGTTTTATGAACCAGTGTTTTCAAATTATATTAAAGTAATCTTTATGGCAACACCTTAACAGAGACCTTGAATAAGATTTTTATATCTTAAGTCCAAAAATTCTACAAAGCCATAAAATTATAAATCAATAAATTAATAAAAAGGCGCCTATATATTAAGGTTACTTGTGTTTTTTTTTCGTGTGATGTACTATAATTCTTATCATTTTCAAAGTTTCTTCAACTCATTTTATAATATATTTTATTTTTATTCCAACTAATTTGTTGGGGAGTCTATATTTGTTCGATGTTATATGATAATAGCGTGAGAAGTGCTTTTTTCTAAGGAATGATTTGTGAAAATAATTAGCACACGATTTTTATTTTTGGTTATTCTTCGATTGCAAAATTAACTTCAAATATAATAATATTAAAAGAACATAAATTTCAATTATTTCAATCAGAAAAGTGACTATTAATATAAAAGCTTTTTGGGAATGTGAGTACCTATACGCATAGCAATATTATCGAGCTGTTGATAATTTCTTCAGTCAGCATAAGGCAAAGGATCTCAATAAAGCATTTCTTTCTAGTTCTGTTTTTGATTATTATTACTTAGTTGTGGGGACATCACACTCTTACTCAAAAAAACTATTGTTTACAGTTTTTGGTAAATACGAAAATGACTTCATAATTACATCTATCTAATGCGATTCTTCCACTTTTTTTGTCATAAATCTTCCATTTATATTTTGTACTTCTCTACTTATTATTATATTATTATAAATATTATATTATCATTAATGATATATTAATATATAATATTATTATTACTATATTTATTATATAGTGATAAAATAAATCTTTTTACGGACTATATATTTTATATGTGTAAGAAATATATTATTTTTCTTTTTCAAATAATAATTATACTGTCTGTTATGGGTCAATTTTTTTCAGTTAAAGTTTAGTTTTAAATATGTGTCATTATTTCTTATTTGTGATTAATTATAATGATTTTTGATTTTGCATAATAAATTTATATGATCTAAACTAAATTTTATTTTAAATCCATTTAGATAAAAGGACTTAAAATATTTTAGAAGATATTATATAGCATAATAAAGAAAAACGAATCTTACAAACAATTTATATTAATCGTATACTTAAAAGACAGTTAAACATATAAAATACTAAGATGTCCCAGTGAATTATGTATTAAAATTTAAATCCTAAAATATTATATGTGTAGAATATACGTTAATATACTTACTCTCTTGAGATTTCCATGCCAACAATTTGAGGCGATTGAAATAAACTATTAACGGTTAGACCAGCAAAGCCCGTAAATATTAGAAACCAAGTATAAGAACTTGTGGTCCAAATGGATAGCATGCGACCTAATGAACAAAAAGCAACGCTAATATAGTAAACTGGACGACGACCAAAACTAAATAAAAGAAATAAATAAAGAGAGAAAAATAAATTTCAGAATAAAGAGAAACAAATAATAAAAGCAAAAACAAAAACGGAAAGAAATAATAGAAATTGCATTAATAGTTCATACAGTTTAGGTTCATATTTTATTTAGTTAAATCCTTGTAAGCAAACTTACATGTCACCCATTTGTCCTAGCACGAATGCACCAACAACTTCTGTAACGCGTCCAACAACAAAAACATTTGTTACAAACAAATCCTTTGAACAAACCCAATTCTCCTGTGTGGGAATGGTGCTCTCGTACCAGGTCTGATCATAACTCCAACCATGTTGGCAAACTATACACGTGCATACACAATGAAAGAATGTTGTAAGGATGATTCCATTTGTAGATGTTTGTGGGGGATGTCAAAAATAGAAAAGATACAAAAAAATTGAAAAAAAAGGAAAAATTAAAATAAAATTGTACGGATGCCATTGCAGAAAATTAAATAAAGTTAAATAATAAAATAAAAAGTGCGGCATAAGTGAAACGCATTAAAGTGCAAAGTTGTAAAAAGTAATGCGTTGCAAATGCTGAAACTTTCCTCGGACTTAGATATCTTTTCAAATATTTTTTCCCATTATTATAATTTTATTTTCCTTTAAGCTATTTAAAACATTGAAGTGAAAAGATACTAATGTCCAATATAAGTAAGAGCTTACTGGAATTATTAATAGTAATAGTTTTAATTTTCTTTTTTAATCGTCTTTCATATATTTTTGAAATTTTAAATTACATTTAAAATTTTAGAAATTTGCAAATTACAAATATGTTATAATAATTAAAAATATTTGCAATTTAAATAATAATCTTTAAGATATAAAACTCTAGGTATTTTAATTTAATTTCTTGCAAAATTTTGAGGTACTTCCAATTGCTACCTTTGGGATTTAGAAATTTTTGCTATGAATAATTTTGTACAATTTTCTGTATTTTTATTTATATGAATTATTTATTTTATTTGAGTTATTTATTTATATTTTAAACAAATAGTTGAAATGTATTTTTTTACTTTGTTCAATTCTCTAAAGAATTTGATTTCAAAAATATTAACATTTTCTATGACCTATTTGGTAGTATGGCTTAGGAATTTCATTCACATCTATTAAATTATTTCAAAAATTTTTAGTGATAATATTCTTGAACTATTACATGTCTTTAAATTTGTAAATATATATGAATAAAATTGAAAAATACCAATGATTAAATTTTGAACACAAAAATAAAAGAAATACCTAACTGGTCTTTTCATTGTTATATAGGTTCATTACAGAATTAAACCCATGATTAAACTTCAAAATACATACTGGAAACTAAAGAAGTAACTAAGTGGGCATATATAACGTATAAAATAAAAATCTGTACTATAGTTACAATATTATTATTAATTGTTGAAGTTGGAGAATATTCTAAATCTATGACAGAGGCACAATAGATTTCTATGTGCAGTGCAATGCCCTTAATATTATTATAATAATAATAATGGTGTAATAATAATAATAATAATTTAACTCTCAATAGAAAATCAATTGCAGATGAGTGTTTTTTTTCAAAAATGTTTATCTTACCTGTTACATTCGGTTTTGTGACATTATTCCATAAGTTCCCATCCATGATATTTGTAAAACTTGTATTATACATTTCGCAGCTACTAAATTTTTCTAGGCCTCGATTATCCTTTTCTCTATATGTATATAAAATTAAAAAAAAGTTATTTTTTAGTTAATATTAAAAAAATGATTGCACTTCTTACAAAGGTAATGTAAGATTCCTCCACTCTTCTAATGTGTAATTTGTATTTTCTCTTCCTGGCACTGTACACCAATGATCAGGTATATTTAACGCTAAAATTATATTCATATAAGTCATAGCACCAGCACCTGCTAGACCCATCACAAAGATTATATTATAAATTAACTGAAAACGACCATGATTGCCAGCTTTTTCCATTAAATCCTGAAACGGATCATCTGTTTCTGATGGTTCTTCTTTGGTCATCTCATAAACACCGTTATGATGTACCCCTTGATTTTGTTGAGTATCTTTCATATTTGGTTTTAATATTAAACTATGTATTTACTTAATTGATAATGAGAAAATTTTAGATAAATTTGTAGGAACTCTGGAGATCTAAAAAAGAATGTGTTTAATATAAACAAAAATTAATTAAATTATTCCGCTACATATTTAAAATTTAATATGTGATATTTAAATGACAAAGGACGAAATGTTGAGAAGGATGAAAAGTTAAACAAAATTTAAAGGATCACAATCAATATTATAATGATATTTATAAGTTATAGTAAGATGTTAAAG
>NC_051847.1:188252776-188260413 GCF_002237135.1 Teleopsis dalmanni | reverse complement strand
ACCTTAGACAACTATTACCAAATTCCTCTCTCTCTCTTTTAAAAGAATTATCCCAAAACATATTGAGCTTCGTACTTTGCTGAGTTACTCATTTCATTAAAATAATATATGTTTCTGGAAGAGGTGCTCGAGTCTACTATTGCCTTAATGACTACTTGACCGTGAATATGCAGTTTCGTTTGTATTCCAGTGTATATAGCGTAGAGCTCCACCGCAGCAACAAATACTCCCACTTGATGAACGCTGCACTGGTTTGTTTTTATTTATAAAAGTTATCAATTTATCTTTTTTTTTGTAATTTTTGTAATCAATTTTAATAAGTAATGATAAATTTAATTTATATAATTTTTATTAATATGTATTATTCTGCAAGAACGGATATTTTGTTTTCTTTATCAACCACAAATCCAAAAAAGTCAAAATCTATTGCGTGAACCTTATCAATCTTAGAATAACAAAAGAAAGGGGTAGGAAATATTATTTTTTTTCTTCTATTATAAGTAGCATTTTCATAAAACCACATAAAAGGCCACAATGTATACACACATCTTTTTGCATAAAAACTATAATAAAGCATACAACACGTTGTAAATAAATCATAATAAATAACTCGGAAAACACCTTGAAGTTAAAGTTGCACATTATGCCAGCGTTGCCAACAGCTCTGAAACTAATTTTTATCGTTTGCTAGCATCCTTGTGCAAGCTCCACATACTTTATAAAAAGAAACATTGAAGGTTGCGTTGAAATCTTGTAATGTTTTGGGCACGTAACCCAGTAACAAAAATTATAAGGATAATAAAATTATAATATATATTAAGTAATAAAGTTAAAACCATAATTGCAAGAATTTTCTTTTAATCTAGTTAAAAAAAAACTAAATCTGGATGAAGGATTTCTATCCATAACAATATCTTTAATGAATTTTGACATAATGTTGCTCTAGCCTGTCTCCTATTAAAAATGCGGATAAAGCAATCCGATACTTTGACGTTCAATCAGTTATCGGCATACGTAAACGACAATAACCCTTTGGGGAGATCAGAATCAGTTGTACCAGAATCGTTCATCTTAGCTGCTCCTAAAATAAGGTTGTGCATAAACAAAGAAAAAAATCTAATATATAATCAAGTTGAGAAAACTCCCGTAGGAAGATCATGTAGGTCGTATAAGTCAGAAGGAGTCAATTCAAAAAACTTTTTGTGTCAAATTTTATGTTAATGAAAGTGCGGTAGACCATATCTTTGTTAGAAGAGAAGTCCAATTGTATGATATCGGCTCGCTATCGTGAACGATAGGAGGACGTATTGAAATTGGTCATAACTGGACATCGAATGTAGTGCCCATAATAAAAATTACGAATAAATAACATAATAAACACTATTCTTACATTCTGTTTGCTGCAAGAAGAAATTAAATTGTCTGGTGACGTATCGGGTTATTAAAATATTTGTTACGGTATTATACTTAAATAATAAATAATACTTTTTAAAATTATTATACATTCTTATAAAGTGTATTGAAGTTGCAGAAATTGATATCATTAAAACTTATCCAATAAATTCAGCGTCCATGGATATGCTACGTCTTACATTTATTTGGAAAAAACGCAATCTTCACTTATTTGTTTTCTTGCTTGCGTAAAGTATATGACAAATATCAGCTCATAACTCCGAAACGGCTTAGAATATTATTCGATGAGAATAAAAAGGCTTTAGATATCAAGGAACACAAATTCAATTTATATATTATTCAACTCCATATAGTTATTCAAAACTGTTCTGTCTAAAACGGTTTAGAATATTGTTCGATAAGAATAGAATAGCTCTAGATATCAAGGAACACAAATTCAATTTATATCTTATTTGACTCCATACAGTTATTCACAAAACAATATTGCCTTCTTTTACTGACTGATAAATGATACTACTGAAGTCATCATTAACAGTACGAAAAATGTAAAAAAACAGATTGTTATTAAATAATTTTATTTAATTACTAAAAACTAAACGTAAGAAATCACGTATATTTAATTATTTTGAAATTGTTAACAACGATAAAGTCAACTTTTCAACTGGGTGTACACTTCACTTTTTTCAACTCTTTGTACTCGTACGAGTACACCTGAGTGCGGAAAGGAACACACTCATAGCAAACACTCCGGGAATTTTGCCACTATGTACTACAATCGTTCGCACCGCATTATTTGTGGACTGCAATTTTTCTTATTTTTGTTACTTCTGCAGTTGCGATAAAATTGATTCATAACTTAAATAAATCATAAGAAAGTGAAAACTTTGTAAGGGTTTATCAGGCTAAACACACACCCCGAAATAGTTGCACACGTTTATAGGTGTTTTTCCAAAGGTTATGCAAACACAAATGGAGCACTGAATAAAAAAATCTACCCTACAAAAGTGAAATAAACAGTGATTTATTTTCAAGATTTCACATCAAAAGTGTTAAGGAATATATTCGGTAAAATAAAAAGAAATTCTTTTCTTCTACCACTGAATAATAGTTTATAATATTTCACAAATCAATTTGTATCCACACAATACTAAACTCAATTTCTCTTAAGTGAAAAAAATTATTCAAATTTATTATTTAGTCATTTTTCTTCATTTTATTAAGTAAATAGATAATACATATTAATTTAATTTGGAAACCAATTTTGTTACCCCAAATTTTTATGAAGACTTATTTACCACTGTCTCTACTAAAATTGTTAAATTTTTTAAGGGATGTAAAAATGTTCTGCTAATAAGTTAAAAAATTATAAAGACATAACCAACAGAATATAAAGAGAAATCGCGTATCAGATTTCAAACTTTTCCATAAGGTAGTTAAAGTCTACGTAATAGGACTACACCTCTATCATACATGTCTTAGGTAAACTTCACAAAAGAAAAGAAATACCCGTAGCAACTAGCAAGCAAGCATACAAGTCAAGCGAAAACTGTACAATAGGACTATATTTCTATGAATCAAGGTTCAGAAAAACGATACATTCGAAATGGGATACTTAAAGCAACTAGTAAACTCATTTATAGAAATATACCTTCGGCTATAATGTTTCAGAAATATCTTGGAATAGAAATGGAATACCCATAGCAACTAGCAAACACTCCCGTAAGGTATGGCAAGTCTCAAGAACACAAACACAAACCTTTCTAAATCATATCCTAGCAAAATCAGCCACAAAATAGATGAGAGAGGGCTGCACAATATAACTCAACACTATTAATGATGTATTTAGCTAGTAATTAATTAATAAATTATGCATAGATCGCATAAACTAAAGAGTTTATTTCCTTAAATCGCAACAGCTTCAAATAGTCCATTGCTGTAAAGTGGGACAATTTGAAAACAAATCGAAGAATTTTCATTACCTTCTTTCTAAAGATATTTGTTAATAATTTTATATTTATTATAATAATATATAATTAAATTTCATAATTATATTATATATTAAAATTTATATAAAGAGGTTTTTCGATCAGTAGTGAAGTACAACAACAAAAATTTATTTTATATTATTTTAATTAATTGAATTTTTGGCTCTTTCAAGTATTGCCAAATACCCCTCATCAGTTGTCTTAGAAATATTAATTTATATATATTTATATATATTTATATAAATTTATATATAATTAATATATGTTTATATATTTTGTGAAGGTGCTAAACGGTTAAGTATTTTAATTGTCAACTACATTTCAATTAAAAAAATGTTTTAAAAAGGTGTTAAAAATTTCTCGATTTTTTAATTAGTCTAATAAAAATATACTTTTATTGGCTAATATTTTGATTATAATTTATATCTTCTTCAAAGTTCTATAAGCTAAACAATTTCAACGTCAACTCTAGGAAAATAGGACAACACATCAAAAACCAATATTGTACACCGACATGACGTCGTCTATAAAATTTAAACTGAATTGAAAAATATTGTAAAAATAGAATACTTTAGGATTTTTCGGGACAACCTAACAGATGATTTGAAAACGGAATATTTAGTGTCCCCATCTAAGCATTTCCTTTTAATACCTGTGACTTCAACATAAACTAATCTAACCTTAAGTTTGCCTGGAAGTATTTATTATAAAATATTTTTTTACCGTTTTGGATAGAAAATTTTATTCTAAAAATACACACTACTACCTTCCTTTTTCAGTTAAAGAAGTTAAATTTCAACTCCAAAATTTAGTTTCCAAACGAGTATTGCAAATGCTCCTAACTTGATTAAAATTAATGTGCAACAAAATTTTGCTGCACCTAAACTTCTAAATTTGGAAGAAATATGCAATTAATGTTTAAAAACTTAAAATATATATTAAAACTACAAAACTATTCTTATAACCTTTTTGAAATCCAATTTTGTTTAATATGACAAAATGTCCCAAAAAAGTACAAGAATGGATTATCTAAAATATAAACAGATACAGTTTATCACTTAATGAGATCGTATAATCGTAATAAAAAGTTAAAATTTAATATTATTAGCACAAATATTCTTAAATAAATTTTAATTGATATACTTTTAAAATTATAAATATAAGTGTATTAAAAATCTCTTTGAATATTAATCCTTTCCACATAAATTTGTCCTTTACGTGTGTGATAGTTTCCAGCAATTATGTTTTTAAATTCAATTTATACAAGAACCTTAACAATATTTATTTAAAACAAGAAGTATGAGTAATTGATATAACTTACCTTATGCTTGAATATCTGCAAATAATATTTATTTATGTTATTTATTTAAATTGCTTCATACTATGTATGCTATGTATAATAGTATCCAGACACAAATAGATACGCTGAGAGGTAGATAACTTACGCTTACGCGCAGTTCAGTGAAATAAATATTTTAAGTACACAGCGAACCAATTTCACGGTCTTCAAATCCTATTAGTTCGATCCCTTGTTGAATTTAGAGCAGGTACTTTTGTTACTCCATTTCTGAATGCAAGGAGTTTTTGCATTTTATAATAACGAAAATTAAGTTTTTTGTGTGAGGTCAGTAAATTTAGGAAAGGCATTAATATTTCCAGCAGCAGTGGAAGTGGAATTTATGGCATTAACACATATGGCTAAGAAGAATTATGAGCATTTGAGAGGTAACTGATATTTGGCAGAAGGAGTTCCGAACTCTTCCCTTTGTTATATTCATTGTAAGGTAGCAAGCGTGTACAGACACCAAAAGAAAATTTAACCTTTTGAAACATCTTTAAAAGGAAGATTATGCATTCATTTACGAGATAATACAAAAATAATTTTGTATTTTTTTTTTTAATGAATTTTTAGCCTAGTTAGAAATATCTTTTCTAAAGTATTACCACTTATATCCACTATTGTATTCAAGTACTCACTAATTTTTTATTTAGCAACTTAAAATTTATTTAACTCAGAAATTTAGAAAACCAATAGTTGTATTTGGATAGTTGGATAGCTTATTTTTGTTTGGTACACGTCTGTAGTTCCCTCGTATCAATTTTATCGGGTGTTAAAAAAGGATTGCATTTTTTTTTTGTGCAGTGGTTGCAAAGCATCGAAAGCCACAGTGTGAGACGTGAACCCACTAAAACCACCTCTTAGAAATTAATATGAAGAATTGCAGCCGCGTGCAACGGCTGTACAACCCCATTCCAATAATCAAGAGAGAGAGATTAGAGCTAGAAGCTTAATACCTAGCGGACTAGGTTCATCTAAGCCAGAAAGCATAGGCGTAAAGCAAGGTGTTAGTGAAGAGGGTGAGATGAAAAACGATTACATTAACCTAAAAAAATTTATTTTCATGGAATTTCATACGCGTTTTATTTTATATTGAAGACATCTTTTGGCATTGATGGTGTCTGATGCGACACCATCATAAGATTTTTTTTAATTTTTATTTTCACTGCATTAGTAGCAGCTAAAACAATTAATTAAATATAATCCAATATTACCAAACAATTCCGTAAAGCTAAATAACAACTATGTAAATTCGAAATATAAATGATTTATAGTCAAACTTTCATAACTTGAACTTCCATACCTCTAAATACCATACCTTCCATACCTCCATACTAAATAGAGTATAACATGATTTTAGGAGCTAATTACATACAATTACAGAAAAATTCTTTAACTCGAAGTTTCCATAAGTCTTTTCTTTGCAAAATGCTACTTCGAATTATGGAATTTGGACTGTGTTTTATATAATGAAATATTATATCAAGTAAAATGCTATTACTTATATGCAAAATTTTCAACCAATTTCGCCTTCCAATGATTTTATCTCAGTTCCAGTCCCGAATTTAAAAAAAAATATTTAATATATTTGAAATTTTGTTGTACATATCTTTTGTCTTCAACATTGTCTTTAACTTTATAAGATATATCGCAAAATGAATTAAGTCATATGGCTGTACTGATCCAAATTAACAACTTCTATCATATCTTCGATATTATTCTTATTCTATTAATTCGTTACTGAGGTTATAATGAGCTTTCGATAGTTGTATGTGTCCCAGATGCAACAATTTTATTTATAACCATATTCACTAAACGAAAAATAAAACTCCTCATTAAAGCAAATTCATTGCTTAAAATAATAAATGGTAATAAATGGTACCCCATAACAGGTAACTAAAGTTCTTGGTCGGTCTATTTCTTTTGTTGCATTTCAGCCCAAAAGTTTTGAATTTTTATTAGCTAACACAATGTAATGAGCTAACAAAATAGCGGTATCTATTATGCACAATTATAACTTTTTAATACCTAACATAGGTATATATATTATAAAGAAGAAACGACTTGTATTAAAACATATTTTATTTCTTTTGAGTTGTGTTATTCTTCCTTCATAGTTAAAAATGTATTTAAATTTTAAATTCTACACATTTAGTTTTTCTTCCTAATATATATTTTAGTTAATTTAAGTAGCTATTATAAAATTAGTTAATATATTATATTAGTTACCTTTCAACTTGCTTTTCACTTGTCCTTACCACTTGACACAAACTTGTTCTCATACCAGAATGATTCGGTCATATTAAGTTCTTGTTGAACTCCATAAATTAATTAAATATCCGCACTAGTAAAAATGTTATTCACATTATTGAAAAACATTGAAGCTGCCCAAACATCAAGAGTAACACATGGTCACATGAAACTCAAAGTCAAGCAAAAATTCACCGAAACGTAAAACATATAAGCGGAATGAATATTTCATGAGACTTTGGCTTTTGTTCATTGACAACTCATAAAAGCTGCACTTAAACTTTATACTGTGTAGTCAAGCCTTCTCTTGGCTATTGACATGCTTCCTACTGGAACCATTTACAGAAACATGTACTCGAATAATGCGGATTTGGTTGATATGGTTGAATGAATTCAGTATTTGTCAATATCCATTGGATTTATTAATACGCCTGCTATAGATTTTTTTTTGCATTGTAACTAAAGCAGACAAGTCCAGATGGAGGCATCATACAAGTTTTCGACATTAAATTTTATATTTTTTATTTTCAATTTATAGATGAAGTATTCCTTATTTGGTGTGGAGTTTGAATAAAAAAATTTTTGGAAATTTCTATCATGTTTATTTTGAGAACATATGTTATTTGTACTCTTACCAATTACTCACACCT
>NC_051847.1:188246028-188252676 GCF_002237135.1 Teleopsis dalmanni | reverse complement strand
GCACCTTCACAAAATATATAAACATATATTAATTATATATAAATTTATATAAATATATATAAATTAATATTTCTAAGACAACTGATGAGGGGTATTTGGCAATACTTGAAAGAGCCAAAAATTCAATTAATTAAAATAATATAAAATAAATTTTTGTTGTTGTTATTCACTACTGATCGAAAAACCTCTTTATATCAATTTTAATATATAATATAATTATTTAATTTAATTATATATTATTAAAATAAATATATTATTATTAACAAATATCCTTAGAAAGAAGGTAACGAAAATTCTTCGATTTGTTTTCAAATTGTCCTACTTTCCAGCAATGGAATATTTGAAACTGTTGCGATTTAAGGAAATAAACTCTAAGTTTATGCGATCTATGCATAATTTATTAATTAATTACCAGCTAAATACATGATTAATAGTGTTGAGTTATATTGTGCAGCCCTCTCTCATCTATTTTGTGGCTGACTTTGCTAGGATATGATTTAGAAAGGTTTGTTTGTGTTCTTGAGACTTGCCATACCTTACGGGAGTGTTTGCTAGTTGCTATGGGTATTCCATTTCTATTCCAAGGTATTTCTGAAACATTATAGCCGAAGGTATATTTCTATAAATGAGTTTACTAGTTGCTTTAAGTATCCCATTTCGAATGTATCCTTTTTCTGAACCTTGATTCATAGAAATATAGTCCTATTGTACAGTTTTCGCTTGACTTGTATGCTCGCTTGCTAGTTGCTACGGGTATTTCTTTTCTTTTTTGAAGTTTACTTAAGACATGTATGATAGAGGTGTAGTCCTATTACGTAGACTTTAACTACCTTATGGAAAGGTTTGAAATCTGATACGCGATTTCTCTTTATATTCTGTTGGTTATGTCTTTACAATTTTTTAACTTATTAGCAGAACATTTTTATATCCCTTGAAAATTTAACAATTTTAGTAGAGACGGTGGTAAATAAGACTTCATAAAAATTTGGGGTAACAAAATTGGTTTCCAAATTAAATTAATATGTATTATCTATTTACTTAATAAAATGAAGAAAAATGATCAAATAATAAATTTGAATAATTTTTTTCACTTAAGAGAAATCAAGTTTAGTATTGTGTGGATACAAATTGATTTGTGAAATCTTATAAACTATTATTCAGTGGTAGAAGAAAAGAATTTCTTTTTATTTTACCGAATATATTCCTTAACACTTTTGATGTGAAATCTTGAAAATAAATCACTGTTTATTTCACTTTTGTAGGGTAGAAATTTTTATTCAGTGCTCCATTTGTGTTTGCATAACCTTTTCAAAAACACCTATAAACGTGTGCAACTATTTCGGGGTGTGTGTTTAGCCTGATAAACCCTTACAAAGTTTTCACTTTCTTATGATTTATTTAAGTTATGAATCAATTTTATCGCAACTGCAGAAGTAACAAAAATAAGAAAAATTGCAGTCCACAAATAATGCGGTGCGAACGATTGTAGTACATAGTGGCAAAATTCCCGGAGTGTTTGCTATGAGTGTGTTCCTTTCCGCACTCAGGTGTACTCGTACGAGTACAAAGAGTTGAAAAAAGTGAAGTGTACACCCAGTTGAAAACGAAAGTAATGACATAGACTTCATCGTTGTTAATAATTTCAAAATAATTAAATATACGTGATTTCTTACGTTTAGTTTTTAGTAATTAAATAAAATTATTTAATAACAATCTGTTTTTTTACATTTTTCGTACTGTTAATGATGACTTCAGTAGTATTATTTATGAATCAGCAAAAGAAGGCAATATTGTTTTGTGAATAACTATATGGTATGAAGTCGAATAAGCTATAAATTGAATTCGTGTTCATTGATATTTAGAGCTATTCTATTCTCATCGAAGAATATTCTAAACCGTTTTGGACAGAACAATTTTGAATAACTATATGGAGTTGAATAAAATATAAATTGAATTTGTGTTCCTTGATATCTAAAGCCTTTTTATTCTCATCCAATAATATTCTAAGCCGTTTCGGAGTTATGAGCTGATATTTGTCATATACTTTACGGAAGCAAGAAAACAAATAAGTGAAGATTGCATTTTTTCCAAATAAATGTAAGACGTAGCATATCCATGGACGCTGACTTAATTGGATAAGTTTTAATGATATCAATTTCTGCAACTTCAATACACTTTATAAGAATGTATAATAATTTTAAAAAGTATTATTTATTATTTAAGTATATTACCGTAACAAATATTTTAATAACCCGATACGTCACCAGTACAATTTAAATTCTTCTTCCAGCAAACAGAATGTAAGAATAGTGTTTATTACGTTATTTATTCGTAATTTTTATTATGGGCACTACATTCGATGTCCAGTCATGACCAACTTCAATAAGCTCTCCCATCGATCGTGATAGCAAGCCGATATCATACAATTAGATATCTCTTTCAGCTAAGATATGATCTACCTCACTTAAATAAACATAAAATTTGACACAAAAAGTTTTTTGAATTGACTCCTTCTCACTTATACGACATACATGATCCTCCTACGGGAGTTTTCTCAGCTTTTCTTTGTTTATGTACAGCCTTATTTTAGAGGCAACTAAGATGAACGATTCTGGTACAACTGATTCTGATCTCCCCAAAGGGTTATTGTCGTTTACGTATGCCGATAACTGATTGAACGTCAAAGTATCGGATTGCTTTATCCGCATTTTTAAGAGGAGCATTATAACAACATGTTAAAGGTCATTAAAGATGTTGTTACGGATACAAATCCTTCATCCACATTTAGTTTTTACTTAACTAGATTAGAAAATAATTGTTTCAATTATGGTTTTAACTTTATTACTTAATATATATTATAATTTTAATATCCTTATAATTTTTGTTACTGGGTTACGTGCCCAAAACATTACAAGATTTCAACGCAACCTTCAATGTTTCTTTTTATAAAGTATGTGGAGCTTGCACAAGGATGCTAGCAAACGATAAAAATTAGTTTCAGAGCTGTTGGCAACGCTGGCATAATGTGCAACTTTAACTTCAAGGTGTTTTCCGAGTTATTTATTATGATTTATTTACAACGTGTTGTATGCTTTATTATAGTTTTTATGCAAAAAGATGTGTGTATACATTGTGGCCTTTTATGTGGTTTTATGAAAATGCTACTTATAATAGAAGAAAGAAAATAAAATTTCCTACCCCTTTCTTTTCTTATTCTAAGATTGATAAGCTTCACGCAATAGATTTTGACTTTTTTGGATCTGTGGTTGATAAAGAAAACAAAATATCCGTTCTTGCAGAATAATACATATTAATAAAAATTATATAAATTAAATTTATCATTACTTATTAAAATTGATTACAAAAATTACAAAAAAAAAGATAAATTGATAACTTTTATAATTAAAAACCAACCAGTGTGGCGTTCATCAAGTGGAAGTATTTGTTGCTGCGGTGGAGCTCTACGCTATATATACAGGAATCAAAACGAAACTGCATATTCACGGTCAAGTAGTCATTAAGGCAATAGTAGACTAGAGCACCTCTTCCAGAAACATATATTATTTCAATGAAATGAGTAACTCAGTAAGGCACGAAGCTCAATGTGTTTTGGGATAATTCTTTTAAAAGAGAGAGAGAGAGGAATTTGGTAATAGTTGTCTAAGGTCTAAGGTGGTTAGTAAATTTTTTTCGTCATACCTTTAATGCTTTTATTATTTATTTAAACCTGTTTAAATAAATAATCTGTTTAGTTTTAACACTTAGTTTAACACACTTTATAAATTGATTTTTTTCTAGTAATTTTAATTTTTATGTTATTATATTCGTAATAACTGTTTTTACGCCTTATATTATATATATGATATTCCCAATGCAATATGCATATCGTATATTTGGGTGCGTTACTATGGTAGATAAACTACCTCAGTTGCAGTAGTGCAACTTCATTATCTCTCAGTAATTTTATAAAGAAAATATCTATATACATACTTCAAATTTTTCTTTATTCATTATTGTTTGTAATTCATACTTTATTTTACAAAAACTTAAATGCAAATTTCTAGTACGTATCATATTATATTTTATAACTAAAATACATCACAAAGATATAGTAACATAAATTTCATATCAACAACTAAATAATAATATCAGTTTCATTTTTACGGGGCATATTTCTCCTGATTCAGTTTCTCTTTATCAGCATTAGATGTGTTCTCTTTAGGTGGAGGTTTTGGTAAACTCCAGTATTTCTAAACAAAATTAAAATGATCACTTATATGTTTGCAATAATATTTAGTTATCAAAAAGATTATTTGTAATGTGATGTGGTAATATATGTTACTTTTAGTTACTCATAAAAAATATTTTCAAAGAAAGTAATTATACAACATCCCACAAAAAACTAATCCTTTCAATTTAGATTCTGAATTTTCTAAGTTAAAAATATTTAATTATCTGAATTTATTATGCTCCATTAAATAGCAGCCTCACTTACATCGTGTCTGCCAAATAGGCGCGCCTCCTCCAATGTGTCTGGTAACTTTTTATGCAGCGTTTCTGGCAAAAATGACGCACCGATGGCGCCAATCAGGAATAACGTACCTAGAATGTAATAAGGACTACGTATATCAACTGTGGTGCCCAAATAAACAAGATACGGCGCCAAAACACCAATTGCATTAGCCAAAATTGTGCCAAGTGCAATGCCCGTTTGACGCATACAAGTTGGATAAATTTCCATGCACTGCAAACTGGCCGTAAAAAAGGTAACTGCATTTAGAAATTTTATAAAACTGGCTAAATACATAACGGTATCCTCATGAGATTTGTCTTAAAATTGAATAAAATTTTTCTTTTATTTAATAATTGAATTTGTTATTGACACATTGACTAACCTGTTATCAAATAAATTACTGGAATGCAAGTCAAGAAAGATACTAAAAACGATATGCAATTGGTAAAACGACGACCGAAATTGTCACCTGAAGTGGAGAATATATTTTAAATACATAGTTTAAATAAATAGTTTAAATAAATACACAAAAATTAGTATTAATAAAAGTGTTTTAGATTAACTATTTTTAGTTTCAAGCTTACCCAAATATTTGCCAATTAAATAAGCTGGTACTTCCACAATACTTTGCATTAAGAAATTTAAAAATGGGTTTCCACCCATACGTGAGCTAAAAAGTACCAGAGTGAAATAGGAGACTGCCACAACGCACCTAAAAATATAGAAATAATAAATTTATTAATTTAGACATTTCTAAGACCTATATTCATAGATGTTGTAGAAAAACTACATATACCTCATGTGTATATTGTATGCATTAAAAATACATTCATATCTTAGTCATATATAGGACATAAAGATTGATCCCATCAAAAAATACATAAAGGATAGAGCCCTGAAATTATTTGCGAAAACTGGCAGACTTACCAACACCGCGTAATCAAATCTTAGAATGGTTACAGTTTCCTCGGTGAGGTACGCAGATCTGAGGTCAATTATTGCTTAGTCTGATGAAGTGATAAACAATAATCTAGTCAAGGCGTAAAGAGGGGTTTTGAAAACACCTCGAGTTAAGAAAAAGTAACAGTGCTTAAGTGCACTGGCTCAAACAGCTTCAACAAAATAATAATAATCGTTTCAAGTTTGAATTAATTTTTTTCAATAGAGTAAATCAAAGTAGTAAATTTTGAACTCAACAAAAAATAAATACTTAAGTTTTATATACTAATTTATGTAGTACAGTATAACATGAATCAATTATTACAATATATATATATATATTAAAATATTAAAATATATTGTATATATTATTTTATACATTAAAATATTTAATTTTATTTCATATTATTAATTAATTATAATTATATATATTATTGAAATTATATATCTGCGGATTTGTTCAGAATATAATTTTAATAGTTTATATAAAAAATTTTGTGAGGTGTCAGAATATATTCGGATACTCTGAATTTGTGATACTCTGTGTATCACAAAATCTATACACGGTTTGTTTCCTACAATTAGATTACATGTGGATTAAATCAAAATTTGATCTCACCCATCGATATGTTTCCCAATCTTTTTATTATATATCACTTTTAAACTATCATCCGCTCTCCGTATCTACCTGATGTCGTATTATGCTAAAGGTAGTTTTCTGAAAAATATATTTCACAATAAAAGCAAAGCTTTTTGTCAATCTAAAAGCTACTAGCATGTCAGACGGTTCTATTCGCTTAAAAGTCATAAAAGCTTGATAGTATATTAGTGGAGAATCTATTTTACTGATGCAGTAAGTGGAATCGTTAACTCCATTTTTGATAAATAGTCACGGTTGCCACTTTTGGTACTTTAGTACCAAAATTGGTACTTTTCTTTTATTTTTTTTTCGTTTGGTACTCATGTTCAAAAACTGGTACATTTTTGACGACCCAACTTTATTGTGGATATTTCCAATTAATTTTTTTTATAAATGCAACTTTGCTCTATTTTATATTTTGTTCATTTATAACACTAGGAAAAACATAGAACGAGAAAACAAAAAGGTCCAAAAAAATTTTGGACCTCTTTTTACAGAAATGGTACCTTTTTAAACCAATTTTGGTACAGAAAAAAATTTTCAAGTGGCAGCCGTG
>NC_051847.1:188232134-188245928 GCF_002237135.1 Teleopsis dalmanni | reverse complement strand
CACGGTTGCCACTTATGGTACTTTAGTACCAAAATTGGTACTTTTCTTTTTTTTTTTTTTCGTTTGGTACTCATGTTCAAAAACTGGTACATTGACGACCGAACTTTATTGTGGATATTTCCAATTAATTTTTTTTATAAATGCAACTTTGCTCTATTTTGTATTTTGTTCATTTATAACACTATGAAAAACACAGAACGAGAAAACAAAAAGGTCCAAAAAAATTTTGGACCTTTTTTTACAGAAATGGTACCTTTTTAAACCAATTTTGGTACAGAAAAAAGTTTTCAAGTGGCAACCGTGTAAATAGTTATGTTTAGAAAATCCGATTTGAATCCGAATAGAATCTTGTATTTGCATAATAATACAATAAGTTACCTATATTGTCTTTATAAAAAGTCATTAAATTTTCACACATCTTACCAAGAAAAGCCCATAATTGTTGTATTACGCGCCAAACGCCAACCATTGAAGAGTGAAGCAATACCGTATACTGGCTCTGCATCCATTCCTTTGTAAAGTCCAGCTAATTCCTTTTCCGTCACATCGAATTGATGACCATTTATTTTCGCTATCTTCTTAAATTGCACAATGGCATCGGCAAAACGACGTTTGCTAATCAACCAACGTGGCGATTCAATGACGTATCTGCGGAAAATTAAATTGAGTAAGCAAAAAAATTCAATCGAATAGAGAATAGCTAATATCGGCAATTACGACTTTATACAATTGATATTTAATTAAAATCGGTATCTATTTTTATGGTAGCAATGTAAATTTTCTTAATTCATTAGCAAAATTCATTTAAAAATTTGAAAAAAATTTCACTTAAAAATTATTGTATTTAAATATTTATAGAAACTATAGTAAAATACTTCAAAGTATCGATGCTGTGGGAATACCCGCGAAAATTGTAGCTTTTGACTGTAAGACTAATTCCAAAAAAGAAATGCAAAAAATTAGGAATGGCAAACAGAAATTGAAAACAATTGAATTGACTTGGATGTTTCCAATTTGATGCTCACATATCAAACGAGTCAATGCAAAGCCGATGTGCTTCAATGAAAGTCACACAAATGAACTTGATTCCTAGCCTAGCAAGAACAAAGCAAAAAATTGCTATGTTACAAATGCCAACTATGCCAAGTGAATTTTTTCTTCTCCCAACTTTTGTTTTTCGACTTTAGTTTTTAACAGCAAACGTGCCATGGAACCAAAAGATGCACTATTCCATGCTCGCGATTTTACTACATTCACAAGAATTCCCTAAAAATAGTTCATAGTTGCATGTGTGAGGATGTGCTTACGTACTTGGAAAAAAGCAAAACCAGTGCCGTTGGTATTGAAGTGTACCACATAAAGGATTCCCAATCACGTAGCCACCAAAAAAGTAATGGCATCACCGTTGTACCAATGGACCAGCCAAAACTTTGATAAAAAGCAATTGCACTGCGATCCTTTCTGAAAATAAAGAAAACAAAAAATTAATGAAAGGATTAAGGAATAAAATTAAAAAAAGAAGATGAGAGAGAAGTGAAATTATATATGAAGAGAAGTACAATTAAAAATAAAGTGGATTAGAATGATAAGATTTCCCATGAGGTTTGTCATTTTCGAAGATATTGATTATTGTTGGACAGTTATTGCTTTGGGTTAGATTGTAGTTATGTACATTGTTCTTTTAACAAAAATTCAAATAAATGAGTTTCCAAAACCATTTAAAAAATATCATTGCTTGTTTCTAATTTTATTTTAAAATCGGGAACATTATACACCAAGATTCAGGTGCTTCATTGTGCTAACCTCAGTTATTTAATCGGTTATTATTAGGCTGTTAATTAACGTTAGCAACGTTCAAGTTTTTGTTTTCTTCCATATGTTATAAAGAGTGAAGAGTCATTACCCAAGATTTATAAGTTTGCTCCTGCTCAATTCAAAACCTTGGCTGAGAATGTGGTCACATGTTGGTCAGTTCTAATCATTGTGTTTAGATTTTTCATCATATATATCAAAAAAACAGCAATTACTAGTCTTTTAAGTGCTGTTTTAGTTAAGTTAATCGGCCCTCAATTTGCGGTGCTTAGTCAAAACATTTTCAAAATTTTTATATCCTCTATGCTTAGTGCAAGGAGTCCATTTAAGAACACACTAGATGGATTTATGTATGAATTAGCCTATCTTTGGTTCTAAGTAACATATTTATGCCGTAATTTTTGAATTAATATTCTTTCCAATAACTGAAGTTTTTCACTTTGATCTCGCCAGATTATAGATTAGCTCAGACTTAATAAATTGACGTTAGACTCCTCATTTGCAGAGACAGTAAGTCTTTTTGTTACATTTGTTGCCGTTGTGTTCCAGAAGTCAACACACAGTAATGTTGTTGAGTTGTTCCTTTTCAATCTAGTTTGAAAGGTAACTGCCCAACATTTCTGAAGGTGTGAGCTTAAGGCTAGTAGCATCGCTTAGTTGCCACATATAATACTGATTGCCGTATAACATAAGCTTGTATAGCTTATTTTATGGCAAATAATATAATATTATAATGTAAAGGTCCTTAAGTGATGTTCTCACCACCAAGTTTGAATCCACCTATATATTTGTAGCAGTTTTATCTACTTTTTGTAAATGTAAGTATTTTTTATACGAACTTATATATACTATCTGTGAAATATATGAAATAAGTTTATACATTATACAACAATTCATTAGACTATAGTACTTATAAAAATCTTATTATCAATATTATTGTAAACAATACACTAAGGTTTTAGTTATATATAACTTTTCAAAATATTTATAATCATTTATGTAACAACAGTTTTATGAACCAGTGTTTTCAAATTATATTAAACTAATATTTATGGCAACACATTAACAGAGACCTTGAATAAGATTTTTATATCTTAAGTCCAAAAATTCTACAAAGCCATAAAATTATAAATCAATAAATTAATAAAAAGGCGCCTATAAGGTTACTTGTTTTTGTTTTAGTGTGATGTACTATAATTCTTATCATTTTAAAAGGTTTCTTCAACTCATTTTATAATATATTTTATTTCATTCCATCTAATTTGTTGGGGAGCCTATGTTTGTTCGATGTTATATGATAATAGCGTGAGAAGTGTTTTTTTCTAAGGAATGATATGTGAAAATAGTTAGCACACGATTTTTATTTTTGGTTATTCTTCGATTGCAAAACTAACCTCAAATATAATAATATACAAGAACATAAATTTCAATAATATTAATCAGAGAAGTGACTATTAATATAAAAGCTTTTTGGGAATGAGAGTACCTATACACATAGCAATATTATCGAGCTGATGATGATTTCTTCAGTCAGCATAAGGCAAAGGATCTTAATAAAGCATTTCTTTCTAGTTCTGTTTTTGAATATTATTAAGTTGTGGGGAAGTCACACTCTTACTCAAAAAAACTATTGTTAACAGTTTTTGGTAAATACGAAAATGACTTCATAATTACATCTATCTAATGCGATTCTTCCACTTTTTTGTCATAAATCTTCCATTTATATTTTGTACTTCTTGACTTATTATTATATTATTATAAATATTATATTATAATTAATGATATATTATCATTAATGTTGTATTAATATATAATGTTATTATTACTATACTTATTATATAGTGATAAAATAAATCTTTTTACGGACTATATATTTTATATGTGTAAGAAATATATTATTTTTTTTTTCAAGTAATAATTATACTGTCCATTATGGGTCAATTTTTTGGAGTTAAAGTTTAGTTTTAAATATGTGTCATTATTTCTTATTTGTGATTAATTATAATGATTTTTGATTTTGCATAATAAAATTATACGATCTAAACTAAATTCTATTTTAAATCCCTTTAGATAAAAGGGCCTAAAATATTTTTGCAGATATTATATAGTATAATAAAGAAAAACAAATCTTACAAACCATTTATATTAATCGTATACTTAAAAGACAGTTAAACATATAAAATACTAAGATGTCCCAGTGAATTATGTATTAAAATTTAAATCCTAAAATATTAAATGTGTAGAATATACGTTAATATACTCACTCTCTTGAGATTTCCATGCCAACAATTTGAGGCGATTGAAATAAACTATTAACGGTTAGACCAGCAAAGCCCGTAAATATTAGAAACCAAGTATAAGAACTTGTGGTCCAAATGGATAGCATGCGACCTAATGAACAAAAAGCAACGCTAATATAGTAAACTGGACGACGACCAAAACTAAATAAAAGAAATAAATAAAGAGAGAAAAATAAATTTCAGAATAAAGAGAAACAAATAATAAAAACAAAAACAAAAACGGAAAGAAATAATAGAAATTGCATTAATAGTTCATACAGTTTAGGTTCATATTTTATTTAGTTAAATCCTTGTAAGCAAACTTACATGTCACCCATTTGTCCTAGCACGAATGCACCAACAACTTCTGTAACGCGTCCAACAACAAAAACATTTGTTACAAACAAATCCTTTGAACAAACCCAATTCTCCTGTGTGGGAATGGTGCTCTCGTACCAGGTCTGATCATAACTCCAACCATGTTGGCAAACTATACACGTGCATACACAATGAAAGAATGTTGTAAGGACGATTCCATTTGTAGATGTTTGTGGGGGATGTCAAAAATAGAAAAGATACAAAAAAATTGAGAAAAAAGGAAAAATTAAAATAAAATTGTACGGATGCCATTGCAGAAAATTAAATAAAGTTAAATAATAAAATAAAAAGTGCGGCATAAGTGAAACGCATTAAAGTGCAAAGTTGTAAAAAGTAATGCGTTGCAAATGCTGAAACTTTCCTCGGACTTAGATATCTTTTCAAATGTTTTTTCCCATTATTATAATTTTATTTTCCTTTAAGCTATTTAAAACATTGAAGTGAAAAGATACTAATGTCCAATATAAGTAAGAGCTTACTGGAATTATTAATAGTAATAGTTTTAATTTTCTTTTTTAATCGTCTTTCATATATTTTTGAATTTTTAAATTACATTTTAAATTTTAGAAATTTACAAATTACAAATATGTTATAATAATTAAAAATATTTGCAATTTAAATAATAATCTTTAAAATATAAAACTCTAGGTATTTTAATTTAATTTCTTGCAAAATTTTGAGGTACTTCCAATTGCTACCTTTGGGATTTAGAAATTTTTGCTATGAATAATTTTGTACAATTTTCTGTATTTTTATTTATATGAGTTATTTATTTTATTTGAGTTATTTATTTATATTTTAAACAAATAGTTGAAATGTATTCTTTATCTTTGTTCAATTCTCTAAGGAATTTGATTTCAAAAATATTAACATTTTTAATGATCTATTTGGTAGTATGGCTTAGAAATTTCATTCACAACTATTAAATTATTTCCAAAATGTTTAGTGATAATATTCTTGAAGTATTCAATGTATTTAAATTTGTACATATATATGAATAAAATTGAAAAAGACCAATGATTAAATTTTGAACCATCCACAGAGACACAAAAATAAAAGAAATATCTAAGTGGTCATTTCATTGTTATATAGGTTCATTACAGAATTAAACCCATGATTAAACTTCAAAATACATACTGGAAACTGAAGAAGTAACTAAGTGGGCATATATATGGCATGAAATAAAACTCTATACTATAGTTTCAATACTACTATTAAACGTTGAACTTGGAAAATACACCCAACTCTTTTTTTACACGGTTTCTTTTTACACAGATTTGAAGTTAAACGGTTGAAAAAAAAAATTTTTTTGTAAAAAATTTTTAATCTAGTACGGTCTCAAAATTACTGTCTTGTTTAACACTTGGCATTTTTTTTACACGGTTTTTTTTTACACGGATTTCTGAGGAACGTATCTACCGTGTAAAAAAAGAGTTGGGTGTATTCTAAATCCATGAAAGAGGCACTATAGATTTCTATGTAGCAGTGCAATTCCCTTGATGTTATAATAATAATAATAATAATGTAATAATAATAATAATTTAACACTCAAAAGAAACTCAATTAAAGATGTGTTTTTTTTTTTTAAATGTTTATCTCACCTGATACATTCGGTTTTGTGGCATTATTCCATAAGTTCCCATCCATGATATTTGTAAAACTTGTATTATACATTTCGCAGCTACTAAATTTTTCTAGACCTCGATTATCCTTTTCTCTATATTTATATAAAATTATAGAAAAGTTATTTTTTAGTTAATATTAAAAAAATAATGGCACGTCTTACAAAGGTAATGTAAGATTCCTCCACTCTTCTAATGTGTAATTAGTATTTTCTCTTCCTGGCACTGTACACCAATGATCAGGTATATTTAATGCTAAAATTATATTCATATAAGTCATTGCACCTGCACCTGCTAGACCCATCACAAAGATTATATTATATATTAACTGAAAACGACCATGATTGCCAGCTTTTTCCATTAAATCCTGAAACGGATCATCTGTTTCTGATGGTTCTTCTTTGGTCATCTCATAAACACCGTTATGATGTACCCCTTGATTTTGTTGAGTATCTTTCATTTTTGGTTTTAATATTAAACTATGTATTTACTTAATTGATAATGAGAAAATTTTAGATAAATTTGTAGGAACTCTGGAGATCTAAAAAAGAATGTGTTTAATATAAACAAAAATTAATTAAATTATTCCGTTACATATTTAAAAATTAATATGTGATATTTAAGCGACAAAGGACGAAATGTTGAGAAGAATGGAAAGTAAACAAAATTTAAAGGATCACAATCAATATTATAATGATATTTATAAGTTATAGTAAGATGTTAAAGCTGTTAATTTCATTGCTGTAAGCTGTATTAATCATTGTAGCTTAGTACTTCACCTATGATATTTTTATTACTTGGTCTCCTATCTCAAAGAGGAACTAAGGAAGCATTATTGGTGGGAAAATTTGCTTTGAAGTTCTGGTCATTAAATAATTATTAGAGAGACTAACTCAACAAAACATATAGTAAAAATATGCATAAAATCATACCCATTTAGGATATTTCTTGTCTCCAAGTTATTACAAAAAAATCAAACTAATGCTATATTTTTGCATATATCTCTTTTATTATATGTAGAATATAATAGATGTTATTTAAAATATTTAAACAAATTATTTTTCGTCTGTTCATTTCAGGTTTCGTAAAGAAAATTTTTATGAATGGAATGTTTTTTTATTAATGTTATTAACTTTTATTATATTCACTAATATTTTAATTGTTTGCTTAGTTGTTAAGTGATTTATTATTTTATGCTTGATATGAAATTCTGTGAAATATTGTATATACTTTAAATATGCTTGAAGTAGTTTACTTATCTGATTTTATATAAGAGGCAGACTTTAACTACATAATAACTCTTAAGTAGTCAGATATAATTTTACAATTATTTAATGAGCCACTTAAGTTTGTAAAGAGCGTGTATTTTTATCAATTTCATAATAAGTGCAATACTTGATATAATTTTTGTTATTAACTGCCAAAACCAAATAACTTAGTAATAAAAAAAACTTCATACGAGAGTCAAGATAAGATCTTAAGGAAAATAATTAAAAAACAGTAATAAATTATATACTTCTAGATGTGAATATCAGCTATTTATGTGTAATAAATATGAGAAGTTCCTGGTTTCTTAAATAGTACATATACTTCGAAAAAATTCTTCCATCATTTATGGTCCATCTAACGACTATTCGAATAGCTCAAAATCAGACATTTATATTAAGTGTCGAATTCTTCAAACTCAATACACTTAAGATACCACTTAAGATGGAAGTGATATCCCTCAAGGTTGTTATTGGCATATTTTTAGTCAGACATCTTGAAATTAATGTATATCTCAAACTTTTTTTATATTATGATTTTAATAATATATAAAAGGTAATAACATTAACTTAACTCAATTGTTTTGTAATATGAAAAACAAATTATATATTTAAATGCCATATTTATTTTTATACTTATATCACAATTTACAAATCTTACTGGAAGGTAGTATTAATAACTCAACCCGGCATTCTTCGTTTTCTTACTAAGTAGGATCAATAATCGTTTCAATTTTAAACTTTCACTAAACTTCAAAAGAGCTTTATGGTGTTATCGATAAATTCTAAGTGTTATTATATATCGATTAAAGGATTATTTAAGCATGCTTTACTGAGAATCCATTTGGTGCATCCAGTTAACTGACATTAACAGCGGAGAAAATCTGTTATTTTTGTTTTTTCAAGCCTTCCAACGTTATGTGGTTGGGTGACGTTGATGCCATTGTATATTGAAAAAAAGTATATATATAATAATATATAATACAATTATGTACATATATTTAATAATTTATATAAAGTTGTCTGAACAAAATAAGTTGATATTGTACAGATAGTCTATCTGTTGTTTGGATACCAGAATACAGTGACTTTATGATAAATGAAGGGATGTTCTTGCGTGGAGGCATAAAATATTTTATTAACGTCATATCTATAATATATTAAATTCCCAAAAAAAACGTACCAATTAGATGGCGAAAGGAAATTATTTGCATCGAGATTGAAAAAATTTGATCATCTATTAATTAATTAAACTAGATATAGCCAAAATCAAATTTATCATCCCTGTCCTTAATGGATTTTGTCATCAATTAATTTGCAATGCACAGAGCTTAAATGTTTTGAATGATGATCATCGCAAACTTTATTAAAAAAATTAGAATGAACTAACCTGGGTTTATTATGGGAAATTTCACTTTTGGCAATGGACGAGTCTTTAATTCTTGGGAAATATGTTGAGAAGGATATATGTATGTAAGCATGTTAAGTAGTTATATAATATAGTCAAGCAGTAGCAGTGGTTTTCAGCAGTCAAGTAAAAGTCGGTCAAGCAGTTTTATAGTCAAGCAGTAATGGCAGTAGTAGTGAAGTCAGGAGTCAGCAGTCGGCAGTTAAAGAGTACGGTCGTGTATATTAACTGGAGCTTGTCTTTTACATGTATGTATATATTATAGAACTATTATAAAATGTAGAATGTTTTAATAAAAGTTTCATAAACTTCTCAAAGACATTAAACTGTTAAAGTTTATTGGAATATCTATTGATCAGGTCTTTCAGGTATGCTAATACATTATTGGTATTATATGCAATACGTAAAGTAGTAAATCTAAAAGGAGAAAAGGTGCCGGTGTGAGAAGGTGTAAATGATTGTTGCAAAAAACAATGAACTCATAGATTGTCTATAATTAATCTGTCGCAGCTTCTTTCCTATATCCAATCCAAACTTTTTCTTTCCGCAAGGACTTCGAATTTATTAGGTTGGGCTACTATAATAGCAATACAGTTTATGTATTTAGTAAGTTCTGTTTAAAATTAGAACAATCAAGCAAAAAATAATTATGATTATTTTTCTTAAGATATAAAAACTTTTACTTGAGCAAAGTATATATTAAATATTTAGTTTTAATTTTATTAGTAATTTCTGATTTTTAATTTATTATTAATAATTAATGTGAAACTATGATCAAGGTTAATTTAAATATACCTACTATACTATACTATACTACACATTATTAAAATTTACAATGAGATTCAAAATTGTTTAATGTGTTATAGTTTGATTTGAGGCATGTTCTATCGAAAAGTCCATAAAAAGAATTTCATCGTTGACTTGCATGTTTTTTATAACATAGATACAACATTTTGTTTACATTTTTTTTTTTGTGATAAAATGTTAACAAAATTATGTTAATCGGTCATTGCAGAACAAAAACTACAAATGTAGAATTTGATAAAAGTAATTTCATACGAAACTGATAAGAAGCGATGAATACGCGTAATAATAGTTTATAAATAATTACCTTCAAACTTTTAAATATTATTTGGATTGCAATTTTTTTTCTTGTTATTAATTTTAATTTGAACTCTTAATTTATTTGTTTTTTCGATTAAATAATAAAAAATATTTACACTTTTTAATCACAACACTTGAACTGATTATTAAATTTGAAGTACTCTTATCGAGCATATTTGTAATGTGTAATTTTATTTACACTCACTTTGGTTATAATTAATATATATTTTATGTAATTTTTTATTTACATCTTGTAATATTGAGTTTGAAATTAATTAATAATAACACTATTTAACAAATTGAAATATTTTAAATTATATTAATTATTATATATTATATTTTATTAATTATTTAAAAATTTAATTATAATTAATTATTAATTATTTTTAATTAGTGATATTAATTAATAATTATTAATTATTTTTAATTAATGTTTATAATTTTTGTAACTAAAATAAAATTTTAATGTTTTATATAAATATGCATATATATTTCTTAATTTGTGTCTAATTAGAATACTTCATTAACTCGTTAACGTAGCTTTTCACTCCGAATAACAAAGCAAATCTGAATGAAATGAAGAATTATAATTAAATTAAAATTAACACCAGTCAACAGCCAGAAGTGGTAAAATTGCCAGTGATAAGGCAGCTTACTTTTTATAATTTTATTGCACCTTTAATCACTTTGTGTAAATAAATATCTTAGAACAATCAAAATAAAAAGAAGCTAATAATTTGAAGAAAGTACATGTGCTCTTAATTCCTTACGATAATGCGTGTTATAGTTGACTAAAAATTATACCCAGTACAAAATAGGTTAAACTGAAAAGTCTTTCAATCAAGTAAATTGAATATATGATAAGAAAAGTTCTCAATCGTTTCGTAATTTACACAATATCAATCTATAGATATATTTCAAAGTTAGTTGAATATGATTGACTGTGAGGCATTTCTTTTCAATATAATACAGGGTTATCCATTTTATATTTCCAAAAGCAAATGTAAATAAAATAGACTTGTGATTGAGATATGGAACAAATTTTCATTTCAACATATTGTTTGAGTATTGTCATAAGGTCTGAAAAACAACATCATTTAAATGCTGTGCTCTATAACAGTGCTTGTTTCTTTTGAGGTGATTTGTCGACACCCAGCTGTTAATAATTTGGACATAACTTGGTGGGTATATATTTTCATAGTATCGATAGTTTGAGAGCTCTCTTCATGATAAACATGATCCTTTGCGTAACTGCGCAAAATAGTATTCAGTAGTGACAAATCGTATGATCTTAGTGATAAAATCCATAAAGCTACTTTTTGTGGATGCAATAGTCTTTTTATAGTTCTTTCACTGCTCCAAATGTCACAGAGGGGCATACCCCTTAAGCGAATGTGCTTTACTCATGAAGAGAATTTGATGAGACCACTTTATTAAACTTAAAATTACTAAATTTAAGTGTGCGTTGTAGTCTGTAATGGACTTAAGATTAATATATAAACTAAACTTTTTCTATTGAAGATATTAAACATTTTTTGTCTAAAGTTTTTTTGTTGGGATTTATTTAACACTCCGTATCTCGGTAATTGTTTAAAATTTTTGATAACAGTCATGACTACGTTATTTCTAAATAGGATGATTTCTGAATAGAAAAATTCTATGTTTGATTATAAGGCAAATGCTTATTGGCGCCTTTTTTTTTTTTTTGATTTTATAAGCAATCTTAAATTTGCACTCATTCCTATTATAAAACTATTTTAATAATTTTTTTATCGGTCGATATTTATTGTCAAAAGAAACAATAGAAACAATTTGATTAAATTCAAATCTTTTAAAATTAATACACCGTAGTCAAGTACAAACGATTGAGATGAAGGTCTCAGTAATAGCAATAAGACGATTAATTGGTATTTTTGTTAATATTCCAATAAAGATCGTCTTACCATCGATCTAAAGAATCCTAAGGAAGGCCGATTTTTATTTGACGTTCAAAAGATATTTATACAAAAAAAAAAAATTCCAAATAATCCATCAAATTTAATTAAATGATGGATAGATTAAAAGTAAAAAGAAATTGAAATAAAGTACGTTTCGTTTGGAAAATATTGCATGAATTTTAAGGGACGAAAACGCTTTCTTCACGATGTGCAAGAACAATTGTTCTGCTTTCGTAATTTCTTGGAGGATTGTCTTTCTTTTTTGTATTTTATTTTGATATTGACACTATATACACCATTTACAAGAAGTTGAAGCACGAAATATATGGATCGACATCTATAGAGAAGCACTAAATAGAGTCAGATTTCAAAGAATTCTTGGGGCCCTGTGCTCCACTGGGGAAAGTGGACAGTAGTAGTAGTTAATAATTTTTTAAGACTGCAATTATTAAAGGTTGAAGTCGTACTCTACCAAATTTTAAGATTTAAATCAGCGTTCATTAGCCAACTGACCCAAAGGCTTACTAGACTTGTATTTTTGAACCTAGATTTTTGTTAATTTATTGTAAAAGTTCATTTACAAATTCACTTGCTGTGTTATATTAAAACGAAATCATAAATTAGTTGTAGAATAATTAAATTAATTAGTTATATTTTTATTATTAATAGTTAAATTTTAACACTATTCTTTTATAGTATTATTTATTATATGATTATATATTAGTCGTTCTTGTGTATTTAAGTTAATCTAGGAACGTAATACGGAGAAAGTCATGCTAATGCTACTCTATGATTCATACAAGGGAGACTGGAAATTTAATATATTGTTCTAATTATTTCCATTGTAATTATATTTTGTTAAAAAAATAATATAAAAAAGAATTTTTGTTGTTGTAGCTCACTATATTTCAAAAAGTCTCCATTGAATACAAAAGTTTCTTGTAAGTAAAGTAGTGACTACCGTAAATTAAATATATTAAATAAATTAAATATAATTAATACATTTCGCTAGAACATCTCTTTACAATTTTATTGGAAAAAACTTTTATGTACAGATCCAAAACATATACACCATATATAGCTTATATAGTATATAGTATGTAAGCTATTCTTTTAAATGGTGTTTACAATATATAAAGAATTAAATTAGCTTATAAAGTTTTATATTAATAAACACAAAATTGATCGAATAACTTAAAATTTAATAATCTGAAAACGAGATTAAATTCAGTCAATTATAATAAACAAATAAACAAACAAATTTCAATTAGTTCCATTCAATTTTTATGAAATATTGCTATAATTCTAAATGAAAGTTTTGTTTATTTTATAAATCAACATCTGTTGTATTTGAGTTGAAACGTCACTCTTAGCTCAAAAGTCTTGCCTAAGTGGTTTCATTAATTATGCAGCTACTTTAAAGATTTGTGAAAAAAATTCATTTGCAAATAGATTTATTCCAATAAAGATATTATTAATTTTAACATAAAAGAAAAATAACTTCGTCATTGTATTATATGTATATGTATAAAAAAATTGGTAGATCAAGTTTTGTTTTATGAGTTTTTCCCACTTAATAGCTCGGGCAAATAAGCCTTTGTCAACGTCTTCTAACATTATTTATACTTTAGATGATGCTCACAATAGCGTTTCAGGTAAGAATTATTGAATTTTAATTAGATAGAAATCTTTTTTTAAAAAAGTAAACAATATATACAGGTTACAAGTATAAATGCCAAATTGAAAGAGAATCGTTAGTTACTACTTCTGACTACCTTGTATCCAGTTAGTTGGCTCAGTTTGTCGGCTCGTCTAAGTCAAAGCGGTTAATAATCGAACGGAGGAAAATATAAATAAAATTAATATACATTTTATTGTATCTAATTGCATTTAAAGTGAAATTGTTTTGTGTGATTAAATTAATTGCGTTTATTTCAATTGAATATTTGCGTGTTTGAAAACTAATAATTTAAAAATGTTTTCAACTAC
>NC_051847.1:188217741-188232034 GCF_002237135.1 Teleopsis dalmanni | reverse complement strand
TTGGCACAGATTTAAGAAATCTGCTGATATTCTTTGTTATGAGTAACGCAAAAAATTTGTTATAGAATTCTATGACATTTTCTTTAACTCAAGACATCCTCTTCAAGACTTCAATCCTCTTCATTATACTCTTCTTTTCTGTTAAGTAGTTTAATTGGTATATTGTTGTGATCACTCCTCGTGTCCAAAGTAAAACACTATCCTTTGTACTTCAAGATTTTTGTCTTTACGAATTTTAAATAATTTACTGAATTTAGTAAACCATCTATTGCATATTTGAAGGGCACTATCGCTATATCGGCATAAATTATCCTAGATAAATAAAGTATATGCACAATATCTACATAACACTTACGAATAATATTGTATTTTTCAAAAGTAACGCATACTTAACATTCATCTTGGAAGTAAAATTTTTCAATACTTTTTATTAACCTTGTCAATTTTAAATTTATTTATATAAAATAAGGAATAAATATTAACGCAATATAACATGTTTACTTGCAAGAAAACACACTTGTAGTTGCAAAATAAGAGTATCTCGTACTTTCGCTACATGCACTTTTCTAAGTAGACTCTTGCGTATAACATTTTATATTTCAACTTCAACATTTTTTTTAAATAAAAGATACTTCTTTGTCTACTAAAGAAGAAGACTTTTTTTTTAATTTTTTGTTATATTTTTTTGGTGAAATTTTCTGCTCAATTGTGCATGCATATGGAGGAGAATATACGCTAGTACGCAACCGATGTTGCATCTGTTTAGTAGCTTATGTATTTGAGATTTTTATTGGTGATGTCTTATTTGCAGTCTAATGCTTACTGTATTTAGGTGTACCCGTGTGTATATATGTAACACTACGCTATATATGAATATATCAGATGAGTGCGCTTGAACAGTACAATAATTCAATTGAGTCAAGTTATCAAAATCGTTTCCATCATTATTGATATTTCTGCCATCAAAAGGTATTTCGACGATATTTTTGCTTTAGCTACAAGAGTACTTTTTGCATAGCTGTATATATATATGTATTTATACATATGTCTACTTATATATACATTTGAATTGGTAAGAGTATATAGTATGTGCATCAGTTTGTATATATTTTTTGAACCAAAAGCATTTATACCAATTGAATTTATTTAAATGAGCTTTGTATTACTGTGCTTTCTAACAAGCGTAGCTTACTTCCTTTCTTATATGACGGTATAAATCTGAAGTAATATAGCAATATATGACTTATAATGTCGTCAATAAAAAATATATGTATTAGATGTGTATATAGGTACATAATATAGATTGGTATGTATTTGTATGTATGCAGGACAGTAAGAATATTCTGGGCGTTTCAATTTTTGCACGCTTAAAATATAAAAGTACAAGCTGTATTCCTTCTTTGTTTTTAGTTTAATGGAAAAGATACGATTTTGTCTTTTATAAATCTTTGCATTTTTCACTGATTCTGTAAAAGCAACAATTTTTTTTTTTTTTATTTTTGTTTTTTATTCAAAATTTATTTTTTTCGTTCTTACATTGTTTTTCAAATAAATCTGATGAATTTGATGATGACGTTGTTGTTGTATAAATATGCAAATTTGCAAGAATATTTGTCAAATTCACGGATTTCAAGGATTTCACAAATAGAAAAGTCAAGTAACAACAACAAAAATCCAACATACAAAGCAAAGGAATTACACTCTAGTAAATCTGATTATACAAATTCGTTTTATTACCTCCCCTTCCTTCCTTCCACACATTTTGTACTTTGTACTCATATAGAAAGTATTTTAAAATATTTAAAATTTTGTTGAAAAGATTTTGTTGCTATTTTTATATCTGAGTTCCGCATTTCTAAAACAATATGTTTGTATTGCACAATTTTATTCGAAAACATACCATAATAAAACGAAATTTTAACAAATCGGTTATTTCGATTGCTTATTAAATATTTTTAATGCAAATAATAATGCATAAAATTCTTCTACAGCTACACCTGGAAATGCACACAATTTAATTTTATGCATAAAAATTATACATTTTCTGGCTCAACAATTCCAAAAAATTCCTGACTCAATTCAATTCATTATAAAATATGCAATGCAATACTATCGATACAATCATTATTACGTTTGAAGTGCAAAACGTATGCGGAGTCTTTGAAATTTTATACGCACGCATAATTGTTGAGCACTCATACGCACTGTAGGCCCAACGCATAACTGCAGCAAATGCCGAGTGCACATGAGTATGCAGCAAATAATTTCAAATGCAAACAAGAAATAATAAAATTTATTTAAATATGTGATATTAAATTATAAAATAGTAAATTCATATTTTTTTAAACAATTTATAATTTTACTCTTGTTTGTTCTGTACAATGCTTACAAATTGCAAATAAATTCGTTGCGATTTTAATGCAATAAAAACGCAGACTTTAGGGAAAAAAGCGTACATTAATGTACAATAAATAAAAGGAATTGGCATTAAATATTTAAAACAAAAATGAAAGCGTTCACTGTGCAAGCAGAAGAGTGGCATGCCTCACCACAGGAGTATCTCATTACAAAGGCAACATGTCGAAATTATTTTGCATGTGACAAGTGAAACTGCAGCTGCAGTATTTGTCGCATACATGCATTTATGTTGCACAGCAGTTTGCATTAGGATGTGTGGTATGGCTATGCATACACTTCCAATACTCAACTGAAAATTGCCAACGGATTCCTATATAGGCACGCACATACCACATCTGCACACTCACAATTTAAATGTTGTGAATTACAATTAATTACATTTTAATGACGCTTGCTTAATTCATGGCTTACAATTACAATTACAATTAAAATAATTTTAATTTGGTTTTTTGTTTTCATTCTCATGACTGTTCTTCTCTTTAGTTATGTTGTTGCACACAAAAAAACAATTGCGAATATAAATTCACTTATTTAAATAGGCATTTATGCAACTGAGCAGGGTTTCCGTTTCCACATTTGTCTACTCTTTAAAATGGTAATGGCTTAATATGACGGAATGTGTGATAAAAATGCAACAGGCAAGTTAATTGTTCAGCTTTAGGTTTATAATACGTGAACTAAGTAATTTTATTCATTATTTGAATAAAATATTTGTTACAAAGTTTATGGTAACACTTCAACCGGTAGTATATGAATTCTGACTTCCCAAACACAAAGTAATTTAAAAGTTTTATTTTTTTCAAGCCTGTCCCTTGCAAATAAATTATATACGAACTATAAAATAATTAAGAAGTTCGAATATTTCCTAAGACCACTGTTGATGTGAACTTGGCAATACACGAAGTAGCGTTGTATGGTCAACCAAATTTCAGTGAATTAAATAAAATTTTTGTTGTTGTCTCTTCTTTGCTATTCGAATCGGTCATTTTTGATTTTAATAAATTACCTTAATGTTTGTTCTTGACCTTTTTTTGCTATTAGACACCTTCTAATTTTTAAAATAGCTTCTTTTCGTCATAAAGACGTGTCACTCTTGGCAATAAAAATTTAACATTAAAAAGTTTTATTTTAAACAATTTTAGGAAAAGTAAAATATTTAAATATACGATGGAACAAAGTGTTCGGCTTTTAAGCATTATTAAGATTAATAAAAATCTCAAAAACTAGAACAAAAATATACTTTACATATTACAAAAAGTACCAGACTCCGACCCATACTCTGAGAACAAACGGTACTTGATACAGCAAAAAAGCTACTTGACTTCAAACTACCGAATAACGTCTTTTTTGATGAAGAACTGTCTCCAAATTATCAAGACATAACCACCCAGATGATTCAGTTATTTTAAAATATAAGTTAGAAGAAAATTATATACTGCATTAGTATATAAATTATACTAACCATTACTACGAGCTAGCAATGGCTCACATTGCTGGCTCCAAAGTTTTGTTTTATATAAGTGCAAAATTTTAAGTGTTAGAAATAATTCTAAAAATTTTTTACTGGAATAATTGTAATACCCATATATCCACGTTTGAGCTTTCGGCTACTCGTCAAAATTGAATACCAGAATTGAAATGTAATAAATTGCTACTAAAGGCGCAAATTCTGACATTTATTAGTGGACAACACTGCTTTGCCTAATTACAAAAGCACAAATAGCCAAATAGCAAATAGCCAATTACAAATGAGAGCCGTCTCATGCCGATATTTGAACCGACATTTTGTTTTTTTTTTCTCACTCTCAATTTTATAATTTGCTTCGAAAACAACAACAATTCTGCTCATGACGTGCCCGTGAGACTCTACATAATATGGCTCTTAGTCTCCCAAGTGTGACAGGATCTAAACTAAAAAAATTGCGTTACTAGATATACTTGTATCTAGTAACGCAATATTATATATTTATATAAATATAGCTATATATATTATATATATATTTTTTTTTTCTTAATTATGTATATATTATATACATATAATATACATATATATATATATATATTATATATATTATATAGATATATATATATATATATTTAAAAAAAGTAGAATAACACGTATTATAATTAAATGATTAATAGATCTCATAATACAAAGAGTTAAATGTAATAGTTTTACATATAATATTAAATGCAAAATGATTTAGCTGACAAAAAATACTACAGCTATACATATATACAGTTCCAAGACCCAGCAAATGTAGTACCATAAACTTTCTTAGAGCAAAGATATTTATGAATGATGGGTAAATGGACTGCACTTAATCTCTACTATTAAGATTTTGGCAAATTTGTTTAACATATATATACCGATATCTATCAAAATTCAGCAAAAACTTTATTGGAAATAAACTCAACTAATTGAAGTTGACTTTAACTTTCATTCTTTAACATTCTCAACCATTTATATTATTACGATTTGGTTTGAAATTAAAAACAGTACAGCAACTTACTTATTAAAGGAAAGAGTAATGCTAAGGTGTTGGCTTCTTTAAAATTAAATGGAAGCAGGACCAAAAACAATGCTCATAAATACCGAATGCTGCCTGAACACACCTGTCGAATGTCAGGTATGCGATGGTGAAAAACGCAACAAAAGTAATAAAATCGGACCGTACGCACGTCATTTCTACCATTTATTCATGATAAAACATGCACAACGTAACGAAAACTACAACAAAAATAAAATAAAAAATAAATTTCATTGCTGTAAATGCGACGTACGTAGAGGAATGTAATGTAAAGAACCAAAGAAGAACGTAAATGAAACAGCAAAACGTGGTTCGAAAGCGGTATGAGGACGGCGTTAGTACGGACGTCAATGAGGTCGCAATTAATTTGGAATTTATGCCGATGAGTGCTTAATAATAACAACTACAACAACAAGAACATCAACAGTAAATGATAATATAATTTCAGTATAATAAAATGAAAATCGTTAGCAAGAAGAATTGAAAATATATTTTACATTTCCTGTTCCGTATGGCCCATACGTAGCCGAACGGAAACGGAAACAAGTTGTGTATTGCACACATCCCCACTGGTCATATTGACATGGACTATGTAATTTATTTGCAAATTATTATTAAAATGTTTTTTGGTAGTGTATTTATATACTAAGTTTTTTTTTTTTAAATGCTTTGAACTCTGCTCCATAAAAAGCAACAAATACTCGTATACCAAATACCAAAGTCCAAAGCCCGTACTTTTTTGCTCGTACATAAATCACAGCTGCCCTACGTACCTGAACTTCGTACTCAGCCGGCAGGGACAGGCAGCAAGACAGTTGCTCCTGGCTAGCATATGTCAGCTGTTCATTTCACCTTTTTGGCATTTAACGTTTCCCGGACTGTGCACATTCAAAGCCCTAAATGATTATCAGAATTCGTTAATTTCGGAGTGGATTTCACATTTGTGCACGTAATTTATGGCGCCTTAACACATTTAATGCGCTATCATGGACGCACCTTTTTAAACTTCGAAAGTAGCTCTTCATTAATTTTTAATTTAGATTAAAATTTTCAAAATTTTCACTCCTCTATGACTTCATAAGATAAGTATTTTATGCTGTTGCATAGAAAAGTTTATGCGTTTATTTAAAATTCCTTCTGAAGATTTATTGTATTTCAATTTAAAATTCCAAAACTTTTTAGTTAAGCGGTAGGAAAATTTTATTAATAAATTTATTTCTTACTGGAACTTGAAGCTTCTTAGAAGATGGGATACAACATATAAATTCTTAAAAAAAAAAGCTATAAGCTACATACTTCTCTCATTTCCATGAATTAAAAACTTAGTGATTATAAATGCATATATCTATATACATATATTCCATTTTACAGTCTGATAAAATTCTTACATGATTCAACAATTGAGAAGATTTGTAACTCTTTCTCTTTTCACTCAATCTTTTTAAACTATGACTATAAATAATTAAAAACTGATATTGGTAAAGACAAAGATTGCTGAAGTACTACGTCTCTTACAGAATTTTTATTCAGTGAGTTTAATTCATATTTGCACAGGTTAGAATGGACTATCTAAATAAGTGCACCTAATTTAAATAATGAAAAGGAATTCTTCTTTTTCTGCTTCATGTAACTCTTCTTCTTCATTTTCGTCTTGTTTTCCCTCCCTCTTTTGTTTCTTAATTTTCCTCTTCTTCTTCTTTACATTTTTCCTATTCTGTTTTTTTCATCTTTTCTTCTTTCATCTTCTTTTCTTTCACTTTTTCTTCTTCTTCTTTATATACTTATTCTTCTTCGTCATAAAGTTATTCTTCTTCTTCTCTTTCTTCTGGTTTGTTAGCCTAACAGCTCTGGGTGTGGATTAGTGCTTCCACAACCAAGTCTTTCTCCTTTTCTTGCATATACTCCTTTCTGTTTTTTGATTAATTTAATGCCGTGCTTTCAGCATTTTTGCTGAATTGAACTTGAAATCAATCGTATGAAAGTATGATTTAATCGATGATTTTTTTATATAACACGAATCAGAAAATATCATCTACATAGTCGTCAATCCTAACCATAGCACCATTTTTTTTTAGTATCATCCTCCTTTGAACTGGGCTGCGTACATGAAACATTATCGTATATGATGTGCGGTTCATACTCTGTTAGGTTCACTTGACTTCTTATCGTTCCATTTCAGCAAAAAATTCTGGATAGTCCTACCAATTTTTTTTAACTGTTTATATTTTATATAAATTACTTAAAATAGTTTTGTAGTTAATCACTGGATCCTTAGTGATAATTTGATTTTTTATATATTAGTTTTGATTGAAGTTTCTCCATAATTTCATCCATTTTGCGAGGAGTGGTTAACCAGAATGAGAAATATATTTAAATATCTATAACAAAACAAACCATGGATTTACACGAGTACTGTTAGTATTTCGTAGCAATTAGTTGTAGTATTGTATCTTCACCTTAAGCAACATAGATATTTCGAATAACGATACTATACTTTTTCCTTTGTCTTAAAAATATATTGTAATATTTACAAAAACTCTTTCCAAAATATATTAGCTAGCACATCAAATCCAAAACATATTGAAAATGGTACATACTGATTTAATGTTGTTGTAGTTCAAACTCAAGCAAACAAAAAAACGCCGAATACTTTTCTATCAGCCTGTAATCTATCAAGCTATAGTCTATTAAACAAATAAAAATTTTTAGATGCAACACACCATTTCGATATTATTGCAGCTAAAATTTAGACTAACCGAAAAATGCCGAATACTTTTTGCCCAAACTCATATATCTTATGTATTGAAATTTAACTAAAATCTCATTAGTGGAATTACTGTGCATTTTATTGATAATAAATTAATTCTACTTCAAGTAGTAAATACTTATTGCAATTAAAATGATAGTATAATAGTACAACATTGTCATGCTGACAAAATAATACGCAATTATCTATCTTAACGTGAATTCATATTGATTCACTTTACCGTATAATACAATGAATACAATAATAATTGTTCCTGCCATGCTTATTCAATTAAATGGCAAACTCAATTTCAAAATCGCATTTATCATCCCATTAGAGCAAAATCAGGATTCCTTGCACAATGTAATTTCAATGAAGTATTTCATAGTATAGAGTAGAAGACACAAGAACCATAGATACTACAGTTGGAATCCATATATTAAGTTTCTCCCACAATAGTGAATATTTCCCATTATAAGCCTGAGCACACAATGAAAACTAAAAACTTAAACTCCACCAAACCAATTGTCAGTGAAACGCACTATATATAGATATACATGGAAAATGAGTACTACAAGATATATATATATGTGTGTGTGTGTATGTATGTATGTCTGTATGTGTATAAATTATGTAGTAGAATAGTATTAAGTAGGAGAAAAAAAACATTAAGTTGACTTTAATCTAAAAGCACAATGCACACTCGCACTGACGAGGAAAGTACAGGGAGGACGAAATAATAACCATAGTTACAAGAATTGTGGAACATAATAACGTAGAGACGAGTAACTACTAAGAAGGATGGCAGTAATGTGAAAGAAAGAAAAATATTGCATAATAAAAATGGTTGAAAAATCAAGAGATTACTGCAAGGACAATAAGTGCCATACTCCAATAATAATGTTGGCTGCTGTTAAAACGTTGACAAAGACGACTACGCTGGCAGCGTCAGACATTATTGCCACGAATATGATTAATGCATACAATATCTACGACCAACATCACGGGCTAAGCCAACTTAAGTTGCCCAGTAGCGGAATGCATGCTGCAAAGGACACAATGAATGTCGACTCTAAATAAGCCACGCTTATGTAAGTTATCCCAATCGAGCTGACAATACACTGCTAGTCAATGTCACATCATATGGACTTTGTGCAAATTAGCTGGTAAAGTCATTTTAAGTCCTAACAAAATACTTTAGGAGATTTGAAAAACTAGTGGTATGTACATTAGAATAAATATTTTTTTTACCCATAATTCTCATAAATTATTTAAAACTTTATTTAAAATTTTTCTGCCGCTTTGCTGCACTTCTCGTCGTTCTATGCCTGAAATTTCTACACAATTTTGTTAATAATGCAATGTGACTAACGATTGTAAGCGATTGGCTGTTTGGCTCTTCGGCTGTATGCCGCCGTTCTGATTACTTTATAATCGCATTAGCGCAGTGCATCGGAAGAATTTTCATCTTGGAAAATTTGCGTTCAAAGGCATTTCATTGCTCTTGAATTCTTGATCCTATCAAGTAAATTGAATTTGGCATTTAAAAAAGTTTTTCTCCTCATACCGCATAATTTCAATTTTAACTCTCCTCTCTATTTATGCAATTTATCCTTTAGAATTTATTTTAATTTATTTTAAATTCTTTCCACATTTTTTTACACTTTTTACACTTTCCACCAAGCTTCCAGCAAGCATTTCAACCAAATCATATCGATTGCAGTGCAAGGATATATATGCGCCTAAAGTGTTTCAACTTTTGCAATTTGTGGTTTTGGAAAGTTCCTTTCTTCTACTTCTTTCACTTCTTTCACTTCTTTCACTTATTCCCTGCTGCTCCCATTGCTCTTCTTCTTCTTCTGCTTCTACTTTCTTCACAAAGATTTATGAGCCAAGTTAAGCATCTTCAGCGTACTTATTTCGATAATTCTTGAATGTCTGATTTTTGCATTCTCGAAAAGTGGCACGTGGCGTCATTAAAAGTTTATATCACTGCACACAAATTATGTTTGGTTTGTTGATTTCATTCAATATTATTTCGCAAAATAAAAAATATAATAAAAATAAAAAGAATAAAAAACTAAAAGAAAACTTTTATATTCAAACTCAATTTTGAGACAATTTAAACTTTCAATTGATTTCACTTGCAGGCTTACAAACTGAGAAACTTGACAAAATTCCATTTAATTCGAAAATGGCTAACAATGTCATCGCAATTTTTATTTATGATTTTATTTCAACTATAGTTTTATGAAATCTCTTATAACAAGATAATAAGAAGACTGCAAAACATAAACAGAAATGTAGTAAAGGAAGGACTTCATCTGCTAAAGTGTCACTTCATAAGAACTCGCAGGAATTAAATAAATTATAAGTACCTGGAAATCCAAGGCCCTTATACTATATCAGCAAATTTGTCACTTGTAGGTGAAAATTGACGCGCAACAAAAAAATGAATCCCCATCACCAATGTTAAAACTTCAGGGATTTGACCAATTGATGATAAACTATAGAAAACAAAAAAAAAACTAAAATAAACTGACACAAAAATGGTTACTGGTAATCAATATATAGAAATCTTAATGACAATAAGAAAATAGTTAAATAGAAAAGAGGATAAAGACCAGAGGAGAGAGCATAAAAGCATATTTACAAGGTCCAGCCCCACCTAAAGCTTTTCCACAAAAGATTATGGAACAAACCAATCCATTTTTAATGTTAATTTTTTCATGCCGAGAGTTTCGCGTTGTTTATGACGTAAAGAAACTATTTAAAAAGTTAGAAGGTGTCTAATAGCAAAGAAAGGACAAGAACAAAAATTCAGTTAATTTATTGAAATTTGGCTGACCATATAACGCTGTTTCGAGTATTGCCAAGTACTCATCATTAGTGGTCTTAGGAAATATTCAAATTTCTTTTTAATTAGTTTATAGTCTGTATTATTTGGACTGCAAATGCTGGGCTTAGAATTCTTGTCTGTCAAATTAGAAGTGACAGGCTTTTACTCCATACCTTGTAATCCTTTTTTAATTCTACAACAAGAATTAATGTTAAAATTACTGTTCTTTCAAGTTAGTATATTTAAATTTATTAGCTCCCTTCTGAGATCGAGACTTTGAATTTGCAAAGCGGGAACTAGCAAATAAGGAATTCCCGTCTATTACAAAATGAAAAAATAAAACATACCTATTATAACTCAAAAACTCGCCTTTTAAGAATTCTAAGCAAGACAAGGCAATTTACAGATCCAACTATCAATCGCTTAAAAAAAGTATCACTATATCGCACGATAGAGAGATTGCAGCAAAAACAAAGAAGAAATAAAGTAACCAATTAGCTCTACTCGAAAATTAATAATTGGTAGGTGGGAACTAACAAAAAAAGAATTTCCATCCATAACAAAAAGAGAAAAAAAGATGATTTATGACTCAAAATATGTCTTTTAATAATTCTAAACGAAGGTAAAGCCATTTACAGATCAAACTACCATCCGCATAGACGATAGGAAGACTACGACAAAAACGAAGAAGCAATAAACGAAGAAACTAAGCGGCAACTAAGAAAATAGGAGGACTTCCAAATCTTCAACAAAAAGAGGGGAGATGGGGTATTACGTCTTTTGAGAATCTTAAGCGTTGACACAGCGATTGCAGCTGAAACTACCACCTACTTAAATTATATATCTTTGCCTTAAACAGAATCAGAGGCGCCTTTAAAAATGAATAGATTAAAAAGTAAGTAGTTTTAAAATGATTACTTCTATCCTATAATCGAGTATTTGAAGTTAATATAAAGGATGTCCAAAATAGACATCCTATCTTAAGCAAAACGGGTATAGAAGTGCATAAGATTTTTTTGTAAGTATGAATGCAAGTAAATTTTTGCTCATTATCAAATGCACAATATTAAAATATATATATGTTGATATATGTATATATCATATATTGTCATTATTTTAATATCAAATAGATATTTACAAAACATTTATTATTTTTTAAAAAAGTTTTAGATACAAATTCCATTCAATAACAGAATGCAAAGTATTTGAAACATTCTTCTTCAAGATATCTAATATCTAAACAGCTCACATATTTGTTTATGCTTGTAATATTAATAGTCATAAATATTAGAGTAAATAAAAATAAAAATATCTTAAGCTCACGTATTACACACTACAGAAAAAATAAAACGAATAAGTTTAAAGAATACCAAAGTAAACTATCTCAAAACACACTGCAAGTCTAAGTTTTTTAGCGCATTTACGACTAATTCCCGCAACGTCATTACCAAAATACCTCATTAATGCCTAAAAGCCAAGAACGCGCCCTCACATCACTAGTAAACCTTAAAGCTTCTTACGGTGCGTATGCTTTTGCGGGCATGCATTACATCGCTCCACACACACACAGATACTGACGATGTAGTAATGTGAGTGCGCCCAAGTGTATGCTATGCTTAATTTCTAAGACAAATTATGACAGCATTTAAGCCACGTTGCTACTTTAAATAAGTAATTCGGATGCTTGCAGAGACTATGAGTCCCTATAGGAGGTAGTACGCACTTCCTGTTTTTCGTGTGCAAGACAAAAAGATAAGCATGACTTAAGTCTTACGTACATGTATTTCTTCTGTGCTTTTGGCGATATACACACACGTGTAAATGTGTGCTGAGGCGTAAAGTCAACAATAAACTTCATCATCCCAATTTGCTTACTTATGTTGTTGACTTAAGTGAACGTTTCGAATTTTCGCGCCATAGTTTTCAATATTGTTGCACTATTGAGAAATATTAAGAATAAAATTCGCCATTCAAAGTTTAACAGCAGTAGACAGTAGTATCACTGAGTTATATATGTTATATTAATATTGTATTGTAGATTGTAGATTTTTAATAAATATATCATTTATTTCATTTCACTTATTTTTTTATTTTTATTAATGCTTAAAATCACTAATAATCGGAGGATATGCTTATGAAAACTTTTCCAATTTTTTAATGTCATTCCAGTCCAAGTCAAGTTGTGAGAGCTCTTCACGATACTGTTCCTTTAGTCACTAATACTAAAAAGAGCTACATTATCCTGGGCTATATTCAACCACTAATATTAAGAATGCTTGGCTAATATTTAGTGGAGACATCCTTAACTATATTATCTAGCACAGATTTATTCATTTGTAAACTATAGGTGAGTCATATTACACGTTTTTACTTATATTTTCTACTTTAGAATGTATACCTATGCTATTCTCATATATATCTATAATATTGTTTTTCATCCAGTTTATTTCCTGTATAGCAATTGGATCCAATTTTTACTTGTAATGCCCTATAAAATAATAAGTTCCTTCTCTACTGCCTTTTGGAAAGAGTCTTCACAAGTTATATGTTCTAAAAATTATATTCTTTAAAATAATGTCGTCATTGCTAATTATGCGAAGCACGGGGTTCTGTCTAATATAAAGTTCTTGACTTTAAAGAAACTAAATTTGAAATTTTACTAATTATATTGAAATCTATTTTCGAATTAGGTTCCTGTAATAAATCAACTTTATCAAAGAACTTTCAATAGGTCTTCACAAAAACACTTTAACTACTGCAAGGCGAGAACCAACATCTGACCTACTTTAATTTATTTTCTTTTTACAAGACTTCTTTTTAAAATTTTTCTTAACTTTTATATAAGGTAGAACTTTTGACAGATGATCTCGTAGGTCACCGCGACCTGCCATCCAATCTTAACAAAATGCACAGAACACAAAATGGTGCCATCCGAAACACAGAATGCTAACTCTGTTTGAAAATAGATAAGGTGAGATGAATCACATTCTGCATGATTGTCTGATTTTGATAGGGGTCTGAAGGAGATTACTAAGCATATAGTTTTTATTCCCATTTGATGCTATGAAATCATCAAAGGATGACATTTTAGCCTTCATTTTAAGGTTTAGTATCTTCTGATCCATTGGGATCTGTTAACAGCGCAAAAATTCAGTCATTGTTGGAGTGTTCCACTGCGATGAAATCAGTACCCCGTTGCTTCTTATTATTTATTGTAATAGTTTGTAATGCTTAGACTGTTTCCATTGAGTAAAAAATTTTCCACTTCTTTTTGTACACAGAGAAAATATATCTTAATATTGGAAATGTTTATAGACATGATTTCCATAAAAATGTTTAAAATAATAATGTTTGCTGGTGTTGGATAGTACATTTTCACATTCATGTTTTGATCATATTTATTATTTTCAGCCAATATTTTTAATCAATTTTGGAGGTTACTCATAAAACATTTTGTAACAATTTTTTTTATAGCAGTTACTTATTTTGTGTTGTATTATCTTAACAGTCAGGTTAGATGGACTGTACCCAGGTCAGCCTTGTTCCACGTAGAAATCTTCCAAGGCCATGTATCTCCTTGAGTATTGTCCTCACAGTCTAGTTAGGTGGACTTTACCCAGGTCAGCCTTGTTCTAGAAAAAATCTCCCAAGACAAGGTGACACATCTGCTTGGCTGAATTCCCAATGTTAAATTCAAGCAATAGCATAGCATATGCTGTGTTCTTCCTGTCATGCAGCTTCCACAGAAGTCTCTTATAG
>NC_051847.1:188188394-188217641 GCF_002237135.1 Teleopsis dalmanni | reverse complement strand
CAATCTTCTAACTCATACCCTCTACCGCCTTCCGCCTTCGGCCTTCGATCTACTCAAACGTTTTGAATCATTTAATCCTATTTGAGTGTGGCACTTACACAAATTCCAAAATGATGCAATCCAAATTAAACGAAACGAAACGCAACGCAACGAAAATTTTAAAATCCCAATCCAACACGAAATCCCAATCCATAAAATTTACTAAAATATTTGATTTACATTTATGCTGTCGTCTATTATTATTATTACTTTTATTATTATTATTTTTATTCTATTAAAAACTTTCTACGAACTTAAGTATAAAATCTCCATGTGCATGCATAGGCACTTTAGGCTGCATGCGAATGCATCTAAGCATGAATATTATTACTCATGCCTATCATCCATGTCGATTTATCTGAATATCCTCACATACCATATCTACTTGCATTTATACTTGCGCAGCTATACATACATACATACATGCACATTAAAGTGATTAAGTTTTGTGTACGTAGAACTTATGTAGAAATTAGATTTTTACCAGATATATGAGTAGTTGCTGTTAATGCGGCTGTTGTTGCTGTTGGTGTTGTTGGTATTAATGTTGTTGGTGTTGTTGTTGGTGTTGTTGTTGGTGTAGCTGTTGTTGGTGTTGATGTTATTGGTGTTGCTGTTAGTGTAGTTGTTGTTGTTAGTGCTATTGTTGTGGTTGCTGTTGCTGTTATTGTTATTGTTAATGTTGTTGTTAATAGTGTTGCTAAAGTGATTGATGTTGTTGCAACTGTTGTTGATGTGGTTGTTGTTGATACTATCGTTGTTGCTATTGTTGTTTTTATTGTAATTGCAATCCTTATTGTAGTTGTTGTTGCTGATGCTGTCGTGGATATGGTTATTGGTGACGTGGTTGTTGTCGTTGAAGATACTGTTGTTGTTGCTGTTAATACTATCATTGTTGTTGTTGATGTAGTTGCTGTTGCTGATACTATCGTTGATATGATTGTTGTTGATGATAGAGTTGTTGCTGATGATGTTGTTGTTATTGCTGTTGTCATGCTAGGTGAATTTATCATTGTTCTTGATGTGCTTTTTGTTGTTTTTGTTTTGTTATAGCTAAAATAACGATTACTGCTGTTCATATGATTGTTGTTGTTATTGTTGTAGTAGTTGCATCTTCTGTGAGTTGTTAAAATTGCTGCTATTTTAGTGTTGTTTTAGAGAGTAAATTGCAGTTGAATGCAAACAAAAGCAATAGAAAGTTTTTACTACTCATAATCATCCGAAAAACTATTATACAATTAATTTTTATTTTATTTAAAAAAAATAATTTTAAGTGTTTTTTATTTGCAAAGCAATTATATTAATTCTTGCAAATATTTTCTTATCGATAAGCACACCGAGTATGGAACTCGAATAATTTTGGTAAGCAAAGTTGAAAGGATTTTTGATTTTTAACAGACCATGAAAATCATTTGCATAGAGATTTTATGAAGTGAAGCAAACATAATTTAATCAGATTATGATATATGAGGTAAAGTTATAGAATTTATATTGCAGAGATTAATAATATTTTAGTGCTTAAAGTTGTGTAAAATATTACAAATTATAATTATAGTTTATGCTTGTTTGATTCAAACATTTTGTGTCTTTGCACTTCCAATTGTTTTTGTACGATGTCACACTTAAAATTTTCAAGAAGTCGTATCCGCTCTACTCTATATGGTAGAGATATTCAATGTTAAGCAGTTGAATATTGAAGCTTTTATCAACCGACAGCAAATTATTAGTTGGATGTCAAATATTTATCTCTTGTTGATTTCCCCTTCAAAAATCTTCGTCACGAGTACTTTGACTGTATCCATCATTTTCCATTGAAATGATCTTTTTTTTCTAATTTTACTCTATTCCCATAATATATGGTAGAGCTGTTCAATGTTAAGCAGTTGAATATTGAAGCTTTTTTCAACCGACAACAAATTATTAGTTGGATGTCGAATATTTATCTCTTGTCGATTTCCACTTCAAAAATCTTCGTCACGAGTACTTTGACTGTATCCATCATTTTCCATTGAAAAGATCTTTTTTTTTGTAATTTTAACTTCGATGCGAGGTGCTCGTATTGAAGTACCTTTTACAAGCTAGACGATTTTTGACAAAACTCATCCTTCGGTTTGCTAAATGAACCAAAATGTTCACCCGGTTTGCTTGAAATTTCATATAAGCTGTTTAGCTAAAGTGAAAAGACCCGTATATTAGGAAAACGAATCTGTGTTTGGGAAAAACTATTAAAATTTATTTTTAAGAGATGCCAACCGATAATGAATAAATGAGAACTTACAACTTATATCAATTTTCTAATGACCATATCTCAAGCTCTATAAATGACGTAGACTTCAATTTTTTTTTGCAGTGTTTTGATATTTGATTGAACATTGTAGATAAAAAGCAAGCTACTAATATTAAATTAAAATAATTTAATTTTAAAAGTCTTATATTTAAAGAGAGGTGTTTAAATCGGAGTGGCAGTATTAATCTTCCCCAAAAAAAATTTTGTTAAAAAAGCGAAAAGGTCTAAATTGAAATTGCCGTATAATTATATTATATTATTGAATGTATATATATATATGTATATACGATATTTTTATATATACATAAATACAAAAAATATAAACATATTTTTTGCAAATTTATTTATTATGCATATTCCTTTAGCATATTTATTATGCTAAAGGAATTTTTAAAGAAAAAAAAATCACATTTTTAAAAACAAATTTATGATCCATAAATATTATCATAAATATACATAAAAAAACTAGTATATAGTATATATGCATGTTTACAAAATACTAATTTTGTACATATATACGAGTATGTATAAACTACAAAATCATCATAATTTATCTAAAGAATTTCCTTTTACCACAATTAATTCATTATTTACATATTTCGGTCCATTGTATTTAATGAATAGTATTTTACAATTAGAAAAATTTTTTATGCTATAAAATTAATTACCTGTTATTTAATTATTCGAAGCGTGTAATAATCTTTTAATTACAATTTATGTTTACAGCAATTTGCTAAAATAAAAATAAAAATATTTTATTATTATTTCTAGTTAAGACAATAGAAAATTTATAGAAAATAATATAAATGGAGCTTATATTTAAATTAATTTAATTTAACTGGCTTTGAGATTACGAAGTGTTGATAACAAAAGCGTTTTGAGATTGATTATTTTAAATTATTTAAATCAAATCAATAATTATTCCCTAAGAGGGTAATCCACATTCATCGTATAATCGAAAATGAGAGACGGATGACATATGTTAGATATGCTATCCTTTTATAACTATTGTGTGCAACGGAAGTTATAAAATAAACTGAAAAATATATTATGAAACAATTTATATCAATACTAATATATACTAAATACCTGGTCTGAAAAAGTCGTATTTACTTTTGACTCCATGTTATACACATTTTATGGAGATAGCTATGGTCACATTGGGCACAACATAGTTGTTGTTTCCACCATATATTTTAATTTTATAAGGGATCAGATATTATAATCATCAGAGAAATCAAACTTTGATCATAATAACAAGGCTTTCTGTGTCTCATCATATTCATCAAAGCAGTATTGTGTAGAAGTAAATATGCATGTATATATCTATATATACAGACCTATTATGTGCACTTTATAAACTTATCAAACATTGACACTTGTCAAAATTGACTGCTGTAAAGGTTTTGGTATTCTGTGACATAAATAAAAAGCTCTTTTCCTTGTTAGTTGTCAATACTACAAATGCTGTTAACAACCATAAAAATATTAAATTTTTCAGTATCTAACTAACCTTTTAAATGTAAGTAACTTTTGACATAATGCACTCATGACAATATAGTTTACAGTTTGAGAAACTTTATCCAATTACTGTTCAGGTAAGATATAATCTACTTTTGACCAACGTTATCCTTTGTCAAACTGCTTAAATTTCAAAGACTAAAAAGCAGAGAATATGGAGAGTTTCTGTCAGTTGGAGAGCTTAAGGTAGAAGATTGAATATTTCTTTCACTGACTGTAGCTAAAATATTCAAAGAACTTAAAAATGAATGGATCTATAGCAAGACTAAAGTCTTGTTTTTATCAAAATACACTGTTGAAGAGAATGCCTCGAAGAGAATAACTTAAAGATAATATATTGAAGAGAGTATCTTGAAAAGAGTATCTCGAAAAGAGTATCTTGGAGATAGTATCTTCTAGAGAATATCTTGAAGAGGACATCCTAAAGAGAATATCCTGAAGAGGGTACTTGAAGAAAGTATTTTAAAGAGAGTGTCTGAAAAAAAGTATCTTGAATCTGTTTAGAATTTCGAAATTGCTATAACACGTTTGATATTTGTATAAAATTGTAAATTTGAATTTCAATTTGAACTGAATTAATGGCTGAAATAATGGAAATTTTAGAACATCTGTTATATGCATAACTGGCTGCCTTAAAAACGCGAAGTACACGTTTTGATTTGCAACATTTAGAAGAGAGATTCCAAGAAAAAATTGCTAAGGTTATAGCAAAAGTTTAATACCAACTAGAAACAAGAAGCTTAACCAGAATTGATGAGGCAGTGAGGTCGTCATTAGTACCTGCTTAATGAATCTAACCATAAGTTGGAGCTGCATTATAGATGTTTCTTAATAATATCTTATCAAGGTTAGATATTCAATTCTGGAATTTAACATCAGTTAGCTCTAATCTAAGCTAAATTAGTTCAATTTAATATGATTCTGTTTCCGAATCCAAGGAACATCTCTCTTTTAATTTCAAATATAATTGTGATTACGTTAATTTTTATAAAAAAAGTTTGTTAATATAATGTAATCACAAAATTAAATATTAATTAAAACAATTGCTTGATATTTAATCATTATCCATTACAAAGTTTCAAAACTTCAAAATATTTCACCCATCCTTCATATATGTGTACTGGAGCTTCAAGCACATTGCTTGACTCTATAACGAAAATTCCTTAAAGGTATTTAGACCAACACATGTGTACTCCAAGCAACTCGAAAAATTCAAAAAGAAAATATTTATACTTTAAACGAATTTTTCATAAAGTGAAAATGAAAATGAAAAGGAAACGTAAGAGGTAAAAGTATAGAAGTATAGAAGGAACTCTACATAGTTAATCAAATAAAAGTATGCTTAGGTATCCTACCGGAAGTGCTTATCAAAACTTTTGCTATGATGCTAAAACTGAATGAATACCCACCGTCACAGCCGAAGTAACTTCGCAGCTGTAATGTAAACAGAAAAAAAAAGAAAATCAACTAAATTTTGTGACAGTCAAAGCAAAAGTTTTCATCAAAATATCTCCAAAAAAGTCAAACTTTACTTTTCATTTTCCAAAATTTTTTTTTTAATTTTTCCCCAAAAAAAAAAACATATCTGCCATATCTGTAAACTGCCTGAATATGCTTCAGTTGTGAGTATGTGTATCTATATCTGCATATGTATCCATATCTGTGCAACAGCTGTTTTGGTGAGCTGAAATATGTGTAAAATCAACACTGGTGAACAAATTTTATGCACACAAATTTGTGGTTTAGCATAATTAGCCGGCAGTGCAATGTGAATTTCAATTTGACTTTCGTTCTTAAATAAAAATATAAAGTTTGGGTTGCTGCGAAATTAATATTTACCTGCGCATAATTCAGTAAATAAATTCGAAAAATATTTGATTTATAACTCTCGTCCTTTTTCGGGAAGCCACTTGCGTAATTTATTTTTAAAAATTTCAATGAAAAAAGCAAAATTATTTTAAAAAAACTTAATTCAAAACTTTCCTCACCTAAAATGCGAAATGCAAATTTTTTGCTATTACAAAAATTTATTTGATTATTTAAAAAACATTAGTGCAAATGAGTTTTCAGTTACATTTGATTAAAATTTTTAGAATAAATTTTTTTTTGTAAAAACTAAACAAAATATTTCATTTTATGTTATATAAAAGTTTCAATTTTTTATATATATTTAAAAGTTTTATTTAAAAATATTAAAAACTTTATATAATTACTTTTTAAGTGAAATGAATTGGTGTTTCAGTTCAGTGCTTTGATATAAAATAACTAGAAATTAATAATTAAAATAAACTAATTAAAAATTTTATTTATCAACATTTCATTATTAACATTTTATCTGAATTTTTCAGATAAAATTAATTTTCATGCTTGAAGGATAAAATAAAGTTACTTATAAAGCTGAAGAGTGATGATAAAAAACACAGAAATATATAAACTGAAATATACAATAAAAATTAACTAGAAAAGTAATATTGTAAACCCATAGCATTCCATGTGTCATCAAATGTCCGTGTTGATCAAATCTGTGTAAGCTCTCAATCATTTTTCGATTATAAACTAATTTTTTAACTTAAAATTTTGCACATATCTACCACAAATAAGTAAAAAAATTTGTTTTTGTTTTTATAAAATTCTTCAGAACTTTCAAGAACCTCATACCACTCGAACCAAGTCTCACATTTTTTTTATTTTGGTACCTAAAATTCTCCCAAACTAGATTAATACTAAAACCATCAAATTCCAATGTAACTTCATTTTTACCTCAAATTATTAAGAAGGTTTTCCACATCTGACACTGCTTATCGCATGGACAAAATAGATTAAACATGCTAAAGATCTACTGTTCTATAGAAATTCAATAACTACAAAATATTAAACAAGTCTATAGAAATAGAATAGAAGTGGAATAGTAATATAGTTAAAGAGATATGCGAAAGAAATACAATAAAAATAGAAGAACATATATAGAAAAATAAAACAGATATAGAAAAAAAACAGAATAGAAATATGATTAAAACCGAATAAAAAAAGAATAGAAATTAAATGGAAATTTAAAAGATATTAATTAAAATTAAATAGAAATTGAATATAAATAATAAATTAGTGTGTTTTTTATTTCTATTTAAATTTAACCGATTAGCCCGATAATAAATTACTATAGAAATAAGAAATAGAACAGAAAAAAATGTATTATATAAAAATAGAATAGTGATAAAATATAAGAAGAAATTGAATAGAAAAAAAATGGAACAGTCATAGAAAAAAATAAAAGCAAAAAAAAAAACAGAATCTAAATAAAACAGATAGGTATACATATAATAGAAATAAAAATTGGGCCTAAGTTAATCAAAATTCAATGAAAATTGAATTGAAATTGAATAGAAATGGAACTGAAATTGAATAGAAATTAAATATAAATAGAATAGAATAAGAGAAATATAGAATAGAAATTAAAGTGTAGAAGAAATTAAAAAAAATTGAAATAGCACTTGTATATTATAGAGATAAAAGAAAGAAAGATACAGAAGGTGAATAAAATAAATATATAATAGAAAAAAAGATTTAGGACTAAGTCAATAAAAATTTAATAAAAATTGAATAGAAATAGAATAGAATAAATAAAATATAAAAAGATAATAGAAATTAAAAAGAACTATATGTTTAATTAAATAGAATTGAAGAAGAATAGAAATAGAATTAAAATAGAATAGAAAAAGAATAAAAATTAAATAGAAATTGAATAGAAATGGCACAGAAATAGAATAGAATAAGAGAAATATAAAAATAAAATGAAAATAAAATAGAAATAGAATTTAAATAAACTAAAAATAGAATGGACATATAATAAAAATAAACACTGACACTACACTACACGATAACACAATAACACTATATGCTACATAATAAATGAAATTAGTGCGTGAAATACGAGTTAGAGCAAAAAGTGAGGACTTTCTGCAAGTTCCCGACCCTGGCAAAATTGCGGTATGAAATCTATAACCTAAAACCCTGACTGACATTCCTAACTTTGATCTACAAAAAAATCATAATCATGATTTTGTATGTGGTAATAAAATGGTGCCTATGCTTTACTCAAAACTATTAAGAAGCTCTGTCATCGCTAAATGCAACCAAACCAACTATGTTTAATATTAAAATTAATACAATTATTTGAGGTCAATAAATTATTGGAAAAATAAATTTAAAAGCAATTTAAATATAATTAAAATTAAATTTATATCTAAAACTAAAAGCTAGTGTTATTCAACCCAAAGTAATTATTTTATAATCAGTGCAACTAAATTAGTTAAAATAAAGCAATTGATAATAAAATAATTTTTAAATAACCCAAACAAGTATCCTTGCGTATAAATGTGATTTATGTATAGTTGTTAATATCTGCATACCGCAAATATGAGTTTAGTATTTAAAGCATATCGTTTAAATTAAATAATTTAGAGATAAGTTAACAAATAATTTTAGTTTACAAATTTTAATTAATTTATGTATGCTTATAAAATAAACTTGCAGGCCGGGGAGAGATTTATGCGCTGGCACAGCTCGAACAAAACAATTACCAGAAACTAAAACACCGAAAAATCGGTCAACAAAGGAACCAAACCAACGTTACCAGCCAACGAACCGACGAACCAACCAACCCAATAAGAATATACATGTAAATCCGACAATACAATACAATGAAAAGTACAAATTAATTACGCTAATATCCTAAGCCGAAAAACGAAAAGCGAAATAAAATATTAAAATGCAAAATAAATTTTTACAGAAATAATTACTAACGATTTAAATGAAAATCCATGCCGTGGGCGCAATACGTTCAAATGCAAATTCAATTCGGGCTTATATCTATTTAGGTCAAATACGTCAGGTTTAGTATTGTTGTTGTGTTTGTTGTTCTGTTTTGTGTTGTTGTTGGTATTAAATTTTATGCGAGTATTTTGTAATATCCTGCAGCAACTACAACGCGAGCATATTCGGATTGTTTTAAATAATTTAAATATTGTTGACGTACCACTCTATAGAGTAGGAATGAGTAGGAATGTGGGCTTTTGTTCTACACTTACAGACTGCAGTTGTGAAAATTTATTACATTTTAATTTTATTCTCTGTTTTTTTTTTTTTTAATTTTTTTTTGTTTATATTTTCTCTGTTTTTTGTATATGACCATATTGTTTTGTTATTTTCATTTTCGTTTTTGGTGCAACTTTATTTGGTTACGTTTTAATAATTCTTAGCATTAATTCAAATGCCTTTTTAATTTGAGCTTAATTGAATTTTAAACAATGTTTATGTATGTTAAAATAAAATTTTCACAGCATACATTTCGGCCGCAGGACACCATGGCATTGCCGTTGTAGCGCTAGCTGCCATCGCTGTCTTCGCAAGTGTTATTGCATTGGCGAGCAACATCAACGCCAGGTATGATTTCAAGTTTTTCTTGGAATTGTTGCCGTCGCTGTTGGTTTTGTGTGTTTTGCACTTAATTTTTTCTCATTTTTCGCTTTTTTTTGGCATTTATATTTTATGCACTTGAAACGAAAAACATGAAATTTAACATTTTAATCTATTTGATTTTAAAATAAACCGTACTGGCCATAATTTACACCATTTTGCATATTTCCCCGCATTGCTATGTATTTCGGGACCTCGCTGCGTATGAGTGTTTTGCTTGGACTTGCTTTATACTGAGGCGTATAATTTTCGGCTATGAAACTGTTGCTTTGTTGTGTTGGCAATGGCGGTTGTCATAGTTTTGTTGTATTTTTTGTATGATAAATGATGTTGTCAGACTCTCAGTTCTGTTTTTTTTTTGTTTTGCCTTCCCTTTTGGCATGTATTTTGATTTTTTTCGCGCCATTTTTCTTCTGTGTTCTGCTCATTTCATACATTTTTTCAAGTTGAAGGCGTGAAAGGATACTTTTTAACTGTGTGTTTATTTCGATGTGAATGTGTGTTCATCTGTGTATTTGTTAAATATTTACAAATTCCTTTTTATTTTTTTAAACTGAAATTTATTTGTGTTATTTTTGCACCTCTCATACTGTACATAAGTTTGTATAATTTTTTTTTTTATTTCTTATTATTTTTACAATTTCTTTTTATTTTCACAAATATTTGGTTTTAAATGTAAAATATTTATGCTAAAGTGTAACCATTTTTAAGCGAAAAGAAATTTTTTATAAAACAAAATTGAAATTAATTTTAAGTGTTTGAGGTTACGAATTTCATAAGTTGTCCTTGTTGTAGAAAACTGTTCGGGTTTGGGTTTTTGGTGAAGCTTAAAGTTCTGTATTTTACAGGAAAATATTTTTTTCTGTTACATATGAAATCTGAAAATAATTTAAGAATATATAAGAGCCACTAGAACCATTAGTGATGCAACAAATAATATGTATTCCATGATATGAGTTCCATAATATGAGTGCAATTCGTCGCTTTTGCAAAGTAATTAAAAAGATTAAAGTCTAAACACAAAGCCATCCTTTTTTATAGCACCGAAAATGTTCCATCTAAGGCTTAAGAAAGTCTAAGATCGATCTAGTGAAAAATCACTCACAAATGATACATCACGATTCATGCTGAGACTGCACAGTGCTGAAGTAGAGATACCTGTCGAAAAATTATATACGATACCCAACTAAACAAAATCAAAAACAGAAAACTGAATTGAGTAGATCACAATTTGAAAAAGTCTCAGAATGATACAGCGAAAAAATCCTAGAAATGAAACCCGCAAGACTCAATTAGCAGAGTTTACAAACTAGATTCGTGCAGTCGTGCGATGTGGTACCGGTCAAAAAATTTAATTTGTGTGGTACCTATGGAAAACAAAATTAAAAGCAGAAAAAAAAATTTGAACGATTTGACGAAAAAATCATTTAAATGAAATTTACAAAGCTCAGAAAGTAGACATCACCAATCTATAACCTGTATTCACGCAGTGCTTGCGAAATGCTGAAGTAGAATCAACATGTCAACAAAACTAGCAGAATTTTTCTGCTATATCATATTTCGTCAGTAGCTTAAAGGTTCTTTTATGTCATAAAGCAAAAATCTTAATAGTTTTAATATATTGAGATAACTGCGTTATGATCTGGAGATTTATAGAATTCCCCACATAAATCAAAGTTTTCTAGATTCCATTCCATTCCATCGTGGGGTGCAGCAACATAGATTTCAAAGTTGGACCTCATTGTTATCGATAAATCACTTAATAAATCGGAAGAATGTTGCAGCTAGTGGAGCAAACTGAACACACACAAACAGTCAGAAGATAGTGGGGGCAATCAATATCAACCATATAATAGTTTAATATCACTTAAAAGACGTTTGAATACTACATGAATTACGTGGAGTAAGTTGATTGACGGTATTGAACACTTTCTGAAAAAAATTATTACAATCGATGGAATATGGTTTAAATCCAAAGCAAGCGATCATGATAAAAAGCCGTTGACGCTCAATAAATGACTTTAAAGATTGGATTGACGACAAATGTTGAGTATTTGATGGGATTATACGTGTATTAATATATTCTGCAACTTATGTACTCTGATGTGATGATTCAATTTTTTTTACAAGACTTTAGAACTATAATAAATGTGTGAAGATTCAATAAATCAGTAAAAAGTCTTTCCGCAAAATGGATAAATAATTTTTTTTGATTTTTTTATATAATAATTATTTAATATTATACATTTATATATATATTTTGTATATTTTCTACATATTTTGTAGAAATATTCTTACACAAATCAATAACTAAATAAATCATTTTAAATCAACGAAGTGAATTTATTTCTAAATAAATTCATTTTAGCTTAATAATTATGCATTTAACGTAGCAATTAAGTATTAAATTAGTTTCAATTTTTTTTAAGTTAAAGAATTGATACAAAAACTGTTGAAATACGAAATTAGCCCGTCAAAATTTTGTTTTAATTAGGAATATTGATGACTTTCAATATGACTAAACCTGCACAAATTCAAATTATTTATAAGTATTTTTTTTTTTACTTTAGTCATTGAAGTAAAAATTTATTTATACTTTCTATAGTTCAATAAACTATTAACACTTAAATATATGTTAGAAATTTTTTTCTGATTCGAATCTTTCCTTATAATTACCTCTTTTTCCTTATTTGCTTCAAACAATAAATTTCTTGTCATGAAACATAAAATTCTCAATTACAAGCTATTAATATATACGACAGAATATCATTTTTTTTCACAAAAATGTAAGATACGTCAACTTCAATCATCAAAGCCTAAGTATTAGTACCATCAAATAAGTGGAAAAATGTCAAAGGTAAATTAAATTCAATACAAATTAATAATTTTTTATGCACAGCTATTGCAAGGTTTCTTAATACCGTAACGAAAAAATTTTTTATTAAACACCTCAAGATCTACCACATACTTTAAATAAATGGCCTACCTTCTAACGGTCAGTACCCTACCATATGCTCAAGGGCTTTCATTACATTTGAATGAGTTGCATTCAGCTGTTCCCATTATACCACTCTATAACTTAGTTGTCGCAATTCAGGTTATAGAGTCTATAATTGAGGTGCAATCCATACCAATTAACTGTATTAGTTATTGTCGATGCTTTCTGACTTAGATTTCACAATGTTCTAACTAATAACTAATAGGTCTTACTGATCCTCTGCTGAATAAGTTGCATTCGGCTGCTCCCACTATCCCACTCTATAATTTAGTTGTTGCAATTCTGATAGAGTCTGTAAGTAAACTGCTAACTGTGCTAATTATCTGCTATAATTATTGTCAATGCTTTCTGAATTAGATAACTCAATTTTCCAAATAGTAGTAACCCTTGTTACTCCGCGGACTACTAGTATGAGCTTCTCAGCACTTTCGCTTTCAAGCTCAATAGCTGAAATCTTCATAATTTGTTTGAAAGAAAAATAAACAGTAAATAACAATAAAAACTATGATTAGTTTTTAAAAAAGTTTGACATAAAAAGTTTAAGAGATAAAGTGATATGTATTGCCCGTCTTTTTTTCAGCTAGATATTTGATTGACGCCTTCTACCTTGGTTACATATTATATATAATACTAGGGGACATCTGTCGGGTCCTGTCGGGTATTCTGAATAGAATGGGTGAGTCTGAAGGGAACATTGGGATTCGTGGCAGGAGAACAGCTTCACCTTCAAATTTGCCATTCAAAATTGTAGCTTCAAGTACATCGCCCATAATTTTTTTTATGACTAATCTCGTGCCGTTGCATAGCTTAGGTGCATTTAAATTCCGCAGCATACCATAATTATAGGTGAGCCAATTTTTAATCTTAATTTACGTGGTGGCATTCCTGGTAAATCCAGCGAATTCAAAAATTCAACAAGATAGGTGAACTATTCATTTTGACACTTTAAACTTTTTAAACAAATCAAAGTAAGCATGAATAACTTTTAAATGTCTAATATGAATGTATATGGATACCTAAACCATCCTTGAATCCACTTGAATACACACAAAAAATTTCATCAAAATCGGTTCAGACGTTTAGGAGGAGTTCACTGTCAACACACGTACAGAAGAATTATATATGTAAAGATAAAAATACACCACCCCCTTCCCTCCCTTACCGTACGATTTTTCTATATTTCTTAAAATCATCTCGCTTATATGTATGGTTTAAGTCGAAAGTATTATGATTATGCTTGACCGTGAAAAGGAAATTTTACGATAAATAAACTATAGTGCTTTTTAACTGCACTAAAAAATTAAAAAATAAAATTTATTCAAAACAATTTCTATAGAAAATAAGTGTAACATATATTCAATGTTAAAAATTTATATCTATTTCTATAAAAAAGCCTTTAAATAACCTTTAAGTTTACCTATTATTGTACTGCAGTAGGTAATTTTTTGTATATAAAAAAACGCTTAAAACAAATTTATTCTGTTCGTGCAAAATTTTGATGGGAAATAAAATTTTTATGATATTGTTTTGAAAGAGCCAATCAATTTTGTATTCATAAACTTAACATTAAAATACGTAATTGTTATGGAAAATTATGAGTTTTTAAGTAAACGTAAAATTAAAATGAATATTAAAAACTTAACTACATAATTTCCTTTTGCCATCAAATTCCAATCACAATAACAAATTCATATTCGAAATACGACAGTAATAAACTAATTTCCGTAATAGTAAAATTATTATCACAAATATGTTAAAATGCGTAATTTTCTAAAATATAATTGTCTACTACACCCGTGCATCCATACATCCATTCATCCATTTATCCATCTGTTGTACACAAAACTATCAATCAAAATTCCATAAAATATTAAAATTTATAAAAGATAGTGTCAATCAAAAATAAACCCGAAATAAAGAAATTATTAAAATAAAAAAAAAAATACTTAAATGAAATTACCGACATTAGTTGGCAATTAAATATAGTAGATGGTATGGGACGGCGAAATACGCAAATGAAAATATTAGATTTTGAAAAGCTAATCAAACACGAATTTTCTATAGAATGTTTTGCATAAAATTCACATAAATTATTTGAAAATATTTGACTGAGAACACAACAACAAATCAGATTTAAACAAGGACTCATTATACATTTATATGGGAAACGTAAATTTTGGGAATTTTAATGTGACAGTTTATATGCAAATGGAAATGCGAGTCCAAGGAACCCGGAAATAGTGAGGAATAGTAAGAAAAATGAAACATTAAAATCAAAGCTGAATAAATAAAATCGCACATTATTAAAAATGGCGGCATGATAACGTTATTATACGTTAATATTAGTGTTATTATTATTATTACTGTTATGATGATGACACGAACGCGAACGCGTGGCCACAGCCAGCAACCCAGCCGGCAAGGAACTTCGGAAAGTTTGTATATGTGAGCTTACATGTCTTTATATGTTTGGAACTCATAGAATGTGTGTGGCGGAGCCAACCTCATATATGCTGGCTTGTTTGTGCTTCCCCAAGTATATTAAATATTAAATATTAAAAAATATGACTGCTTTGCATGCAAAGCGAAAACTTTTCGATTTAACAGCAAACAAGCACTTACGCCTACAATTTAGTAGAAAATGTTTCGTGCAGACGTGTGGGGGTTAAAATGGGCAGAATTGTTTATTTGGGTTAAAGTTAAAGTCAAGCAAAATTCTATTTTATAAAATTAGAAAAAAAATTTTTTCTTCTCACTTCTATAGCAAATAGAACTAAACCATATGCATAGGTGTAACATAGTAGGGGTGTTTGACGATGTGACCTCCTAGAAGTATGCTTTAAAATTGTATTTTATAAAAGTGAAAATAATTTTCTTGCGTTACTTTTATAAAAAATACAGCTTTGTGCATAGTTGTAAATTTTGTGGAATCATATAAAACTGTAAGCTCCTAAAAGTGTGCTCCAAAACTGAAATATTTGTAATATAGTAATCCCCCTATAACGCGGTACCTTTATAACGCGTTCTTATATTACACGATTTCAATTCCCCATATAAAACGGGCATTCCCCATAAACGCGGGGATTTGTACAATTCGTAATTAGCTTCACGTACCTTTGCACGTGTGTATACGGGGCATACGGGTATATCCCTATAACGCGTTTTCCTATAACGCGGAACCAATCTACCGGGTTATAGTGGCGATTACTATATATATACTACAATATATAATATTATATGGTATACCATATACATGTTAATCAGCTTAGCGATGGAAAGAGCACATAAGGCCAGTATCTCTCTTAAAAATGTGTCCCAAGTACTGCTACATAAAATTAGAATACATTTAGAAGGATTCGAATAGCAAAGAATAGACAACCACAAATATTTAGTTAATTTACTAAAATCTAGCTGACCATACAACGCTATTACGAGTATTGCCAAGTACTCATCATCATTAGTCTTAGGAAATATTTGAATTTTTAATTAGTTTATAGTCCATATATGATTTGTTTAGAATGCAAGTGCAAAGCTTAGAAGTCGTGCCTATTAAGAGAATACTTTTCTCTTAACATTTTTATAGCAAAGACAACTCTTTGCATTAGTCTAGCCAAGAAGGGAGCATATAACTCCCTGTACTACTTAAAGTATGCCACAAGTTGTATACATTATATATTAACTGATGCAGATTTTATTTCATTATTCAGTGTTTTGTTTTAACTTTTATAGCAAACACAGCTCTTTACATTTAGGGCGTCCTAAATGTATTCTTACAATATTAAAATATTTTTTTTTTCTCGTCAGTTTTATAGCAAACAAAACTGTAAGAATCGGCTTATCTAAGAAAGGAACATATTGGACAGTGACCTAATAAAAGTCTGCAACAAAATCTATACATTGACTTATCTCAGCAGAAAGTACATGAGGCTGTGGACTCTCTAAAGTGTGTCCCAAATATATTCTTACAATGTTAAAATATTTTTTAATTTTCATATTTATGGACGCCACCAAAACTATGCCGCAAAGTTTATCCGTAAAGTCTAAATATTCTCACAATGTTAAAATATTTTTTATACGTCATTTTTATAGACCCCAACAAAAAAACCTCCCTAAAGTGGGACCTCCCTAAAGTATGAGCCAAATACTATATTAAATACTATAGAATATCGTTTTCTTATCAACTATATAGCACACACAAGTACATGCATCGGCTTATGCTAGAAACGAGAAAATTTAACGGTATCCCACTAAAAGTACGCCAGATATTCTAAGCGGCGGCCTTCTTAAGGTGTGTCCCAAATACTATATTATGAGACTAGTATAACTTTGACTTATAAGTCCTATAGCAAATGCATTTTAATGCGTTAACTTATCAATAGAGAAACCACTTTAGACCGTGGTTCCCTAGGATGAATGTGTCAAGATGTCATGAAAACTACTTTATTACATTTATAATATATTTGGTCCAATAGGACAAACTAAGTAAGTAATGAGAGTATATGAGGCGATAGCCTTCCTAATAACGCATTCGAAATACTATTTTATAAAACTAAAATAGTTTTTTGCATTCACTTTTAAAGAACATACATTGTACTTTTTGATTTCTTTAAGAAAATGTCACATGAGACGGTGGCCCACCTAAAAGTATACCCCAAATTCTACTTCATAAAGTAGGAATATTATCTTCTAGTTTTTAAACAAAATATAACACTATATATTATCATTTTGAAAGCACTCCATCCCAGGTGCAATATATGTGAGGCTCTCTTTCTCACAACAGTAAGCCTTATGGAAGTTTTCTTTAACTAAAGAAGGCAATAATCCTCTAAACGTAATATATCACTAAGACGATAGGATATATTCGAGCAAGCGGTACTCTTTACGTTACAATTTAAATAAGTGTTGATAAATATTTATTCTTTGTGTTCGTCAGTTTTTTTAAACAAGGATTCTTCTAAAAAAGGAAAGTTTTTTTTAAAAAGGAACGGAAAATTATTCCTTTTCATCCCTCTCCAAATGCGCTTCCAACCTACGCCTACGTCTCTGTGTATTTGAATATATTTTCTTTTATGCAAAAATAATAGCAGCAGCAACGTCCAAACTCTGACAAAATCGTCTGCATAAAAGCCAATCAAATTGACTAAGCAGCACTTATTTCTAAACAAACAAACAGATTTTCTTTTTTGTTTTTGTATTTTTTTTTCTCCAAAGAAGAATATAAGTAAAATGCAAAAATTCTATAAAATCAAAATCGTTGGCGACACGAAATGGCAATTCAATTTTCTCTTTATTATGTTTCAATAAAATAAAATTTGTGCGGCTAAAATATGCAAAAGCACTGTCGAAAAGTATTGAAATCGACCCAAAAATATCAGCTAAAGTAAGTGAGTGAGTGAGACTTCCACAACAGTCAATTCAAATCTATTAGTTACTTATACGCCTTAGCAGTTTATCGACACACGAATTCATAGAAATATCGTAGGCAACAGCTACATAGCATTTATGTATTATAAAATAGACAATTTAGTAGATTTTATGTGCACAATTCTTTCCAAACGACTGCACGTGCAAAATCAGTGCGCCATTCAAAATTTAACAGCCACTATTTCCGCTTTCGTTGAAAAGTAGTAGCAAAAGTAGTAAAAGTAGTAGGAGTAAAATGTGAAAAAATAAAAAAAATCATTTCATATTTGCATATCTATTTAGAGTTTATTTTCAATGCTCATATGCTAAACCTGTTGCCATTAAATTATTTTCAACACATTTTCTGTACATGAAAATTAGTTTTTTTCACCCACTCCACCCCCCCCATACACTTTTCTATTAACTTTTATGTTTTTTTTGTTGTATTTTTACTTTTATTCCTATTGCCTGTTGCGTTGTTATGACAGCTTGTCAAAGTTTTAGCGCCAATGTTCACATGTGCAGCCACGACACTATCACACCACACCAGAGCACTCCGCTGATGCTCAACATGTACTCTTACTACTTGGTAAAAATAACGTTACGTATACGTCGCGGGTGCCAGAACTGACAACTATCGCAGCATAATAAAAACATGTTGTTTTCAGCCTGTAGTTTGATGTTTCTTCGCACTTAGAGTAGTTATAGAATTTTTGCCGACAGCGGAATAGAGTCTTTCATAGTTTCATGAGTTCACTGCTTCCTCACCTTGTCTTTACTTTGATCATTTAAGCCTTTTTATCATAAAATCATAATTCAACTCTGCGCTCCGTTGTCATAGCGCTGTGTCTGAAGTATTTTATAAATGTCATTTGATATTTATTTTGATTGTAATTTCGTTTAAGTCTTTGTATATTCATACGTAGATATTAAAAATGCTTCTCGTGTTACTACAGCAGCTCATTTCTCTCACTTATGTTGTGCTAACGAGCTAAAAGCTGTAAAATTGATATTTATGACAAGTTATTTGCAGTGCCACCATGAGGAGTACAGCTTCAATTTTTTACTTACTCACTTCAGAAGCAAAAATTATTTCTATAATATACAAAGATACAAATGGGGTGGAGTGGAAAGAGTTTATTTTAATCCACTAAAGGCGTTTTATAAACACAATTTGTTTTTGAATCAAATTAAGCGAAGTGAAGCAAAATCTGATTTCTTTTTAAATATAATATAAATGTATAAATACACAATTATTTTCAAAGTAAAAATTGCGAATCATATAGAGTTTGTATAAATAAGTACGTTATAAACAGAAAAATAATATTGAAGTTAAAATAGGTAAAGTTTCTGCGGCAATGAAGCCAGGACGCACAGTAAAAAGAGAGAGAGATTGGAATCAATTTTGAGGAAAATTGACGAAGTACTAAATCTAAAAGATTTGAAAAAATTATAACAAATTAAGCTAAAAGTTAACGTCATGCAAATACCTTTTGACGCTGGCCCAACGTTACCTCATTTTCTCCCCGATCTCGCTTGCCCATCGTCAGCAGACCTCTCAACCACACCCCATCGTGCAAGATAAGTGGTTCAAAACCTTTCTCTCCACTACTTAACACTATACTTCGATGAGATGCATTCCTATGCCTCCATCATACTCTTGTGACCCCAATCACAGAGTCTGTCACTTACCTACATCCTGCATTTATAGTATAACTCTATCCCTACACAGACTCCCCGTTCACCAGTGCCATACCCTTACTTTCTTTACTATGGAAATCTTCTGCATTCGTAACTAAAGTTAGTGGGTTAAAGTCTTATACTTTGGCCATAAAGAAAAAAATATATACATAAAATCCCTTGGTTTAATCGGGGACTCAATCTTAAACAAAAAAGTTTTCCATAGAGATCTTCATCGTTCCATGGTTGTATCTCTATGGCCTGCACCGTACCAAAGCAATGAAATGATGTATGCCTTGTAGAATGTAGAAGAAGAGGGAAGAGGGGGAGATGCACTTCTAGACAATATAATCTACATATAATATGGACATTACAAAAATACTACCATAAACATATTATTTAATATATGTTTGTCATAATTGTCACAATCCTGGCTAGGCGACTACCTTTTTTCAATAGTAATTCTTCATTCAATCTCCAGTCTGATATCCATGGTGCTGTTAGTTATGAATGTATCAAAATAGAGAGACTCCTTTTACAGCGTCAAAAGTAAATTGCTATAGATTAGATTATTAGATTTAAGATTATCGTTTCTACGAACTCCAAATCCTTCATATTAGAATCACTGTATCAAGATGGTACACAGTTTTGAAAATATAGTAGATAAAGTCAGGTTATCGTATCGTTTTTACCAATTCAATGTCTTTTCTAAAAGGATATTTGTATAGATCTCATGTAATATCCATATTCTATTTACATTCTAATCACATCCCGTTTATGATTAATACTATTAACCTAAACTAGACAAGCTGTTAGAAACATTTTGCCCATATAATCACATTATCAATGAAAATATGTAGAATCTCAGGGACCTCAAGTTTGATTCGATCGAAAAATATATAACAGATAGAACCCTGAAATTATTTGCGAAAACTGACAGACTTACCAATACCGCGTTATCGAATATCAGATGATTTACAAGCTCCTCGGAGGGGTATGCAGAACTGAGATCAATTATTGCTTAGTCTGATGAAGTGATCAACAATAATCCAGTCAGGGCATAGAGGGAAGTTATGAAGACACCTCTCAGTTCAAAGAGAGTAAAAATGCTCAAGTGCCTCAACGTAATAATATAATAAAGAACTTGTATTCAACGAAAGTTGTAAGCAATTAAGAAAACTGTTTTACTTACAGTAAAACAGAACTGGACGCATACTTAACAAATAAAAGGCCTTTACTTATTAACACCAAACGCATAACTTTAAATCGATCTCAAACAATTTTTTACTACCTTAACTCGGTTAAAAGAAGCCTCAAGGTATGAGTTAAAAATTGCATAAAAAATTTAAAAAAAGAACCTAAATAAAAACCGAACTAAAATGAAATAAAAGTTTTGATTTCAGTAAAGTAAGCTGAAAATTTGTACAGAAAACAGTTTTCAGAACACTTAGCAGTTGCTTTCGGCCAAACCATGTACTCACAGTCACGGTCGATTGCGCTTGGTGGAGGCATAAAAATATTAGAAAAAAAAGCCATGCTAAATAAAAATCGATTGTTGGGAATAGTTTTCTATACCAAAAAAAAAAAAAAATCTAAAAATAAAAAAAATAAAAATTAAAAAAAAACTTAACACAATAGTAGCAGCACTTGAACGGTAAAAACACAATTATTCCTTGCAGATGAGAGCGATTATTGTTTTTAGACCGCAACCAGCCTCGGGCTAATAATGCTGCTAAGCTAGCACACAGGTGGCCAGACTAGCGTATGAGGCAGAATCAGAGGCAGAGTCAAAGGCAGAGGCAGAGATGTATAGTGGTAAAAAGTACTAGAGACCCACTCATATAGTACACATGCCATGTAAACAAAGAACCAAGTTAACTAAATGCGGTTGTAAAACTCAATTGCCGCAAAAAAAACCATTGCAAAATGCACATTAAACCAATACAGACCGGAGAACAATAAAAGTCGAGCAAACAAAATTTTTGTTGCGGTACATTTAAGTCAAACTAGCCAAAGCGGTTAGTTGGGAAAAAGAGCGAAGCAATACGAAACTAAACTAAACCAAACAAAATAAAACAAAACAAATAATAATGAAAATAAAAAATATGTTTAAACCTTGGATGTGTTATTATAAAATCCGTAAATACCCCATTTTGCTACCTTGATTCCATGCTGGCCTAGCATGGCCTCTATACTACAGCAGTGAGTGTAGAGTCCTGGCAGTGCCGCTGCTTGTGAGTCCTGGCAGTGCTGCTGCTACTACAGCTGCTTAACCTCTTTTGTTTGCGCTTAAAACAAAGGTAAACCTGGATTTTATGTTAATACCAATTATGAATTTCAGTTAGAAAATATTAAATTTTTTATTTTAACAACTTAACTTTTATTATTATTTTTACAACAAAAAAAAAAAAATTCACAATACAGTAAGGTTTGTTAAACTCATTAATTTTGTTGCTTAGTTTATATTGAGTTTAGTTGAACATAATTGTAGTGATTATATTTTATATATGCGAATAGAAAGTAAACCATAAAGACCTTAGAATTATAAAATTTTGTTAAACATTTCAATCAAAATATATACACTATATATGTACGAAATATTTAGCGCCGATTTGACAACAGGTTATGCTAAAATTGGTTCTTCTAAGCCTGCACAGCACTACTCTATATGTCAATATGACTAGATTCACAAGATAACGACATTTAAAGCTTGCAACGTCTATATCTCATCTAAGTAAGTTCAACAGACCAATGTAGACGATTTATCAATTTACTAAACAGTGACTTCAAAGTAACTTAATCGATTTTCTGAACATACTAATAAACCGAGAAACGAACACGCCGGGGTATCCCCGCTTCTGCCAGCCACAGAAAAGAAATGATATTTGACTATTTATTACAAACGGGGAAATGGGAATTCAAGAGCAAGCCAATTCAAAAGCGACATTTTCTTTATACTTTAATTATTAAATCTCTAATTTTGTCCATTAAAGAGAATATTAAGTATCTAAGATAAATTCGGTCCCAATGAAACACTGGACTGACGATAAGATATCATGCAGCTACACAGAACCTGCACTGACAAATCTCTTATAGTATGTGTCTTACAGTGCTCAAGGAAGAGATGCTGGAACTATCGATTATCCACTATCGAGTTCAAATTTTTAGACGTCCCATTCTTTGATTCACTCATCAAAATTCACAACATAATATTTATCAATGCGTCGATTCAGTTCAAATTTGTCCAGTTTTGTACCCATTATTACGAAAAATATGGAATCAAAACGGCTTCTTAGATAATTGAAGAGACATTAGTTAAAAAAATAGACGACACATCATCTAGTACTGAATTATTTTTTGGAACTTTAAACATTGATTACGCAAAGAACGGTTAGTTATTGTTGGTGTTTTTCAGTATAAAATTTTAAACTTAAAGATATATATCTCGAGAAACCAGCTAAAACCACAGTTGCCGATTTTACCAAAATAAGCCTTTAACTTGATGATTGAAAACCATATGCACTCCAAAAAACTCTATTTTATTACACCAGAACGTTTTTATTTTTGGAAACAAAGAAAGGAAATGTCTTGACATAGCTATTGAAGTATCTTTTTAGAAGTAATGTACTAAAAACCCCACATGCCCCAAACACAAAAAGTTTCGCAGATACAAAGGCTAGAGTATTGATGATATGAGTTGCTCACAGAGCACTTTCAACTTATTGCCATTGAACTCTTCTTTTCCCTCAACTCTTCGATATTTTGAAAATATGTATCTGTCAAGTTACGGCCCAGATATTGCCAACTGACCACAACTCGTCAAAACTTCTCTCAAAGGCTTCCAGTACTATAAGAAGTGCCTTGCAAGACATTTAAACTAAAAAGTATTTTGCACATAATGACAGGGTAATATTAAAATAAAAATTTGGTTAAAATCTCAATTAAAAGTGAATAATCAAATCATTAAGTTCAGAGACAACACTAAGTGGTTTATCCGGATTTTAGAATACAGGTACCAAAAGTTCTGTGAAATAATTGTTATGTCCAAGTATTCTTATCATAAATTGCCGTTAAGAAATATTTTAAAATTTTACTTTTGAATTTACTATCATTTTAAATATTGTATATTAAATTTCTAAAACAAATAATAACTGTGATAATTGTAAAAAATTTTTATAACTAAAAACGTTTCGAAAAACTGTTAAAAAAATTTTTTTTCTCTCAAATATGAATAGAGCATACGAATCAGATCTTTACGCTAAGAGCATTACGAAGCACGTAAGAAAGGCTCGCTTCCGTCGTATGCTGCTAATAATACTGGCAAAGGAGTTGGTTAGTGGTCGTTGTGCTAGGACACCAAAAACAGCTGATCCCGAAGATGCAGACGAGTGGTATGATATAGAAGTTATTGAAGCTTTAGGTGTTCTAGATGTGGAGGATTTTGACGAATTGTCTTTCTCAGATATAAAAGTCAAAAAATCTCTCGTGCCATATGTAGTTGAGTATTATCAAGAAGGCAAAACATCTATTACTCCTGATGGTATACATGCTTCAGATTATTCAACGTCGTCGGAAGAGGATGATGATTAATTAAAATAACTGTACAACCAACTTCTTTTTCTAATTTTCCTAGTGTTTTGATGTTGAAGAATGTAAAGAGTAGAGCGTATAAAATTTCAGGAGCTTTGATTTAACTGAATTTCAAGGAATCTTTTTTGGACAGTTTACATTTACATCCGTTGATCCCTACGGGCAATTTTAAATTGGTAACCTCTAAATGAAAATTCTATAGCTTCCTTGATACGTTAAGAACTCAACTTTTGGAATATGAATAATGCATTCTTCTACCCTTATAGCTTAATGAAAATTCTATAGCTTCCTTGATACGTTAAGAACTCAACTTTTGGAATATGAATAATGCATTATTCTACCGTTATAGCTTAAGAAATTCTACCAAAAATATATATTTGTTATTCATTAAATTTAATTTAAATTGCAATAAATTCTATTTAAAGACATAAAACAAAAATCGATTTTAGTTGACTTTAAAATAGTTTCCTTTTTGTTGAAGCCTCTATTTGCTTTGTCCAGGGATATAAATTCTTCAATTCTTCAATTCAAAACTTAATACTAATCCAAACTTGTTAAAATTCTAACAGAAAGCAAATAATTGAATTGAGGCTTAGTCCTGGAAGCATTATTATGCCAATAGATAAAATATCATATATATCATTTGTAGATACCACAGTGTTGAATTGCATAGACTAGAATCTATTACGCGTACTCAAATATAACTTGTAAGCATTCTTTTTAGCATATATATTAAATACTAATGTTCTATATATATACAGAATATTTTATATGTAAGCAGATATATACACCTAACTACCCTACCACACGAGCTGCCTAAATACTTTATCGTATTTCCATAAAGAGGCAATAAATAATAAAATGCATAAAAAATTAAATCAGCGTGTTAATTAAATAAAATATTAGCGTTAATTAATTAAATATTTAGTATATAATATATTTATTATATATTATATTTATTATCTATATACACATGCCAAATTTGTGAAATCTATTAATACATTAAAGAGAGATATATATCTTTAGTTCAATGATCAATTCGAGTGAGGAGACAGAAATCACAAATAAAAAATGTTATTTATTTTATAAAAAACTAAAAACTTTTCTATACAAAACAATACCAAATTTGGAATGCCTGCAATTCTCTTTCTCAATTCAAACAGTTTATTGTCAAATTACGCGTATTCTTAACAGCAAATATTCAGTTTCAGCAATCTAATTCTGTTATTAACACTAACATGAAAAAGAACAGAGTACCAAACTTCTTTATCTTTATAGGTATTTATAAGTCACAATAATAATTCTATTTTAAATAATATTTTAGTAATATATAATATACACATATATTATTTTTTATCTTTTTTTTAAGTAACTTATTTTATTTTTTCTATACTATTACTTACTATCATCGCACAAAATTCATGTTTGTGATTATTTGTTGATTGTATGTTATTTACATGTACACAAATCAAATTACTGTTACTTTTAGAGAACGCTTAAAAGTGCAAAAATTTTTTTCGAAAATTTTTAAATTTATTATCTTTTAATTTAAACTAGTTTTTACTAAGACTTCATAAAAACTATAAATAAAATAATTAATTAAAACAGATATATGTTTTAATTTATATAACAGAGTATACAATTTTTTATTGAGTTTTTTTAACAAAAACACACTTAAAATTTATATTTACATTTTTATGTTTATTACGAAGTAAGTTTTTTTTTTAATTTTTCAAAATGTTCACACTATAATTATTCAATATTAGAATAATTTATTATTAATAATAATTTATTAGTTAAGGTTTTAATAAATATGTTGTACATTTAAATACTTATGTATATTATTATACTTATAACTGTAATCTGATTTTAATTTCTTATGTAATATTAATTTTTTGTTATACGTATTTTTTAATTTATTACTCATTTAATACCCGTTTTATAATTTAATATATATAAAAAACTAAATATAATTTAATTTTATATATAAGAACACTTCAAGCAAATATTTTGTATATGTTTTAATCGTAGAAATCACCGTATGGAAATCAATGTTTCACGCACAAAATAGAACTAAAACAATTCAATTATTGTAAAATATTTAAACGATTGTGTTGCTGCACTTAATAAAAATAACTGAACTTCTTATCAGTTAGCAAATGCTTAAGAAAAACAAAAACAAGAATAACAGAAACCAAAAATAATAAATTCAATAAGATGTCGCAGTTCGCTCTTATACACTTTAGAGCTTTCGTTGAAGCATACCAACATTAGGTGTCCAATGAACACAATCCACATTTTCTACACACCATATATTTTGTTATTATGATTTTAACAGAAATTAATACAATTCTGTTAAAGAAAGTAAGATCACAACATACATTTATTATTTTTGCAGAAACTTATTATTAATTGAGAGTAAACAAGCAAAAGAGATGTAAAGCCATTCATCATTGCTAAAGCAATATTGCAGAGCTCAGCCAGTTTTTTTTTTATTAATCTCTTGTTTCTATTATTTTTTAATGCAAAATTTTAAATAAATTTAACAGAATTAAGTGCTGTGAGCATAAATGTTAGCCAGTAATGTTATTTTTATCTTTTGAATTTATTATTTCTTGTGCATAATTTTATATAAACTTAACAGACTTAAATGCTGTGACATGCAGTACATTTACTGTTGCCCGGTGTCGAAACTAAACATTTGTTTTCTTTTTAATTATTAATTATTATTTCGATATGTGTATATTTCTATAATACTTTATTTAGGAGGTTTTAAAATGGATTATTTAACACTATCATTGTTAATAAGTAATATTTTTTGTTAAATTTTTTTTTTATTTTTTTATTTACTAAAAAAAAATTTTATTTATATATACAATTTTAAACAAGCCAATTCTTTAAATAATACACATTTTTAAATTAATTTCAAAAAAATATATTGTATTGTTACCAATATATCGACTAAGATCTATAGTTATCTCCAGAATACTAAAGTCAAAATAGTGATGATAATAAAATATATTTTTTTAAAACTATTTTAAAAGTGTACAATTATAAGTGCATAAAAACTTTGTTTAAGAATATATTAAGATTATTATTTTTAAATTAAAATTAAAATTTGCTTATCATGACAAACAATTATAATGATTTCTTCTGTAAACTACGGTAAGTTTATTTTATTTACTCTTATTTTAAAAATGCAATAGAAATAAGAAAAAATAAAAAGAGAATAAAATTAAATTAAAAAATTTAGGATTAATAACTTAGAACAGATAATTAAATATTGCAAACAGAAAAAATACTAAAAGAATGACAATTAAGAAATAGAATTATAATTTATATGTTAAATTTTAACTTAATTTTAATTTAATACTAATTAGATTACTTTAACTTTATGCAAATAAATTATTAAAATAAAATCAAATATAAATAAAAATATATTTTTTTTTAATAAATTACAGTACAATATTCCCCACAGAATAGTTGAAATCCTATGGAAAGTATACCAAAACTTGAATCTGAATTGTAAAATACGACATAAAATTCATAAATAGATGTAAAATATACAAAACAAAATGTCAACAATAATTTAAAATTAGTTAACAACAAAACAAACACAAAATCAACCCCAACAATCGTTGGGGAGTAGTAATCTTCCATAATAATACCAAAAAGGTCATTAATAATAAATAAGAGCAACACTTCATTTAATTGCGTGATGCCAATTTGATGAAAATTATGGCACCAAATAAACCAAATAAATAAATAAATAAATTATTAAGAATTAAAGAGCAAAATAAAAAATAACATAAAGTACAATGGACTACGTTAAAGACCGAACCTTAGACAGGGGTTTATAATGAGTACTCTTCCAGACGGACATACTCATTAATCAGAGATACAAATTTTAAAACAATTACGTACACAAGCAATAATTTTTTACAATAATAATAACAACAACAACAGAAATTATGAAAAGAGCAAATTAATAGCAACAAACAGTAGCTGTAGCAGTAGTGGTAGCAACAGTAGTAGTAGCAAAAGCAACAGCATGTAGCCAAAAGTCACGACACAACGTAGCAACACAGCAATACTGGCAACAGGGAAATGGCAGCTTCAATGTAAATGTATAGAACCACCGCAATCAACAACAAATGGCAGTAAGACATAAATAACAATAACAAAATATGTTTGCATAAATGAAATATTTTGAGTGAAATATCAAAAGCCATAATTCACTGGAGACTAATTTTCAAAAAATTAAGCGCTTAAAACGCCTACGCGAAAGTGAACTGAAAATAATGACCAAACAAAATTTACTGTGGACGAAAGCTAAAAAGAGTGAAGAATATTGTCGTAAGGGTCTATGAGTGTATTGGTGTAGTGGTGAATTGCGCTACTAATGAACTGTTAGCGCAAGCAGCAAACACTACACAATAACAACAAGAGTAAAAAATAACCAAAACAAAAACCAAAAGCCATCAATAAAATTAATATTTTTTGAATTGCTACATTTAACAAGTTGAAGTATAACGTAGCACTGGCAACACTGATTTATTTTTTGTACTCTATTTTTATTTTCGACTTATTTCTTTTTTTTGATTTTATTCTTATACTATTTAACAATACAAATAAACAAAAATAATCACTTCCAGCACTACACAAACAAAGTAAATTACAAACGAGGAAGCATGACGGACAATAAAAACAAATAAAAAACACAATAACAACAACGAAAAAAAAGGCTAAATATTAAAAATCAGCATGATTAAGTGTGTTTCAGTTAACGTTTTTTTTTTTGTGCTTTAAAATTGCTTTTAATATAATTTAAGAGTAAATAGCGTTGATTGGGGTTTTGTAGAGGGGCTCGGTGGATATTGTGTAGAAAAGATTTTACCTTTCCTTTATTAGTATTAGTGCGAAAATGTGTAGCATTAAATGCAACTTACACACGCATAACAAAATCACATAACAACAAAAATAAAACGTAATCAATCTCATAATTTCACTTAATTGTCGTTAATTAAAAGTAATAACATTGAGAAATAATAACAACAACAAAATATATAGTCCATAAATTTTTTATTTTATTTATGCTGATTTCGCAGTTCATTTTAAAAGAAAAACGCCCACAAATATTCACTTCACTTGTCCCTTGCATTTAAAATTTAGTTTCAGTTTGGTTGTTTGTGTAGATGTGTATTTGTGTTAAGCTTGCCCTTCAAACCTGAACATATTAAAAATATGGTTTAACGCT
>NC_051847.1:188136677-188188294 GCF_002237135.1 Teleopsis dalmanni | reverse complement strand
TCTTACAGTGGCATGGTACTCTCACTTGATTATTACAAAAATTGTTTGTATTAAATTAATAATATCGTATAATGTATTACTCATATATTTCACGAATGGTGCATCTTCCCTTCCTGATATCAAAACATGCATAGGTGCGTGCTTTAACTAAACAACAGTGTCGGCATACCAAACTTGAAACTGCAAAGAATATATGTAATGAGATATTCATTATAACTGAAACTTTAAGTATATATTATTCATATTCACCGCCAAATGTTCCATGTTTTATAACACTTAAACTTGTTATGAAAAAACATTTTCTATTCAGTATGTCCCGATAGTCATACTCTGGTAGAATATCTGTTTGCTCTTCATAGTGCTCAGCCGGTAGTATGAATAAGTACACATCTAAATCTTCCAAACTATTCTGTACTGTTGATTTGCTTGGATCATCATTTTCCGAAGAGATTTTATAGTACACTTCATATGGATTTGATGTAGTTGCTGTTGTATCCGATGTCAACTGAGAGTATGTCTTGTCAAATATTGAATATGTTTTACTCTTGTCTATGAATGGTTGATTACTCTGCGAAGGAAATTCGGATAAAAATGTAGTATCATCATCAAATTTATAAGGTGTTATTCTATTCTCTGGTAAAGTTTGTTTCTGGTGTGTATTTGAGAATTCATTTTTATTTGCGGTCGACATTTTTGGCACCTGCACTACACGTCCATTTTCAGTTTGCAGAACTGTGAGTTCAGTCCCAGATGGAGGCATAATCGGAAAACCAGGTTTCGCTACACTATATACGACAGCAACTTTTTTTTCATTGTGGTTTTGTTCTTCTGTGGAACTTGGATTGGATTGGTTTGGATTCTCATTAGTAGGCAATGTTTCTATATATGGAAGTCCATTTACGATAAGTAAATCTACTTCCGTGTCCTCATTATCATCTGTTATCATTTCAGATCGAATTGGTCTTTGCATTTTCATCAAATCAGTCATAAATGGTGACACGTGATGAGTCATCATAATTGTGTATAAAAGATATAGAATCTTTTCATTTACCTAGAAAGCCTTATTAGTTTATATTATAAACATAATTTTATATAATGGCATGTACATATTTATTTCTATTCCTATGTATATATATAAACAATATATATATTTACCATTTTTAATATTATTCTAAATAAATGTTTTCGTGATGACTTGGAGTAGTCGACTGATTTCAGTATGTCAGATAATTTTTAATAATTTGTTGTTAAAATGAAAACATATTGCAATTTTAATTAATTTTATTAGATATGGAAATATAATCTCAAATTATATTCTGGCAAAAGTGCTTATATGACTCTTTTCACAAATAATATTATCGTTATTTTTAATTAATGTTTCTATAAAAAATAAAAACAAAATTAAATTGCAAATTACTATTTTTTATTTAATAAGAAAAAATGAATTTTTAAAGAGGAAACAAGACAAAATTCTAATTAACGTGAAAGCTGTTTCCAGGCTCAAGTTTGGATGACTTATCTCAAACGATAATATTCGTAAATGCCGTGTATATTCAGTTAATATTATATAACTTAACAATATAGATATATGCATTCTTTAAACCTATACATTGTAGATTATTCTCATAAAAGATAATCCACTTCATGGTCTTGATTTGGCAGTACTATTTCAAAGAGAGCTGTCACTTGGCATTATTTAGTTCAAGGTTTACCATTTAATAATATGGACCATTTAATAACCGCTAAACAAATTAAAGTTCTAGAAGCTTTCTACAAAAATGATCATTCTGTACTAGTTAAATTTTGGATTTTATTTTCCTTAGGCTCAGGAAGAGGTTAAATTTCACTTCCTAGATATAGTAATAAACAAAAATATCATATTAGGTATAGTGAAAATGTAGAAGTAACTCTCGAAAAAGCATTTCATCCATAAAATATTAAAGTAGCTGTGACTAGTCTGTAGTTTTTTGAATATCAAAAAGATATGATCCCATATAGTATCGAGGAATTGACATAAGAAAAATGAACAAACAAAAATTAAGCAAAAAATTTTGAGAATAATTACATTTTTTGCCAAACTGATTGAAATCCATAATCTAAATCCATTTAAATTAATTTAGTCCATTTTTGGATATAAAAAAAAAAAGAATTTAATGTACTGGTAATAATAGTATAAAGTTATTTAAGGGAATCTAACACTTTTTATAAATGACCTTGTTTTGATTGCAAAGTTTTTTTTGGATAAAATTTTCTGTGGCATCCTCTATATTAGCAGACATCAAAAATTTTTGTAAAATTTACAAAAATTAAAATCAAGGAATCAGTTTACGAAGTTATAGTACTTTAATATAAAATACCCCTTTTAGGGGTATTTTAGGGGTTTTAGGGTACTCCCAACAGAGTTCAATAATAAAAGAACCAGATAATTTATATAAAACAGGTTACTTTATTTTCTTTTAAGTAACGAATTAGAAATGAGCGCCATACTGTGCCAGAGAGAGGAGAGAGAGAGAGAGAGAGAGAAAGAGAGATAGAAAGGGGAAACCGAAAAAGGGATCCATTTGTCTATGCACTCATAATAGCTCCTATTAGCAATAGTAGTTCTAATCTAATTTTGACATTGATATCAGTATTGTTGATGACATTGGTGTCAAGACAAATGGAGTTCTTGACTGTTCAAAAGTATTGTGGTTAGAAATTCTTCGATGTACGAACGTAGGGTAAAGAAATTACCTGCTATATATATATATATATATTAATATATATATATATATATATATATATGTACTTTATACACTGACTACAGCATATGCAACATGAATTAATCATAGTGGAAACATGATTTTTGGAGATATTGACCAACTTTGCTATTTGCAAAGTTAGAGAGCTTTTTAAACCTCAACAATTTTTTTATACGGTAACTCAATATTCCTAGGATTGCCGGTTCGACTTAACATAACCTATGTAACATTTAGTTATATAGAAAAATTGTTAACCAGTGTACTTGTATACTCATTTTGATACAATTATTACAAGTGTCAATACTGAAAATTTATTAAATCAATTAATTTCTTTTGAATATTAAATCCATTTTTTGTTATAAGATTTGGAAGAGACAATGTTTTTAAAAGTACTTGCTAATAAAAGTTGATGTATCTGACTGAGGTCTTCAATGTAAACATATAGTAGGGACCCGAGCAATTGTATCTATACGCCTAGTATGTAAACTAAAAAAATAAAGACAGTATGTATTGTACTCTACCTAACTTGCTTAGGTTTATAAAATACATAAATAAAATAAACAAGTAGATGTAGCATAGTCTTCCATCTGAGTTTTGGTATATAGTACTCCCGAATGAGATAATAATTATAATACTAATAATATTTTATCTATCACTATATTTCGTTGTATAGTAGTTTATATCATAGAGAAGTAATGATTTTCTTTATTAAAACATATCGGGCGTAGTACGAGAGTTTTGTTTCATTTTATATTAAAAGATCTGACTATTATACATTAAGACCGAAAAGCTTTCGGAAATTCTCATTTAAAATTCGCGCGCTGTATATTTTCCGATATTTTAAGTTTATGTAGTTTGGCAGCACTGTCCTTAATTACTATGCCAAAAATGAGCGCGATCTGTCAGACAGTTCGTTTACGGCAGCTGTTGAAACCAGTTCACCTCAGTAGGGCGTTGCGAAAAAAACAATGGAAAAAAATATTGAACAAAGAGTTTGCATCAAATTTTGTGTTTCGAACGAAATTTCGTGTGCAGAATCGTTGCGAATGCTACAAAAGGCTTATGGGGAATCAGTTTTATCGAAAACTCAAGTTTATGAGTGGTACAAAGCCTTCCAGGACGGTCGTACGACCGTCGAAGACATTTCGCAACGCACTACTGAGGTGAACTGGTTTCAACAGCTGCCGTAAACGAACTGTCTGACAGATCGAGCTCATTTTTGGCATAGTAATTAAGGACAGTGCTGCCAAACTACATAAACTTAAAATATCGAAAAATATACAGCGCGCGAATTTTAAATGAGAATTTCCGAAAACTTTTCAGTCTTAATGTATCAATATTTATTACGAAAGATGTCTTATCTATTCGGTACTATAATATTTCTCTTTATAATGTGTTATGTTTTTAGTAACAAATTTATTAATATACTTGCCGTGACATTTGTTTAGATAGAAATGATTTTAATAGATTACTCAGTTTCGAAAACCATGATAGAAGATTGAATCTTCCTTTCAATAATTCCGGTTGTAGTTATGGAGGGGACGATGAAAATGCCTCTCATTTGCTTTGTTTTCCCTAGGGCATACACGTCGCCGTTCTACTATTTTGAGAGTCTCATTTTTTGCGGATCTTGTTCAATGGCAAGATCTCCCATTAAATAAATCTAAGTTTTCCCTTATACGATAACCTAATCTTTTTTGTGACACTAAATACAAACTTATACTTTTTTACTTTAGCTTATACTTTTTTACTTTATAAAAGGTTTCCCGATATCATATTATATATGCCGGAGTGTCAATCAATATAAATGTAATTATAATAGATCCATGTAATTAGTTAATTAGCAGACTATTAGTAAAACTATCTATCGAATAAACTTAGTGAATTAGTATGTATATATTCATAGATATATATATATGTTTGTAGTAAGTAAAAATCAATGAAATTTATATCAATGAAACTTTATCTCTGTGATTGAGTTTTTAATGATTTTTTTGTATTAGTTTTCTAAATAAAAAAAATAGTGTTAAAAAAATTTATATATTTTTTAAAGATGACTAATTAGTAGTACTATACTATTAGCTGGACAAAGTTATATACATGCTCTATCGCTAACCATATTACAATAAACTAAGTCGGTATTTTCAATCCCGATGTAGTATGCGTAGTCCGTATAATACTGGTCATATAATTCAAGTGGACAGCAATGCATACAAATTAATGATTCCGTTTTTTGTGGCGCTAAAAAGAAAAAGAGAGAGAGAGGGAACCATATTTAATACTGTTTAAACAAAAAAAAATATTTATTATAATTATTAGTCTTTTTTTTTGAAAGTACTTACATTCGTCAGGATTGACCTCAGTACTGTAATAACAATTTGGATCAAAAGGATCAGCATATGTTGAAGCTGTTATAATTGGAGAGTTTGGCATTCCTTGCGACTTTCTAGATTTTGGTGAAATAGTTGTTGTTCTTGCTTCTGGTTGTTTTCTAAGTTTTGGTGGAAAAGTTGTTCCTGTTTGTGGTTGATTTATAAGTCTTGGTGAAATAGTTGTTATTATTGATACTGGTGGTTTTCCAGGTTGTGGCGATGTAGTTGTTGTTTCTGTTATTGGTTGTTCTGCATATTTTGGTGGTATGGTAATAGGTAATTTTGTTATTGATTGTTCTCCAAGGTTTGGTGAAATAGTTGTTTTTCTTGTTGGTCTTGTTCTTGGTTCTTTCTGGCGATCATCCTCCATTTTAATTTTTTTGACTTCGTCTGCAATTAAATCCTTTAAAACTTGCAAAACTTTCGGATTATTTATAATTTCTTCCGGCGATAGAGTAGGCGTTGTAGAATTATCAAGTGAAGTAAGATTCTGTTGTGCTTCTGCAGTTTCTAGTTGAGATGGAACCGGATTGTACATAGCATTCGATTGGTTCTGTGGTTTTTCTGCTTCTTCTGATTTTTCTCTTTCTGCTTCGGTTTCCGTATTGTTGTTATTTTCATTTGACATATCATCCCAAGGATATTTAAACATTATTTCAACGTCTGGAATTATAAGTGTACCGTTTTCTAGCGGCAAAAATTGCACTACTAATTCATAGGTATTTTTCTGATCTTCTAGGCTTTCGGGTTTGGTTTCTGTTTGCGGTTTTGTGGGGTTATTATCATTTTCTTTTAATGGTGCAGTATTAACCCCATCAGTTTCTGTTACTGAAACAGAAATAATACTTAGAAAAATCACCACATAAAGAATCTGAAAGCAATGAACGTACATTAAGTTTAATAATATTTAATGTTAATTATTTTTTTATTAATTTTAACAACTATTAATAATTTCTTTTTTGTTTCAAGTTTTGTGTTTTGCTAAATTTTATTTTATATTTCACCATTTTAAAAGACATAATCCTTCTCCAATTTAACGTTCAGACTGTAGTTAGATAATATCGGTACTGTAAATAATAACACGGTCGAGTTAAGTAAATTAGTTGCTATATTTATTTTACTAAATTCTGTTTTATTTGGATAATATACAAAATACAATACTTATTCAAGTAGAAGTTTCGTATATAAATATTGATCAGTCAGTGTTTCACTTTGTAATGAAACTATTATAACGATTCTCATTAGGGTTTCTTGTTAATTAGTTTCTTAAGTAAATATTTTTCGCAAGTAAAAGCTGTTTTTTAATCATTTAAGTTTTTTTTTAATTATTAATATAATAATACATTAAAAATTTTGTAGAGATCTGTGTTAGATCTCTACAACTTATATAACTTGTTATATGTACTTTATATATGGTATATGCGGATCAAAGTTTGGTAAAATACGGTCTTTTAATTGGAGACCTATTATGTGAATTTTTTTCAAAATTTGAATTAAAATATGAATTCAAAAATTAATATTATATTTTTTTATTATATAATTTTTACATTTTTTTTGATATTTATTTTTTCATATTTTTTTATTATTTTATTTACTTTTTTTTAATTCAGTAATGCCTCAAATAATTTCACTTTTAATCTGTTTAGTATTTCTTTATTTTTTTCCCAATGAAATTGAGATATGAAAAAGTTTTAAACAAATATAATTTTAAGATACAAATTTAGATTGTCCCTCCTTTATCTTTTTAAAACCATTTCCGCACAATTTGTTGCAAGTATTAAAGGACGATTTGCGATTGCCATAGAATTTGATTTCTGGTCAAAGTTTTTAGTTCAATTCAATTTGTTTTCAGCTAAAAAAAGAAGAAAATTCCATTGCTCTACTCTTCACTAACTTCGGGCTTTGTGCGTGTCTTAGCAGGGAGAATATGTTAAGTCAGCTTAAAATGTATTCATGTAACCGTAGATATGCACTCCATAGATAAAAACTATTAGATTTTATATATTCTCCACAAGTAGTATTCGCAATGTTACTTCCAGTAATTTTTTCTTTTGTTTTACGCTCGCAACACTGATAACATTTGATGCAATTGTGCATTTGCATACAGGGTTTTCACATTGTTTTTGTTATTGCTACTTGTCGTGGCCGTATAGCTTGACACTCTTACGGGAATCAATATATAATCATGTTCCACAAGTTCCATGTTTTTCTTTTGTCTAACGATTTTTCCACACTGTTCGATTTCTCATGCATGTCACCAACGCTAATCCAACTAATGACAATATCGGGCTTTTGGTGCCTTTGTTGAGTGTTTGAGTATGTATATGTGTGTGTGTGTTTGAGTGTGCAGGCGCATGCATGCATGCCTTTTGGTAAGCTAACAAATTGCAAAATGTTAACTTCAAGGCATGCAAGGAAGCATCTTTGACTGACAGCATAATGTCTAATAGATGTCGCAGTCAATCGTTGTCTAAACGTTTGACATATGCTGGCTTGGATTAGACCGATTGTCTGGTAAGAGTTAATAATTGAATAGAATTTGTGGTAGGGTGTGCGGTGCGGTGTATTTGTTAAAAAGGAAGTAATTATTATGGTAAGCTTTATTTATATGAAAAAGAATATGTGCATAATCATAGCTATATATAAACAAGAGCACATAATATGTGTTAAAATTTATTTTTAAATTAATATCTTTTTTTTAATTATAAATCAGTATGATTTGAACGAGTTTATCAAAATCAAGACTAAGATGTTGGCATACAGAGTCTTTCCGCATTTAAAGTCATTCTATCATATCATATCATATCAATATAAATTTAAGAAACACATCATCAGGGACCTCATGATTGACCCGATCAAAAAATATATAAAAGATGGAGCCCTGAAATTATTTACGAAAACTGACAGGCTTACCGCGTTATCGAAGCTCAGAATGGTTATAGGCTCCTCGGGGAGATATGCAGATTTGAGGTCTATTATTGCTTAGTCTGATGAAGTGATAAACAATAATACAGTCAAGGCGTAGAGACGAATTATAAACAAACCTCGCAGTTAATAAAGAGAAAAAGTGCTCAAGTCCACTGACTCAACTAGCCTCAACAAAATATTAATATAATTAGTGTTATATAATACAAATATAAATTAGTATATATAATATAATATAATATATATTATAAATGTACAAAATATAAATATAAATTAATTAAAATTAGGAATGAAATATTAAAAGTCAAATAATAAGTTTCTTATGTTTCATACTCAGATTATGTCTATTCAGCCGAAAGTCTTTCAAAGTCTTATGATAGAGATCTGCTCAAGTCGCTACTATGAAGTGGTTTTAGTGACTTCAAGTCTCAGACTAAGATTTTATTTTCTGCACATACCGCAAACAAAAATATTTAAATAAGTGTGTCTGATATGTCGAAAAGTCGTCTTTATAGTAAGAATGCGCCGACAGAAAGTCTGTCCGAGTTTAATTTTACTATCTGTCTCTCCGATCCATAAAAACTAAATAGTCACTATCGTTTTAATTAAAAAATATCACTAAAAGAAAAAATATATCCTCTGTACACTTACCTGAGATGTCAAAATGGAGCAAAACGGAACAGATTGTATTACCTAACCCCTCTTCCTATATGCTATCATCTTCTGCTATCATCTTCTTCTTCAAATTGTATTGGTTGAATAAATTGAGCTAATACTGCATTTTTCGTATGACATATATGAAATAATAATATAAAATATATAATAATATTTAATATAAAACTTAATTAATAGATAATTAATACCAAGCCGTAGTAATAATATGTTTATTTGCATTTAATATAACTTAAAGTCTTTCAAAATATTTATTTTATGAAATATTGATAGTTAATCTTAACTTATATCGTTGCGTAGTGACGTGCCATTGTCTACCCAGCCGACAAGGACAATAACCAAAAACTTATGTCAAATATTCAAAGAAGAACAGCGAAAACACAACTGATGGTTATATATACATACACATAAACAAATATAAATACATAAATACTAAACATTTGTGCATAAAAATACAAATATTTGCCACCAAGCAATTTTGCATAACATATGACCTTGCACAAGCTTATGAGGAGCATGAGTGTGTGTATGCAAACATATGAAAACATAAATAAAGCAAGCGCAAATCAAATACAATTGTGCAAAAAAAAAAATATAATAAAATTGTTAAGCCATTTTAGAGCATTTATAATACTCGCTAAAAAAATGAAAATATTTAGATTTGGCATTAGAGTTTCATATAAAAAATTTAGTGTCAAAAATTGGTACGTGAAGCGAACAGAAACTACAATACACGATTATATAGTAAAATATAACATATTTAGCATAGTTTAGTTTCATATAAAAAATATGAGCACATATAAACATAAAGCACATTAAACTTTGTATTATAAATAAAAAAACCAAAAAAAATAATAACCAGAAAATCATAATAATTGTAAACTAAAACCACTAAGGTTTTTCTCTACACATTTTTACTGGGAAGCGGTGCCAAGTAAAGTTATGTTCACACTTGTACGTTTAAATTTAGTACGATTTTTATGTGCATGTTAAAGCACACAAAAAGGACTACTCGTCGAGTCCAATGTATGAGTAACTTTTTCTTGTTGTTGTTTTTTCTTTCCTTCACTACTATAGGCATTATCAAGTTCTGTATATGCATGTATGTGTGTATGTGTATGTTTCTGGTAAACCACTTATTTTTTTAAGTAAAATTTATTATTTTTTAATCACCCCCTCGAGTGTTGTTCAAGCGTTAAACCATATTTTTAATATGTTCAGGTTTGAAGGGCAAGCTTAACACAAATACACATCTACACAAACAACCAAACTGAAACTAAATTTTAAGTGCAAGGGACAAGTGAAGTGAATATTTGTGGGCGTTTTTCTTTTAAAATGAACTGCGAAATCAGCATAAATAAAATAAAAAATTTATGGACTATATATTTTGTTGTTGTTATTATTTCTCAATGTTATTACTTTTAATTAACGACAATTAAGTGAAATTATGAGATTGATTACGTTTTATTTTTGTTGTTATGTGATTTTGTTATGCGTGTGTAAGTTGCATTTAATGCTACACACTTTCGCACCAATACTAATAAAGGAAAGGTAAAATCTTTTCTACACAATATCCACCGAGCCCCTCTACAAAACCCCAATCAACGCTATTTACTCTTAAATCATATTAAAAACAATTTTAAAGCATAAAAAAAACGTTAACTGAAACACACTTAATCATGCTGATTTTTAATATTTAGCCTTTTTTTTCGTTGTTGTTATTGTGTTTTTTATTTGTTTTTATTGTCCGTCATGCTTTCTCGTTTGTAATTTACTTTGTTTGTGTAGTGCTGGAAGTGATTATTTTTGTTTATTTGTATTGTTAAATAGTATAAGAATAAAATCAAAAAAAGAAATAAGTCGAAAATAAAAATAGAGTACAAAAAATAAATCAGTGTTGCCAGTGCTACGTTATACTTCAACTTGTTAAATGTAGCAATTCAAAAAATATTAATTTTATTGATGGCTTTTCGTTTTTGTTTTGGTTATTTTTTACTCTTGTTGTTATTGTGTAGTGTTTGTTGCTTGCGCTAACAGTTCATTAGTAGCGCAATTCACCACTACACCAATACACTCATAGACCCTTACGACAATATTCTTCACTCTTTTTAGCTTTCGTCCACAGTAAATTTTGTTTGGTCATTATTTTCAGTTCACTTTCGCGTAGGCGTTTTAAGCGCTTAATTTTTTGAAAATTAGTCTCCAGTGAATTATGGCTTTTGATATTTCACTCAAAATATTTCATTTATGCAAACATATTTTGTTATTGTTATTTATGTCTTACTGCCATTTGTTGTTGATTGCGGTGGTTCTTTACATTTACATTGAAGCTGCCATTTCCCTGTTACCAGTATTGCTGTGTTGCTACGTTGTGTCGTGACTTTTGGCTACATGCTGTTGCTTTTGCTACTAGTACTGTTGCTACCACTACTACTACAGCTACTGTTTGTTGCTATTAATTTGCTCTTTTCATAATTTCTGTTGTTGTTGTTATTATTATTGTAAAAAATTATTGCTTGTGTACGTAATTGTTTTAAAATTTGTATCTCTGATTAATGAGTATGTCCGTCTGGAAGAGTACTCATTATAAACCCCTGTCTAAGGTTCGGTCTTTAACGTAGTCCATTGTACTTTATGTTATTTTTTATTTTGCTCCTTATTCTTAATAATTTATTTATTTATTTATTTGGTTTATTTGGTGCCATAATTTTCATCAAATTGGCATCACGCAATTAAATGAAGTGTTGCTCTTATTTATTATTAATGACCTTTTTGGTATTATTATGGAAGATTACTACTCCCCAACGATTGTTGGGGTTGATTTTGTGTTTGTTTTGTTGTTAACTAATTTTAAATTATTGTTGACATTTTGTTTTGTATATTTTACTTCTATTTATGAATTTTATGTCGTATTTTACAATTTAGATTCAAGTTTTGGTATACTTTCCATAGGATTTCAACTATTCTGTGGGGAATATTGTACTGTAATTTATGTAATTTATTAAAAAAATATATTTTTATTTATATTTGATTTTATTTTAATAATTTATTTGCAAAAAGTTAAAGTAATCTAATTAGTATTAAATTAAAATTAAGTTAAAATTTAACATATAAATTATAATTATATTTCTTAATTGTTATTCTTTTAGTATTTTTTCTGTTTGCAATATTTAATTATCTGTTCTAAGTTCTTAGTCCTAAATTTTTAAATTAATTTTATTCTCTTTTTATTTTTTCTTATTTTTATCGCATTTTTAAAATAAGAATAAATAAAATAAACTTACCGTAGTTTACAGAAAAAATCATTATAATTGTTTGTCATGATAAGCAAATTTTAATTTTAATTTAAAAATAATAATCTTAATATATTCTTAAACAAAGTTTTTATGCACTTATAATTGTACACTTTTAAAATAGTTTTAAAAAAATATATTTTATTATCATCACTATTTTGACTTCAGTATCATGGAGATAACTATAGATCTTAGTCGATATATTGGTTACAATACAATATATTTTTTTGAAATTAATTTAAAAATGTGTATTATTTAACGAATTGGCTTGTTTAAAATTGTATACATAAATAAAATTTTTTTTTTTAAGTAAATAAAAAAATTAAAAAAAAATTTAACAAAAAATATTACTTATTAACAATGGTGGTGTTAAATAATCCATTTTAAAACCTCCTAAATAAGGTATTATAGAAATATACACATATCGAAATAATAATTAATAATTAAAAAGAAAACAAATGTTTTGTTTCGACACCGGGCAACAGTAAATGTACTGCATGTCACAGCATTTAATTCTGTTAAGTTTCTATAAAATTATGCACAAGAAATAATAAATTCAAAAGATAAAAATTACATTACTGGCTAACATTTATGCTCACAGCACTTAATTCTGTTAAATTTATTTAAAATTTTGCATTAAAAAATAATAGAAACAAGAGATTAAAAACAAAAAAAAAACATAACTGGCTGAGCTCTGCAATATTGCTTTAGCAATGATAAATGGCTTTACATCTCTTTTGCTTGTTTACTCTCAATTAATAATAAGTTTCTGCAAAAATAATAAATGTATGTTGTGATCTTACTTGCTTAACAGAATTGTATTAATTTCTGTTAAAATCATAATAACAAAATATATGGTGTGTAGAAAATGTGGATTGTGTTCATTGGACACCTAATGCTGGTAAGCTTCAACGAAAGCTCTAAAATGTATAAGAGCGAACTGCGACATCTTATAGAATTTATTATTTTTGGTTTCTGTTATTCTTGTTATTGTTTTTCTTAAGTATTTACTAACTGATAAGAAGTTCAGTTATTTTTATTAAGTGCAGCAACGCAATCGTTTAAATATTTTACAATAATTGCATTGTTTTAGTTCTATTTTGTGCGCGAAACATTGATTTCCATTCGGTGATTTCTACGATTAAAACATATACAAAATATTTGCTTGAAGTGTTCTTATATATAAAATTAAATTATATTTAGTTTTTTATATATATTAAATTATAAAACGGGTATTAAATGAGTAATAAATTAAAAAATACGTATAACAAAAAATTAATATTACATAAGAAATTAAAATCAGATTACAGTTATAAGTATAATAATATACATAAGTATTTAAATGTACAACATATTTATTAAAACCTTAACTAATTAATTATTATTAATAATAAATTATTCTAATAGTGAATAATTATAGTGTGAACATTTTGAAAAATTGCAAAAAAAAAATTACTTCGTAATAAACATAAGAATGTAAATATAAATTTTAAGTGTGTTTTTGTTAAAAAAACTCAATAAAATATTGTATACAATTGTAAATTGTATATAAATTAAAACATATATCTGTTTTAATTAATTATTTTATTTATAGTTTTTATGAAGTCTTAGTAAAAACTAGTTTAAATTAAAAGATAGTAACTTTAAAAATTTTCGAAAAAAATTTTTGCACTTTTAAGCGTTCTCTAAAATTAACAGTAATTTGATTTGTGTACATGTAAATAACATACAATCAACAAATAATCACAAACATGAATTTTGTGCGATGAAAGTAAGTAATAGTATAGAAAAAATAAGATAAGTTACTTAAAAAAAAAGGTAAAAAATAATATATGTGTGTATATTATATATTACTAAAATATTATTTAAAATAGAATTATTATTGTGATTTATAAATACCTATAAAGATAAAGAAGATTGGTACTCCGTTCTTTTTCACGTTAGTGTTAATAACAGAATTAGATTGCTGAAACTGAATATTTGCTGTTAAGAATACGCGTAATTTAATAATAAACTGTTTGAATTGAGAAAGAGAATTGCAGGCATTCCAAATTGGGTATTGTTTACTAGAAAAGTTTTTAGTTTTTTATAAAATAAATAACATTTATTATTTTTGATTTCTGTCTCCTTGCTCGAATTGATCATTGAACTAAAGATATATATATCTCTTTAATGTATTATTAATAGATTTCACAAATTTGGCATGTGTATATAGATAATATATATAATATATAATAAATATATTATATACTTAATATTTAATTAATTAACGCTAATATTTTATTTAATTAACACGCTGATTTAATTTTATATGCATTTTATTTATTGCTTCTTCATGGAAACACGATAAAGTATTTAGGCAGCTCATGTGGTAGGGTAGTCAGGTGTATATATCGCTTACATATAAAGTATTCTATATATATATAGAATATTAGTATTCAATATATATGCTAAAAAAATGCTTACAAGTTATATTTGAGTACGCGTAATAGATTCTAGTCTATGCAATTTAACACTGTGATATCTATAAATGATATATATGATATTTTATCTATTGGTATAATAATGCTTCCAGGACTAAGCCTCAATTCAATTGTTTGCTTTCTGTTAGAATTTTAACAAGTTTGGATTAGTATTAAGTTTTGAATTGAAGAATTGAAGAATTTATAGCCCTGGACAAAGTAAATAGAGGCTTCAACAAAAAAAAAACAAAACAATTTTAAAGTCAACTAAAACTGATTTTTGTTTTATGTCTTTAAATAGAATTTATTGCAATTTAAATTAAATTTAATTAATAATAAATATATATTTTTGATAGAATTTCTTAAGCTATAAGGCTAGAAGAATCCATTATTCATATTCCAAAAGTTGAGTTCTTAACGTATCAAGGAAGCTATAGAATTTTCATTTAGAGGTTACCAATTTAAAATTGCCCGTAGGGATCAACGGATGTAAATGTAAACTGTCCAAAAAAGATTCCTTGAAATGCAGTTAAATCAAAGCTCCTGAAATTTTATACGCTCTACTCTTTACATTCTTCAACATCAAAACACTAGGAAAATTAGAAAAAGAAGTTGGTTGTATAGTTATTTTAATTAATCATCATCCTCTTCCGACGACGTTGAATAATCTGAAGCATGTATACCATCAGGAGTAATAGATGTTTTGCCTTCTTGATAATACTCAACTACATATGGCACGAGAGATTTTTTGACTTTTATATCTGAGAAAGACAATTCGTCAAAATCCTCCACATCTAGAACACCTAAAGCTTCAATAACTTCTATGTCATACCACTCGTCTGCATCTTCGGGATCAGCTGTTTTTGGTGTCCTAGCACAACGACCACTAACCAACTCCTTTGCCAGTATTATTAGCAGCATACGACGGAAGCGAGCCTTTCTTACGTGCTTCGTAATGCTCTTAGCGTAAAGATCTGATTCGTATGCTCTATTCATATTTGAGAGAAAAAAAATTTTTTTAACAGTTTTTCGAAACGTTTTTAGTTATAAAAATTTTTTACAATTATCACAGTTATGATTTAATATACAATATTTAAAATGATAGTAAATTCAAAAGTAAAATTTTAAAATATTACTTAACGGCAATTTATGATATGAATACTTGGACATAATAATTATTTCACAGAACTTTTGGTACCTGTATTCTAAAATCCGGATAAACTACTTAGTGTTGTCTCTGAACTGAATGATTTGATTATTCACTTTTAATTGAGATTTTAACCAAATTTTTATTTTAATATTACCCTGTCATTATGTGCAAAATACTTTTTAGTTTAAATATCTTGCAAGGCGCTTCTTATAGTACTGAAACCCTTTGAGAGAAGTTTTGATGAGTTGTGGTCAGTTGGCAATATCTGCGCCGTAACTTGACAGATACATATTTTCAAAATATTGAAGAGTTGAAGGAAAAGAAGAGTTCAATGGCAATACGTTAAAAGTGCGTTGTGATCAACTCATATCATCAAAACTCTAGCCTTTGAGGCATGTGGGGTTTTTACTACATTACTTCTAGGAAGATGTTTCAATAGGTATGTCAAGACATTTTCTCTCTTTGTTTCCAAAAATAAAAACGTTCTGGTGTAATAAAATAGAGTTTTTTGGAGGGCATATGGTTTTCAATCATCAAGTTAAAGGCTTATTTTGGTAAAATCTGCTACTGTGGTTTTAGCTGGTTTCTCGAGATATATATCTTTAAGTTTAAAATTTTCTACTGAAAAACACCAACAATAACTAACAGTTCTTTGCGTAATCAATGTTTAAAGTTCCAAAAAATAATTCAGTACTAGATGATGTGTCGTCTATTTTTTTAACTAATGTTTCTTCAATTATCTAAGAAGCCGTTTTGATTCCATATTTTTCGTAATAATGGGTACAAAACTGGACAAATTTGAACTGAATCGACGCATTGATAAATACTATGTTGTGAATTTTGATGAGTGAATTAAAGAATGAGACGTCTAAACATTTGAACTCGATAGTGGATAATCGATAGTTCCAGTATCTCTTCCTTGAGCACTGTAAGACAATACTATAAGAGATTTGACAGTGCAGGTTCTGTGTAGCTGCATGATATCTTATCGTCATTCCAGTGTTTCATTGGGACCAATATAAAAATAATATACTTAATACTTAATATTCTCTTTAATGGACAAAATTAGAGGTTTAATAATTAAAGTATAAAGATAATGTCGCTTTTGAAATAGATTGCTTTTGAATTCCCATTTCCTCCTTCATAATAAATGGTCAAATATCATTTCTTTTCTGTGGCTGGCAGTAGCACGGATACCCCCGTGTATCATTAAAGAAATGCCCTATCTGATCAGCTTATCAGCGTGTTCGTTTCCCGTTATATCAGAAAATCGAAGTAATACTTTGAAGTTGATAAATCGTCTACATTGGTCTGTTGAACTTACTTAGATGAGATATAGACGTTGCAAGCTTTGAATGTCGTTATCTCATGAGTCAAGTTATATTGACATATAGAGTAGTGCAAACCTGTTGTCAAATCGGCGCTAAATACATCGTACATATATAGTGTACATATTTTTATTGAAAAGTTTAACATAATTCTATAATTCTAAGGTCTTTATGGTTTACTTTCTATTCTCATATATAAAATATAATCACTACAATTATGTTCAACTAAACTCAATGGAAACTAAGCAACAAAATTAATGAGTTTAACAAACCTTACTGTATTGTGAATTTTTTTTTTGTTGTAAAAATAATAATAAAAGTTAAGTTGTTAAAATAAAAAATTTAATATTTTCTAACTGAAATTCATAATTGGTATTAACATAAAATCCAGGTTTACCTTTGTTTTAAGCGCAAACAAAAGAGGTTAAGCAGCTGTAGTAGCAGCAGCACTGCCAGGACTCACAAACAGCGGCACTGCCAGGACTCTACACTCACTGCTGTAGTATAGAGGCCATGCTAGGGCAGCATGGAATCAAGGTAGCAAAATGGGGTATTTTACGGATTTTATAATAACACATCCAAGGTTTAAACATATTTTTTATTTTCATTATTATTTGTTTTGTTTTATTTTGTTTGGTTTAGTTTAGTTTGGTATTGCTTCGCTCTTTTTCCCAACTAACCGCTTTGGCTAGTTTGACTTAAATGTACCGCAACAAAAATTTTGTTTGCTCGACTTTTATTGTTCTCCGGTCTGTATTGGTTTAATGTGCATTTTGCAATGGTTTTTTTGCGGCAATTGAGTTTTACAACCGCATTTAGTTAACTTGGTTCTTTGTTTACATGGCATGTGTACTATATGAGTGGGTCTCTAGTACTTTTTACCTCTATACATCTCTGCCTCTGACTCTGCCTCTGATTCTGCCTCATACGCTAGTCTGGCCACCTGTGTGCTAGCTTAGCAGCATTATTAGCCCGAGGCTGGTTGCGGTCTAAAAACAATAATCGCTCTCATCTGCAAGGAATAATTGTGTTTTTACCGTTCAAGTGCTGCTACTATTGTGTTAAGTTTTTTTTTAATTTTTATTTTTTTTATTTTTTCATTTTTTTTTTTTTTTGGTATAGAAAACTATTCCTAACAATCGATTTTTATTTAGCATGGCTTTTTTTTTTAATATTTTTATGCCTCCACCAAGCGCAATCGACCGTGGCTGTGAGTACATGGTTTGGCCGAAAGCAACTGCTAAGTGTTCTGAAAACTGTTTTCTATACAAATTTTCAGCTTACTTTACTGAAATCAAAACTTTTATTTCATTTTAATTCGGTTTTTATTTAGGTTTTTTTTTTAAAATTTTTTATGCAATTTTTAACTCATACCTTGAGGCTTCTTTTAACCGAGTTAAGGTAGTAAAAAATTGTTTGAGATCGATTTAAAGTTATGCGTTTGGTGTTAATAAGTAAAGGCCTTTTATTTGTTAAGTATGCGTGCAGTTCTGCTTTACTGTAAGTAAAACAGTTTTCTTAATTGCTTACAACTTTCGTTGAATATAAGTTCTTTATTATATTATTACGTTGAGGTTATTTGAGTCAGTGCACTTGAGCACTTTTACTCCCTGAGAGGTGTCTTCATAACTTCCCTCTACGTCTTGACTGGATTATTGTTTATCACTTCATCAGACTAAGCAATAATTGATCTCACATCTGCATACCTCCCCGAGGAACTGGTAACCCATCTAAGATTCGATAACGCGGTATTGGTAAGTCTGTCAGTTTTCGCAAATAATTTCAGGGCTCTATCTTTTATATATTTTTTGATCGAACCCATCTTGAGGTCCCGAGGATGTCATTCGTCTTAATGTACCATGGTAACTTAAAAAGTTTTCTCAGAGCTTTGTGGTTTTGTGCAATTGTAAGCTAGCGGATAGTATATTTCTACATATATCACACAAATAATGTGATTATATGGGCAAATTCTTTCTAACAGCTTGTATCGTCTATGTTAGTAGTATTAATCATAAACGGGATGTGATTAGAATGTAAATAGAATATGGATATTACATGAGATCTATACAAATATCCTTGTAGAAAAAACATTGAATTGGTAAAAACGATACTATAAAAACCTGATTTTATCTACTATACTTTCAAAACTGTGTAGCATTTCATCCATCTTGACACATTCATCCTAATATAAAGGATTTGAAGTTCGCAGAAACGATAATCTTAAATCTAATAATCTAATCTACAGCAATTTACTTTTGACGCTGTAAAAGGAGTCTCTCTATTTTGATACGTTCATAACTAACAGCACCATGGATATCAGACTGGAGATTGAATGAAGAATAATTATTGAAAAAAGGTAGTCGCCTAGCCAGGATTGTGACAAATATGACAAATATATATTAAATATGTTTTTGGTAGTATTTTTGTAATGTCCATATTATATGTAGATTATATTGTCTAGAAGTGTATCTTCCCATCTTCCCGTTGTGCCATTGTCAATTGGTGTTACTAGGGATTTATTAGAACTCGCTAACAATTGTGCTATAGAACACCCTTTCGATTAACAAAACTTACATTCTGCAAGGCGTACATCATTTCATTGTTTTGGTACGGTACAGGGCATAGAGATACAACCATGGAATGACGAAGATCTCTTTGGAAAACTTTTTTGTTTAAGCTTGAGTCCCCAATTAAACCAAGGAATTTTATGTATATATTTTTTTCTTTATGGCCAAAGTGTGAGACTTTAACCCACTACCTTTAGTTACGAATACAGAAGATTTCCATAGTAAAGTAGCTTATTATCAAGAGGTCTAGGTTTATCTTAGCTAGAAAGTAAGGGAATGGCACTGGTGGACGGGGAGTCTGTGTAGGGGTAGAGTTATACTACAAATGCAGGGTGTAGTTTAGTGACAGACTCTAGGATTGGGGTCACAAGAGAATGATGGAGGCATCGGAATGCCTGTCATCTGAGTATAGTGTAAAGTATTGAGGTAGTGGGTTTGAAGCGCATATCTTACACGATTCAGAGGGGTTCAAAGGTCTGCTGATTGGTGGTTGGCGAGGTTGGGGGGAGTGTGAGGTACTATTGGGCCAGCGTCAAAAGGTATTTGCATGACGTTAATTACTAGCTTAATAAGTTATAATTTTTCTAAACTTTGTAAATTTAGTACTTCGTCAATTTTCATGAAAATTGATTCTAATAGCAGCTTTCATGGTACAACATTCTCTCTCTTTTCTTACTGTGCGTCCTGGTTTCATTATTGCCCCAGAAACTTTACTTTTATCTCCCATATTTTTTTTCTGTTTATAACGTACTCATTTCTACAAACTTTATATGATTCGCAATTTTTACTTTGAAAATAATTGTGTATTTATACATTTATATTATATTTATAAAGAAATCAGATTTTGCTTCACTTCGCTTAATTTGATTCAAAAACAAATTGTGTTTATAAAACTCCTTTAGTGGATTAAAATAAACTCTTTCCACTGCATCCCATTTGTATCTTTGTACATTATATAAATAATTTTTGCTTCTGAAGTGAGTAAGTAAAAAATTGAAGCTGTACTCCTCATGGTGGCACTGCAAATAACTTGTCATAAATATCAATTTTACAGCTTTTAGCTCGTTAGCACAACATAAGTGAGAGAAATGAGATACAGAAGCTGCTGTAGTAACACGAGAAGCATTTTTAATATCTACGTATGAATATACAAAGACTTAAACGAAATTACAATCAAAATAAATATCAAATGACATTTATAAAATACTTCAGACACAGCGCTATGACAACGGAGCGCAGAGTTGAATTATGATTTTATGATAAAAAGGCTTAAATGATCAAAGTAAAGACAAGGTGAGGAAGCAGTGAACTCATGAAACTATGAAAGACTCTACTCCGCTGTCGGCAAAAATTCTATAACTACTCTAAGTGCGAAGAAACATCAAACTACAGGCTGAAAACAACATGTTTTTATTATGCTGCGATAGTTGTCAGTTCTGGCACCCGCGACGTATACGTAACGTTATTTTTACCAAGTACTAAGAGTACATGTTGAGCATCAGCGGAGTGCTCTGGTGTGGTGTGATAGTGTCGTGGCTGCACATGTGAACATTGGCGCTAAAACTTTGACAAGCTGTCATAACAACGCAACAGGCAATAGGAATAAAAGTAAAAATACAACAAAAAAAAACATAAAAGTTAATAGAAAAGTGTGTTGGGGGTGGAGTGGGTGAAAAAAACTAATTTTCATGTACAGAAAATGTGTTGAAAATAATTTAATGGCAACAGGTTTAGCATATGAGCATTGAAAATAAACTCTAAATAGATATGCAAATATGAAATGATTTTTTTTTATTTTTTCACATTTTACTCCTACTACTTTTACTACTTTTGCTACTACTTTTCAACGGAAGCGGAAATAGTGGCTGTTAAATTTTGAATGGCGCACTGATTTTGCACGTGCAGTCGTTTGGAAAGAATTGTGCACATAAAATCTACTAAATTGTCTATTTTATAATACATAAATGCTATGTAGCTGTTGCCTACGATATTTCTATGAATTCGTGTGTCGATAAACTGCTAAGGCGTATAAGTAACTAATAGATTTGAATTGACTGTTGTGGAAGTCTCACTCACTCACTTACTTTAGCTGATATTTTTGGGTCGATTTCAATACTTTTCGACAGTGCTTTTGCATATTTTAGCCGCACAAATTTTATTTTATTGAAACATAATAAAGAGAAAATTGAATTGCCATTTCGTGTCGCCAACGATTTTGATTTTATAGAATTTTTGCATTTTACTTATATTCTTCTTTGGAAAAAAAAAAACAAAAACAAAAAAGAAAATCTGTTTGTTTGTTTAGAAATAAGTGCTGCTTAGCCAATTTGATTGGCTTTTATGCAGACGATTTTGTCAGAGTTTGGACGTTGCTGCTGCTATTATTTTTGCATAAAAGAAAATATATTCACATACACAGAGACGTAGGCGTAGGTTGGAAGCGCATTTAGAGGGGGATAAAAAGGAAGAATTTTCCGTTCCTTTTTAAAAAAAATTTTCCTTTTTTAGAAGAATCCTTGTTTAAAAAAACTAACGAACACAAAAAAAAAAAATGTTAATGAACACTTATTTAAATTGTAACGTAAAGAGTATCGCTTGCTGGAATATATCCTATCGTCTTAGTGATATAAAGAAAACTTCCGTAAAGCTTATTGTTGTGAGAAAGAGAGCCTCACATATATTGCGCCTGGGATGGAGTGCTTTCAAAATGATAATATATAGTGTTATATTTTGTTTAAAAACAAGAAGATAATATTCCTACTTTATGAAGTAGAATTTGGGGCATACTTTTAGGTGGGCCACCGTCTCATGTGTCATTTTCTTAAATAAATCAAAAAGTACAATGTATGTTTTATAAAAGTGAAGGCAAAAAACTATTCTAGTTTTATAAAATAGTATTTCGGAGGCGTTATTAGGAAGACTATCGCCTCATATACTCTCATTACTTACTTAGTTTGTCCTATTGCACCAAATATATTATAAATGTAATAAAGTAGTCTTCATGACATCTTGACACATTCATCCTAGGGAACCATGGTCTAAAGTGGTCTCTCTATTGATAAGTTAACGCATTTAAATGCATTTGCTATAGGACTTATAAGTCAAAGTTATACTAGTCTCATAATATAGTATTTGTGACACACCTTAAGATGGCCGCCGCTTAGAATATCTGGCGTACTTTTAGTGGGATACCGTTAAATTTTCTCGTTTCTAGCATAAGCCGATGCATGTACTTGTGTGTGCTATATAGTTGATAAGAAAACGATATTCTAATCTCATAATATAGTATTTGGCTTATACTTTAGGGAGGTCCCACTTTAGGGAGGTTTTTTACGAATATACTTTGCGATATACTATTGGTGGGGTCTATAAAAATGACGAATAAAAAATATTTTAACATTGTAAGAATATATAGATTTTACGGATAAACTTTGCGGTATAGTTTTGGTGACGTCCATAAAAATGAAAATTAAAAAATATTTTAGCATTTTAACTTATATTTGGGACATACTTTAGAGAGACCACAGCCTCATGTACTTTCTTCTGAGATAAGTCAATGTATAGATTTTGTTGCAGACTTTTATTAGGTCACTGTCCAATATGTTCCTTTCTTAGATAAGCCGATTTTTACAGTTTTGTTTGCTATAAAACTGACGAGAAAAAAAAATATTTTAATATTGTAAGAATACATTTAGGACGCCCTAAATGTAAAGAGCTGTGTTTGCTATAAAAGTTAAAACAAAACAGTGAATAATGAAATAAAATCTGCATCAGTTAATATATAATGTATACAACTTGTGGCAAATCATATACGGACTATAAACTAATTAAAAATTCGAATATTTCCTAAGACTACTGATAATGATTACTTGGCAATACTCGGAGCAGCCATGTTAGACAGATTTTAATAAATTAACTAAATATTTGTGGTTGTCTTTTCTTTGCTATTCGAATCCTTCTAAATGTATTCTAATTTTAAATAACAGTACTTGGGACACATTTTTAAGAGAGATACTGCCTTATGTGCTCTTTCAATCGATAAGCTGATTAACATGTATATGGTATACCATATAATACTATATATTGTAGTATATATACAGTAATCGCCACTATAACCCGGTAGATTGGTTCCGCGTTATAGGAAAATGCGTTATAGGGATATACCCGTATGCCCCGTACACACACGTGCAAAGGTACGCGAAGCTAACTGTACAAATCCCCGCGTTTATGGGGAATGCTCGTTTTATATGGGGAATTGAAATCGAGTAATATAAGAACGCGTTATAAAGGGGATTACTGTATTACAAATATTTCAGTTTTGGAGCACACTTTTAGGAGCTTACAGTTTTATATGATTCCACAAAATTTACAACTATGCACAAAGCTGTATTTTTTATAAAAGTGAACGTAAGAAAATTATTTTAACTTATATAAAATACAATTTTAAAGCATACTTCTAGGAGGTCACATCGTCAAACACCCCTACTATGGTACACCTATGCATATTGTTTAGTTCTATTTGCTATAGAAGTGAGAAGAAAAAATTTTTTTTCTAATTTTATAAAATAGAATTTTGCTTGACTTTAACTTTAACCCAAATAAACAATTCTGCCCATTTTAACCCCCACACGTCTGCACGAAACTTTTTCTACTAAATTGTAGGCGTAAGTGCTTGTTTGCTGTTAAATCGAAAAGTTTTCGCTTTGCATGCAAAGCAGTCATATTTTTTAATATTTAATATTTAATATACTTGGGGAAGCACAAACAAGCCAGCATATATGAGGTTGGCTCCGCCACACACATTCTATGAGTTCCAAACCTACCATATAAAGACATGTAAGCTCACATATACAAACTTTCCGAAGTTCCTTGCCGGCTGGGTTGCTGGCTGTGGCCACGCGTTCGCGTTCGTGTCATCATCATAACAGTAATAATAATAATAACACTAATATTAACGTATAATAACGTTATCATGCCGCCATTTTTAATAATGTGCGATTTTATTTATTCAGCTTTGATTTTAATGTTTCATTTTTCTTACTATTCCTCACTATTTCCGGGTTCCTTGGACTCGCATTTCCATTTGCATATAAACTGTCACATTAAAATTCCCAAAATTTACGTTTCCCATATAAATGTATAATGAGTCCTTGTTTAAATCTGATTTGTTGTTGTTTTCTCAGTCAAATATTTTCAAATAATTTATGTGAATTTTATGCAAAACATTCTATAGAAAATTCGTGTTTGATTAGCTTTTCAAAATCTAATATTTTCATTTGCGTATTTCGCCGTCCCATACCATCTACTATATTAAATTGCCAACTAATGTCGGTAATTTCATTCAAGTATTTTTTTTTTTACTTTAATAATTTCTTTATTTTGGGTTTATTTTTGATTGACACTATCTTTTATAAATTTTAATATTTTATGGAATTTTGATTGATAGTTTTGTGTACAACAGATGGATAAATGGATGAATGGATGTATGGATGCACGGGTGTAGTAGACAATTATATTTTAGAAAATTACGCATTTTAACATATTTGTGATAATAATTTTACTATTACGGAAATTAGTTTATTACTGTCGTATTTCGAATATGAATTTGTTATTGTGATTGGAATTTGATGGCAAAAGGAAATTATGTAGTTAAGTTTTTAATATTCATTTTAATTTTACGTTTACTTAAAAACTCATAATTTTCCATAACAATTACGTATTTTAATGTTAAGTTTATGAATACAAAATTGATTGGCTCTTTCAAAACAATATCATAAAAATTTTATTTCCCATCAAAATTTTGCACGAACAGAATAAATTTGTTTTAAGCGTTTTTTTATACACAAAAAATTACCTACTGCAGTACAATAATAGGTAAACTTAATAGTTAAATAAAGGCTTTTTTATGGGAATAGAAACAAATTTTTAACATTGAATATATTTTACACTTATTTTCTATAGAAATTATTTTAGTATAAAATTTGTTATTTAATTTTTTAGTGCAGTTAAAAAGCACTATGCTTTATTTATCTTAAATTTTGCTTTTCACGGTCAAGCATAATTATAGAGCAGGGTGCTTTCGACTTAAACCACACATAGAAGGCAGATGATTTAAAGAGACAAAAAAAATCGTATGGTAAGGGAGGGAGGGGGTTGATATATTTTTAATATTATATATAAAATGTCACCAAGGTAGAAGGCGTGAATGAAATATCTAGCTGAAATAACGACATGCAATATATATCACTTTATCTTTTACACTTTTTATGTTGTAAGCATGGTTTTTATGGTTATTTACTGTTCCATTTTTTTTGAAACGAATAATGAAGATTTCAGCCCTTGACCTTGAAAGTGAAAGTGCTGAGAATCTCATACTAGTACTCCGCGGAGTAACAAGGGCTTACTACTATTTGAAAAATTGAGTTATCTAAGTTAGAAAGCATTGACAATAATTATAATTATTGTAGATAATTAGCATAGTTAGCAGTTTATATGTAGACTCTATAACCAGAATTGCAACAACTATCTTATAGAGTGAGATAGTGGGAGCAGCTGAATGCAACTCATTCAGCAGAGAATCAGTAAGACCTATTAGTTATTAATTAGAAAATTGTTTTATTCAAGTCAGAAAGCATCAACAATAATTAAAACAGATAATTGGTACGTATAGCAGCTTACTTATAGACTCTATAACCTGAATTGCGACAACTGAGTTATAGAGTGGGATAGTGAAAACAGCTGAATGGAACTTCTTCAAATGTGATGAAAGCCCTTGAGCATATGGTAGGATACTGACCGTTAGAAGGTAGGTCATTTGAGGTGTTTAATAAAAAATTTTTTCGTTACGGTATTAAGAAACCTTGCAATAGTCGTGCATAAAAAATTATTAATTTGTATTGAATTTAATTTACCTTTGACATTTTTCCACTTATTTGATGGTACTAATACTTAGGCTTTGATGATTAAAGTTGACGTATCTTACATTTTTGTGAAAAAAAATGATATTCTGTCGTTTATATTAATAGTTTGTAATTGAGAATTTTATGTTTCACGACAAGAAATTTATTGTTTGAAGCGAATAAGGAAAAAGAGGTAATTATAAGGAAAGATTCGAATCAGAAAAAAATTTCCAACATATATTTAAGTGTTAATAGTTTATTGAACTATAGAAAGTATAAATAAGTTTTTACTTCAATGACTAAAGTAAAAAAAAAATACTTATAAATAATTTGAATTTGTGCAAGTTCAGTCATATTGAAAGTCATCAATATTCCTAATTAAAACAAAATTTCGACGGGCTAATTTCGTATTTCAACAGTTTTTCTATCAATTATTTAACTTAAATAAAATTGAAACTAATTTAATACTTAATTGTAACGTTAAATGCATAATTATTAAGCTAAAATGAATTTATTTAAAAATAAATTCACTTCATTGACTTAAAATGATTTATTTAGTTATTGATTTGTGTAAGAATATTTCTACAAATTATATAGAAAATATACAAAATATATATATAAATGAATAATATTAAATAATTATTGTATAAAAAAATAAAAAAAAATTATTTATCCATCTTGCGGAAAGACTTTTTGCTAATTTATTGAATCTTTACACATTTATTATAGTTCTAAAGTCTTGCAAAAAAAATTGAAACATCACATCAGAGTACATAAGATGCAGAATATATTAATACACATATAATCCCATCAAATACTCAACATTTGTCGTTAATCTAATCTACTTTAAAGATTAAAGATATTTATTGAGATTCTCCGGTATTTGATCATGATCGCTTGCTTTGACTATCTTTGTATTTAAACCATTTTCGATCGATTGTAATAATTTTTTTCAGAAAGGGTTCAATACCGTCAATCAACTTACTCCGCATAACTCATTCAGTATTCAAACAGTAAGTGATTCCAAACTATTATATGGTTGATATTGATTGCTCCACTATCTCTTGACTGTTTGTGTGTATTCATTTTGCTCCATCAGCTGCAAAATTCTTTGTGAATACAGGTCATAGGTGGTGATTTCTACTTTCTGAGGTTTGTTTTTCGTCAAATCGTTCTGAGACATTCCTAAACTGCGGTCCATCAAATTTTTTTTTCTGCTTTTAATTTTATTTTCCATAGGTACCACACAAATTAAACTTTTTGACCGGTACCTATATGTTACGACATCGCACGACTGCACGAATCTAGTTGTTAGACTCTGCTAATTGAGTCTTGCGGGTTTCAGTTGTAGAATTTTTTCGCTGTATCATTCTGAAACTTCTCCAAATTGTGACCTATTCAATTTAGTTTTCTATTTCTGATTTCGTTTAGTTGGGTATCGTATACAATTTTTCGACTGGTATCTCTACTTCAACACTCTGCAATCTCAGCACGAGTCGTGGTGTATCACTTGTGAGTGATTTTTTCACTAGATTGATCTAAGGCTTTCTTCAGCCTTAGATCGAAAATTTTCTGTGCTATGAAGAAAGATGGCTTTGTGTTTATACTTTAATCCTTTCAATTACTTTGCAAAAGCGACGATTTGCACTCATGTTATGAAACTCATATTATGGAATTCATATTATTTATTGCATCACGAATGGTTCTGGTGGCTATTATATATTCTTAAATTATTCTCAGACTTCATATGTAACAGAAAAAAATATTTTCCTGTAAAATATAGAACTTTAAGCCTCACCAGAAACTCAAACCCGAACAGTTTTCTACAACAAGGACAACTTATGGAATTCGTAACCTCAAACACTTAAAATTAATTTCAGTTTTGTTTTATAAAAAATTTCTTTTCGCTTAAAAATGGTTACACTTTAGCATAAATATTTTACATTTAAAACCAAATATTTGTGAAAATAAAAAGAAATTGTAAAAATAATAAGAAATAAAAAAAAAATTATACAAACTTATGTACAGTATGAGAGGTGCAAAAATAACACAAATAAATTTCAGCTCAAAAGAATAAAAAGGAATTTGTAAATATTTAACAAATACACAGATGAACACACATTCACATCGAAATAAACACACAGTTAAAAAGTATCCTTTCACGCCTTCAACTTGAAAAAATGTATGAAATGGGCAGAACACAGAAGAAAAATGGCGCGAAAAAAATCAAAATTCATGCCAAAAGGAAAGGCAAAAAAAAACAAAACAGAACTGAGAGTCTGACAACATCATTTATCATACAAAAAATACAACAAAACTATGACAACCGCCATTGCCAACACAACAAAGCAACAGTTTCATAGCCGAAAATTATACGCCTCAGCATAAAGCAAGTCCAAACGAAACACTCATACGCAGCGAGGCCCCGAAATACATAGCAATGCGGGGAAATATGCAAAATGGTGTAAATTATGGCCAGTACGGTTTATTTTAAAATCAAATAGATTAAAATGTTAAATTTCATGTTTTTCATTTCAAGTGCATAAAATATAAATGCCAAAAAAAAGCGAAAAATGAGAAAAAATTAAGTGCAAAACACACAAAACCAACAGCGACGGCAACAATTCCAAGAAATACTTGAAATCATACCTGGCGTTGATGTTGCTCGCCAATGCAATAACACTTGCGAAGACAGCGATGGCAGCTAGCGCTACAACGGCAATGCCATGGTGTCCTGCGGCCGAAATGTATGCTGTGAAAATTTTATTTTAACATACATAAACATTGTTTAAAATTCAATTAAGCTCAAATTAAAAAGGCATTTGAATTAATGCTAAGAATTATTAAAACGTAACCAAATAAAGTTGCACCAAAAACGGAAATGAAAATGAAAATAACAAAACAATATGGTCATATACAAAAAACAGAGAAAATATAAACAAAAAAAAATTAAAAAAAAAAAAAACAGAGAATAAAATTAAAATGTAATAAATTTTCACAACTGCAGTCTGTAAGTGTAGAACAAAAGCCCACATTCCTACTCATTCCTACTCTATAGAGTGGTACGTCAACAATATTTAAATTATTTAAAACAATCCGAATATGCTCGCGTTGTAGTTGCTGCAGGATATTACAAAATACTCGCATAAAATTTAATACCAACAACAACACAAAACAGAACAACAAACACAACAACAATACTAAACCTGACGTATTTGACCTAAATAGATATAAGCCCGAATTGAATTTGCATTTGAACGTATTGCGCCCACGGCATGGATTTTCATTTAAATCGTTAGTAATTATTTCTGTAAAAATTTATTTTGCATTTTAATATTTTATTTCGCTTTTCGCTTTTCGTTTTTCGGCTTAGGATATTAGCGTAATTAATTTGTACTTTTCATTGTATTGTATTGTCGGATTTACATGTATATTCTTATTGGGTTGGTTGGTTCGTCGGTTCGTTGGCTGGTAACGTTGGTTTGGTTCCTTTGTTGACCGATTTTTCGGTGTTTTAGTTTCTGGTAATTGTTTTGTTCGAGCTGTGCCAGCGCATAAATCTCTCCCCGGCCTGCAAGTTTATTTTATAAGCATACATAAATTAATTAAAATTTGTAAACTAAAATTATTTGTTAACTTATCTCTAAATTATTTAATTTAAACGATATGCTTTAAATACTAAACTCATATTTGCGGTATGCAGATATTAACAACTATACATAAATCACATTTATACGCAAGGATACTTGTTTGGGTTATTTAAAAATTATTTTATTATCAATTGCTTTATTTTAACTAATTTAGTTGCACTGATTATAAAATAATTACTTTGGGTTGAATAACACTAGCTTTTAGTTTTAGATATAAATTTAATTTTAATTATATTTAAATTGCTTTTAAATTTATTTTTCCAATAATTTATTGACCTCAAATAATTGTATTAATTTTAATATTAAACATAGTTGGTTTGGTTGCATTTAGCGATGACAGAGCTTCTTAATAGTTTTGAGTAAAGCATAGGCACCATTTTATTACCACATACAAAATCATGATTATGATTTTTTTGTAGATCAAAGTTAGGAATGTCAGTCAGGGTTTTAGGTTATAGATTTCATACCGCAATTTTGCCAGGGTCGGGAACTTGCAGAAAGTCCTCACTTTTTGCTCTAACTCGTATTTCACGCACTAATTTCATTTATTATGTAGCATATAGTGTTATTGTGTTATCGTGTAGTGTAGTGTCAGTGTTTATTTTTATTATATGTCCATTCTATTTTTAGTTTATTTAAATTCTATTTCTATTTTATTTTCATTTTATTTTTATATTTCTCTTATTCTATTCTATTTCTGTGCCATTTCTATTCAATTTCTATTTAATTTTTATTCTTTTTCTATTCTATTTTAATTCTATTTCTATTCTTCTTCAATTCTATTTAATTAAACATATAGTTCTTTTTAATTTCTATTATCTTTTTATATTTTATTTATTCTATTCTATTTCTATTCAATTTTTATTAAATTTTTATTGACTTAGTCCTAAATCTTTTTTTCTATTATATATTTATTTTATTCACCTTCTGTATCTTTCTTTCCTTTATCTCTATAATATATATGTGCTATTTTAATTTTTTTTAATTTCTTATTCCCTTTAATTTCTATTCTATTTTAATATTTTTTTTATTCTATTCTATTTATATTTAATTTCTATTCAATTTCAGTTCCATTTCTATTCAATTTCTATTCAATTTTCATTGAATTTTGATTAACTTAGGCCCAATTTTTATTTCTATTATATGTATGTCTGTTTTATTTAGATACGGTTTTTTTATGCTTTTATTTTTTTCTATGTCTGTTCCATTTTTTTCTATTTAATTTCTTCTTATATTTCATCATTATTTTATTTTTTTATTATAAATTTTTTTCTGTTATATTTCTATTCCTTTTCTATTTAATTCCTATTTAAATTCCTATTTAATTCCTATTTAAATTCTATTCAGTTTCTATTTAATTTTAATTAATATCTTTTAAATTTCCATTTAATTTTTATTCTTTTTTTATTCGTTTTTAATCATATTTCTATTTTGTTTTTTTCTCTCTATCTATTCTATTTTTCCATATGTTTTTTCTATTTTTATTGTATTTCTATTGCATATCTCTTTAACTATATTACTATTCCACTTCTATTGTATTTCTGTAGACTTGTTTAATATTTTGTGGTTATTGAATTTCTATTGAAGAGTAGATCTCTAGCATGTTTAATCTATTTTGCCTATGCGATAAGCAGTGACAGATGCGAAAAACCTTTTCAATAATTTGAGGTAAAAATGAAGTTACATTGGAATTTGATGGTTTTGGTATTAATGTTAATTAATGGTACCAATATAACATTTGTTTCGAGTGGTGTGAGGTTCTTGAAAGTTCTGAAAATTTTTACAAAAACAAAAACAAATTGTTTTACTTAATTTCATATCAGCAAAATTTTAAATTAAAAAATTAGTTTATAATCGAAAAGTGATTGAGAGCTTACACAGATTTGATCAACACGGACATTTGATGACACATGGAATGCTATGGGTTTACAATATTACTTTTCTAGTTATTTTTTATTGTATATTTCAGTTTATATATTTCTGTGTTTTTTATCATCACTCTTCAGCTTTATAATTAACTTTATTTTATCCTTCAAGCATGAAAATAAATTTTATCTGAAAAATTCAGATAAAATGTTAATAATGAAATGTTAATAAATAAAATTTTTAATTAGTTTATTTTAATTATTAATTTCTAGTTATTTTATATCAAAGCACTGAACTGAAACACCAATTCATTTCACTTAAAAAGTAATTATATAAAGTTTTTAATATTTTTAAATAAAACTTTTAAATATATATAAAAAATTGAAACTTTTATATAACATAAAATGAAATATTTTATTTAGTTTTCACAAAAAAAATTTTATTCTAAAAATTTTAATCAAATGTAACTGAAAACTCATTTGCACTAATGTTTTTTAAATAATCAAATAAATTTTTGTAATAGCAAAAAATTTGCATTTCGCATTTTAGGTGAGGAAAGTTTTGAATTAAGTTTTTTTAAAATATTTTTTCTTTTTTCATTGAAATTTTTAAAAATAAATTACGCAAGTGGCTTCCCGAAAAAGGACGAGAGTTATAAATCAAATATTTTTCGAATTTATTTACTGAATTATGCGCAGGTAAATATTAATTTCGCAGCAACCCAAACTTTATATTTTTATTTAAGAACGAAAGTCAAATTGAAATTCACATTGCACTGCCGGCTAATTATGCTAAACCACAAATTTGTGTGCATAAAATTTGTTCACCAGTGTTGATTTTACACATATTTCAGCTCACCAAAACAGCTGTTGCACAGATATAGATACATGTGCAGTTATAGATACACATACTCACAACTGAAGCATATTCAGGCAGTTTACAGATATGGCAGAAATGTTTTTTTTTTTGGGGGAAAAATTAAAAAAAAATTTTTGGAAAATGAAAAGTAAAGTTTGACTTTTTTGGAGATATTTTGATGAAAACTTTTGCTTTGACTGTCACAAAATTTAGTTGATTTTCTTTTTTTTTTCTGTTTACATTACAGCTGCGAAGTTACTTCTGCTGCGATGTTGGGTATTCATTCAGTTTTAGCATCATAGCAAAAGTTTTGATAAGCACTTCCGGTAGGATACCTAAGCATACTTTTATTTGATTAACTATGTAGAGTTCCTTCTATACTTTTACCTCTTACGTTTCCTTTTCATTTTCACTTTATGAAAAATTTGTTTAAAGTATAAATATTTTCTTTTTGAATTTTTTGAGTTGCTTGGAGTACACATATGTTGGTCTAAATACCTTTAAGGAATTTTCGTTATAGAGTCAAGCAATGTGCTTGAAGCTCCAGTACACATATATGAAGGATGGGTGAAATATTTTGAAGTTTTGAAACTTTGTAATGGAGAATGATTAAATATCAAGCAATTGTTTTAATTAATATTTAATTTTGTGATTACATTATATTAACAAACTTTTTTTATAAAAATTAACGTAATCATAATTTTATTTGAAATTAAAAAAAAAAATAGAATCATATTAAATTGAACTAATTAAGCTTAAATTAGAGCTAACTGATGTTAAATTCCAGAATTTAAAATCTAACCTTGAAAAGATATTATTAAGAAACATTCTATAATGCATCTCCAACTTATGATCAGATTCATTTAGCAGGTACTAATGACGACCACACCACCTCATCAATTCTGGTTAAGCTTCTTGTTTCTAGTTGGTATTAAATTTTTGCTATAACCTCTGTAATTTTTTATTGGAATCTCTCTTCTAAATGTTGAATATCAAAACGTGTATTTCGCGTTTTTAAGACAGCCAGCTATGCATATAACAGATGTTCTAAAATTTTCATTATTTCAGCCATTAATTCAGTTCAAATCGAAATTAAAAATTTACAACTATATCCAAATAACAAACGTGTTATAGCAATTTCGAAATTCTAAACAGATTCAAGATACTCTTTTTAAGACACTCTCTTTAAAATACTTTCTTCAAGTACCCTCTTCAGGATATTCTCTTTAGGATGTCCTCTTCAAGATATTCTCTAGAAGATACTGTCTCCAATCACGGTTGCCACTTGAAAATTTTTTTCTGTACCAAAATTGGTTTAAAAAGGTACCATTTCTGTAAAAAAAGGTCCAAAATTTTTTTATTGTCTTTTTATAAGAAAATACAATTTATATAAAATGTACAAAAAGTATAAAACAATACAATATCCACAATAAAGTTGGGTCGCCGAAAATGTACCATTTTTTGAACATGAGTACCAGAGTACCAAACGGAAAAAGAAGTACCAATTTTGGTACTAAAGTACCATAAGTGGCAACCGTGTCTCCAATATACTCTTTTCAAGATACTCTCTTCAATATATTCTCTTTAAGTTATTCTCTTCGAGGCATTCTCTTCAACAGTTGATTTTGATAAACACAGGACTTCAGTCTTGCTATAGATCCACTCATTTTTAAGTTTTTTGAATATTTTAGCTACAGTCAGTGAAAGAAATATTCAATCTTCTACCTTAAGCTCTCTAACTGACAGAAACTCGCCATATTCTCAGCTTTTTAGTTTTTGAAATTTAAGCAGTTTGACAAAGGATAACGTTGGTCAAAAGTAGATCATATATTACCTGAACAGTAATTGGATAAAGTTTCTCAAACTGTAAACTATATTGTCATGAGTGCAATATGTTAAAATTTACTTACATTAAAAAGGTTAGTTAGATATTGAAAAATTTTAAACTATTTCTTTGCTATATATATTATCGGACCTATTCTGTGCACTTGACAGATTTGTCAAGTTCTTTAATAAAATTTTTGATTTCTATAAAGCAGAAAACTTTTTGGTATTCTGGACACATCTTGACAAATTTCAAAGCTCAAGTACCTAGTACTTCTCACCACACTATGGTATAAAGTGTTTTGTACAAAAAACTGTTCGTAATTGTTCGTGACTGTTCGTAAAAAATGCTTGTAAAGAGCACATATTTCAAGTTGCCAAAAGCATTTTTCATGCATTCAAATAACAATAGAAAATATGCTTGTAAAGAGCATATATTTTAGTTAAGAATATTTGTCATGCATGCAGAAATAAAAAATGCTTAAAAAGAGCATATTTTTATAGTTGTCAACAGCATTTGTAGTATTGACAACTAACAAGGAAAAGAGGTTTTTATGTATGTCACAGAATACCAAAACCTTTACAGCAGTCAATTTTGTCAAGTGTCAATGTTTGACAAGTTTATAAAGTGCACATAATAGGTCTGTATATATAGATATATACATGCATATTTATTTCTACACAATACTGCTTTGATGAATATGATGAGGCACAGAAAGCCTTGTTATTATGACCAAAGTTTGATTTATCTGATGATTATAATATCTGATCCCTTATAAAATTAAAATATATGGTGGAAACAACAACTATGTTGTGCCCAATGTGACCATAGCTATCTCCATAAAATGTGTATAACATGGAGTCAAAAGTAAATAAGACTTTTTCAGACCAGGTATTTGGTATATATTAGTATTGATATAAATTGTTTCATAATATATTTTTCAGTTTATTTAATAACTTCCGTTGCACACAATAGTTATTAAAGAATAGCATATCTATGCCATCCGTCTCTCCTTTTCGATTATACATACGATGAATGTGGATTACCCTCTTAGGGAATAATTATTGATTTGATTTAAATAATTTAAAATAATCAATCTCATAACGCTTTTGTTATCAACACCTTGTAATCTCAAAGCCAGTTAAATTAAATTAATTTAAATATAAGCTCCATTTATATTATTTTCTATAAATTTTCTATTGTCTTAACTAAAAATAATAATAAAATATTTTTATTTTTATTTTAGCAAATTGCTGTAAACATAAATTGTAATTAAAAGATTATTACACGCTTCGAATAATTAAATAACAGGTAATTAATTTTATAGCATAAAAAATTTTTTTAATTGTAAAATACTATTCATTAAATACAATGGACCGAAATATGTAAATAATGAATTAATTGTGGTAAAAGGAAATTCTTTAGATAAATTATTATGATTTTGTAGTTTATACATACTCGTATATATGTATAAAATTAGTATTTTGTAAACATGCATATATACTATATACTATTTTTTTTATGTATATTTATGGTAATATTTATGGATCATAAATTTGTTTTTAAAAATGTGATTTTTTTTTCTTTAAAAATTCCTTTAGCATAATAAATATGCTAAAGGAATATGCATAATAAATAAATTTGCAAAAAATATGTTTATATTTTTTGTATTTATGTATATATAAAAATATCGTATATATATATATACATACAATAATATAATATAATTATACGGCAATTTCAATTTAGACCTATTCGTTTTTTTAACAAAATTTTTTTTGGGGAAAATTAATACTGCCACTCCGATTTAAACACCTCTCTTTAAATATAAGACTTTTAAAATTAAATTATCTTAATTTAATATCAGTAGCTTGCTTTTTATCTACAATGTTCAATCAAATATCAAAACAATGCAAAAAAAAAATAGAAGTCTACGTCATTTATAGAGCTTGAGATATAGTCATTCGAAAATTGATATAAGTTGTAAGTTTTTATTTATTTATTCTCGGTTGGTATCTCTTAACAAAAAATTTTAATAGTTTTTCCCAAACACATATTCGTTTTCCTAAAATACGGGTCTTATCACCTTAGCTAAACAGCTTATATGAAATTTCAAGCAAACCGGGTGAACATTTTGGTTCATTTAGCAAACCGAAGGATGAGTTTTGTCAAAATTAGTCTAGCTTGTAAAAGGTACTTCAATACGAGTACCTCGCATCGAAGTTAAAATTAGAAAAAAAAAGATCTTTTCAATGGAAAATGATGGATACAGTCAAAGTACTCGTCACGAAGATTTTTGAAGTGGAAATCGACAAGAGATAAATATTCGACATCCAACTAATAATTTTTTGTCGGTTGATAAAAGCTTTAATATTCAACTGCTTAACATTGAACAGCTCTACCATATATTACGGGAATAGAGTAGAGCGGATACGACTTCTTTTAAGTGTGACATCGCACAAAAACAACTGCAAGTGCAAAGACACAAAACTTTTGAATCAAACAAGCATAAACTATAATTATAATTTGTAATATTTTACACAACTCTCTGCAATATAAATTCCATAATTTTACCTCATATATCATAATCTGATTAAATTATGTTTGCTTCACTTCATAAAATCTCTATGCAAATGATTTTCATGGTCTGTTAAAAATCAAAAATCCTTTCAACTTTGCTTACCAAAATTATTCGAGTTCCATACTCGGTGTGCTTATCGATAAGAAAATATTTGCAAGAATTAATATAATTGCTTTGCAAATAAAAAACACTTAAAATTATTTTTTTTAAATAAAATAAAAATTAATTGTATAAAAGTTTTTCGGACGATTATGAGTAGTAAAAATTTTCTATTGCTTTTGTTTGCATTCAACTGCAATTTACTCTCTACAACACTGAAAAAGCAGCATTTTGAACAACACACAAAAGATGCAACTACTACAACAATAACAACAACAATCATATGAACAGCAATAGTCGTTATTTTAGCTATAACAAAACAAAAACAACTAAAAGCACATCAAGAACAATGATAAATTCACCTAGTACGACAACAGCAATAACAACAACATCATCAGCAACAACTCTATCATCAACAACAACCATATCAACGATAGTATCAGCAACAGCAACTACATCAACAACAACAATGATAGTATTAACAGCAACAACAACAGCATCTTCAACGACAACAACCACGTCACCAATAACCATATCCACGACAGCATCAGCAACAACAACTACAACAAAGATTGCAATTACAATAAAAACAACAACAGTTGCAACAACATCAATCACTTTAGCAACACTATTAACAACAACATTAACAATAACAATAACAGCAACAGCAACAGCAACCACAACAACAGCACCAACAACATCAATACCAACAACAACTACACCAACAACAACACCAACAACATCAATACTAACAACAGCTACACCAACAACATCAATACCAACAACAGCTACACCAACAACAACACCAACAACACCAATACCAACAACATCTACACCAACAACAGCCGCATTAACAGCAACTACTCATATATCTGGTAAAAATCTAATTTCTACATAAGTTCTACGTACACAAAACTTAATCACTTTAATGTGTATGTATGTATGTATGTATAGCTGCGCAAGTATAAATGCAAGTAGATATGGTATGTGAGGATATTCAGATAAATCGACATGGATGATAGTCATGAGTAATAATATTCATGCTTAGATGCATTCGCATGCAGCCTAAAGTGCCTATGCATGCACATGGAGATTTTATACTTAAGTTCGTAGAAAGTTTTTAATAGAATAAAAATAATAATAATAAAAGTAATAATAATAAGAGACGACAGCATAAATGTAAATCAAATATTTTAGTAAATTTTATGGATTGGGATTTCGTGTTGGATTGGGATTTTAAAATTTTCGTTACGTTGCGTTTCGTTTCGTTTAATTTGGATTGCATCATTTTGGAATTTGTGTAAGTGCCACACTCAAATAGGATTAAATGATTCAAAACGTTTGAGTAGATCGAAGGCCGAAGGCGGAAGGCGGTAGAGGGTATGAGTTAGAAGATTGGGTTTAATTGTGTGTTCCAATGAAATTTATCGAGAATTTGAATTTGAATTTGAAGTGAAAAGTGCCACTAAAAGTCTGAGGAGACGTTGGTTGCAGCTGTTGAATTTTAGTAGATGATTACAAGTTTATGTCGACTGTGAAGCAGAACTTGCCATAACTTTAAACGGTTTATTGACTTTATTGGCAAAAGTTCTAGTACGTGATTTGCAAATATATTTATTTGAAAAATGTACAAAATTTTATTATTAGATTATTTTCTTTATCGAAATGTTTCTATACTTTTGAACTACTCGAGAGAAACAAACTTTACGATAACAAAAGTATGGAGAAAATTTTACATAATCTAGTTTAGAGTATTGTTTGCAAAATCCAAGTTTTAAATTTTGGTTAATAATTGTAATAAATGCATTTGAATTACTTTAAATATTAATGAGTTTATAAAATTTTTAAAATGTTTTCAACAATGAAATCAATTTTGAAATTAATTTCAAAACATTTAATACAGTAACAATGCTTTAAAGCAATTACTCTTAACCACATTTCTATGAAATATTTAGAAGGGTGTAATTTTATATAATAATAATAGTAGAAGTTAGTAATTTTGTTAAATAATGAGATCGATTTTACTGTAAAGTATGTGTTTAGTAAGAGAGACTCAAAATGGGACTACTTAAACAGTTAAATTTTGTAATCTTGTTTGCATTTAAATACAATACCAACTATTTAATGTTAAATTATAATTGATTTTCAACTTAATGTTAAGAATATAGGTCATAAGGTCGCGTAACAGAACTTTGCACAAAGTTAAACAATAAGATAAAACCACAAAAGCTGCATAAAAGCAACTAATTAAAATAGAAATTGGTAAACCAAATACCCAATACTATCTCTTCTCCTAAGGAGCACACCTACTAAAACGGTAGAATTTGAGGCTCCCAAGTATGCTAAACCAAGAAACCAAAATAACCTGCCAAGCGGTCGTAGCTCCAGCAAGGAGACTTCAACACTTTTGTCAACTAAACTACACATAACACAAACCAGCACTCATAGACCAGCAGAACGGATGGATAGTGAGTGATAAAGTGATTTGGTATTCAATTCGACACAGACAATTCAATTTGTTGCCATGAATAATGGAAATTCGGTCAAAATATATTTGAAGTTTAGCACCAGGCAAGGTTTGTGTCTTAATCATGTCGCATTTGTTATAAGCCATTATGCAGAAAATAAAGATTAAGCATAAATGATAACTCGGAAATGGTCTATTTTGACATTACGCAGCGACAAAAAAGTTTTTCTCACAATTGTCCTTCCACTAATAAAGCATGAAATCAAAGTTTACTATTCAATGTTCAACTTTGTATCTTATAACTATTAACTTGAATTATTGATCCCCCTCCTCCGTACGGCAATAATTTCTGCGTTTCCATTACATTAAAAATAAATTGATTTAATTAAGTTGTATTTGTCGTTTCATGTGTAAAGGCAAAATGGCGTCTGTAATTGTCATAAATCAATGTCACTGTTGATACTGTTGTGGTTGAGCTGTTAAAGACTTATGCGAAAAATATTTTATATATTTTAGCGAAAAAAAAAATGAAATTTACACACCATTATATTGTAGCATATAGATAAACATTAACAGTGCCCATTCCTCATTTCGCCCAACTTGACATCAACAATATCATTTGCGCACTTAAAAGTAACATAATTTGTTAATTAATATTTTACATCTGAATTTCGCATACATAATTAATTCGCATTAGTTCTTGTTACTTGTCACTTCAAAGTACATAATTATACAGTATCATTTACATATTATGCACAGTAATAATTTAAGTATAAGTAACTATTGCTACCTATATACTCTACACATAATTTTATTTATTTAATACATTTTGAAATCGATGAAGAAAAATATAATAAACCACAAAAGTGACATAAATTTTTCACTTCAATATCGTAAGTCACTCCTACTATTTCAGCGCCCTTCATCATTTCATCGGTATTTGCGCCTCTGTCATTGTTTTCTAATTTAACAAGCCACAATGTTTAATTTCGAGATTATGTGGTTACTTAGGTCAAAGTGCTTAGATAATTGTTAAGTTTCCAACTGCGGCCAGCAGAGATTTTGTACACCTTAGCGGATGTCAGACGAAAACCGCAGGATATTAGCAAGAAATTTTCGAAGGGATCAAAAGTGACAATAACATTAAACGGTCATCAATGGAATGTTTAAGACTTAAACATAATAATTTTAAATTAGTAATTATTCTATGCGAACATTGACTTAATTTATTAATGATTTTTTATAATATTACAATGTTGCGATCTTAAGAATGTGGTTATAATTATAAATAATCCATTAGAAATTTCAATTATAATTCTAAATATTCAGTTAGAACTGACGTCTTTTTTTAATGTCATTGAAAGTACTTTTATAGTAATTCACTAGTACAGAGAAGAGATATTTGGAAATCCAATTAAGGTAGAATGTGAGAATATTAGCAACATCACTATTATATAGTGCTACAACCAAAAATGAAATAATGATGTTCTCTCTAAGTTTTCTCCTTTCCTTACTTTTTATGCTTGCATACTTCTCGATGCGAACATCTTCATCAATAAGTGGTACTACCATAAATAAATTTGACATCTTCTCTATCATGACATGGTTACATTGTCCGATTCTTACATTTTCTTTGATGCTATCAATTATTTTTCCCGATAATACAATCTTCAATGAAAAGTCTAGGAATGAATTAAATGAGGCATTAAATTAAATGCCTCATTTTTTTCCCTTTCCCTTTTCATCTTCACTACTCGGGTCTTTAGTTCGATTATTCTAACAAATTCCCCGTTGCTATTATCTTCATCAATAAGTGTTGCAATCAATACTGAATTTGATATCCTAAGCAATTTTCCCACTTTTTCCTTCTTTATTTTTTCATCTTTCTCGTTAGTATCAGTCATCTTTCTCGATGCTGTAATCATCATCAGTAAGTGTTGCAGCCAAAAATAAATTTGATTTTCTCCACAATATCCTCGCTCGTGGCAAAAAAGGCCATCTATGGTGAACAGTTCCATTCACGGCCTTCATAGACCTTTGCAGATCGGAATATATTTGAACGTTAGTGTTAAACACTTTATATCTAGGCGTAAAGAAAAAAGGTAGATAAAGTTGCCTTCATAGGTCTTCACAGGTCCGATTATATTTGAACGTAAGTGGTAAACTTTTTAATTCTAGACGTAGATAAAAAAAAAAGAAAGACAAGGTTGCTACGCCACTCTTGAGCATGGATAAACTAAAATATAGCATATAGCATCACTTACAAGATAGACAGGAGGGAACAGCTAAGGAAAAATGTCTAAAAAATTAAAGCAATTCTTTTTTCAGGTAAAAATATGTACCAAAGCCTACCCACTACCATATGAAGGTGTAAAAATTCTATTAAAAAAGAGTGTTAAATGTCTTGGACTGACTGAAAGTTTGTCTGGATATAAAGTTATTAAAACTAAAGTAAAGAAGCGAACGTCGAGTTGTATATTTGTAAAAAAGTGGTCAGTATCAAATCTATGAATTATGTACTAGTTTCAAGTTTCTAAGATCAGCACTATTCTGTTGAGTTACATAAATTGCCATCTATAAAAGTTTCACAGGATAATATTATAGTGGCTGCCTATTCAAAAATTTAAATGCCTTAGGAACTATAACTAGTACATCACTGATCGATCAACCTTTCTATAGTAGATATTGTACGGGCAAGCAAATGGCTATCGCCCCCGACTTGAGTAGTGAATAAATTAACAATGATAAAGAAACAATAGTAACCATACTTCGGACAGTTATAATAGATGAAAATAGTACATAGGAATAAGAATAAGGAAAACTATAATGATCAGTAAAGGCTTGATAGTAGTATACACAAAATATCTGATCATATTGGACTGAAGTTTGCAAGAAAAAGCAATTCAGAATATCCGTATACAGCACATATGCGAGCACATATGCTTTTTATGTCTTGTACCTACAATGAAAACACAGTGGGTCCGATTGATCAATCCGATTGACCAAATTTTCGCAAAAGTTTTGTCACTCTGAAATGGGTATCTTCAAAACTGGGGCTTTAAATGTCTCAACGGTCTGTTCGTAGAAAAATGTTCACTACGCTCATTTAATGTTTGAGAGCAAGAAATAGTTGTTGGGTGGGACGTCGGGATTGTAAGGCAGATGACCCATCAATTCGACCATTTGAGTGCTCAAAAACTTAGTTTGATCTGATGTGTTGAAGATTGCAATGACCTATTGGATGATGATATCCTTTGACGGTTGGTTTTCCTCAATTCTTCAAAGACTTCCGACAAACAAATGATTATGTTTCATTGAGAATTGATAATTCATATTTTGTCTAAGTGGTATTAATTGTGACATGAACGGATTTTCTGAAGAAACATGCGACCATTTGTTTGGACTTGCTCCTTCCGTGGACAACTTCGTTTTACATTCAAGGATGAAGTTTTAAGCTTTAATTAAATTATTTAACATAAATAAAATTGATAAATCTTTAATAATTTGTGCGAGTGAAGGTGTTTGGATATCCTTAGATTCATTTAGAAATATAAGAATATGTATAAAAATAAGCACTGCCAGTCTCAATAAGGCGTATAGTATAGTAATAAAAAAAACATAAAATAGGATATACTATAAAGAATTCTTTCTATATATGTAATAGTATTTGCTATATAGTGTAGTGTAGTATTTGCTATATTGTTATAGATAAATATAGTTTCGCTGTAAGGAGAGATTAATTTTAACCAAGGAGTTACGAAATAAACTCAAACAGTTGTCATAAGCGAACTTTTTCATATATATTATATTTATGGGAATAATATTCCAATTTTAAAATTATGCTGGAAAGTTCGGGAAGTATTTAAATACTCAATTTAGTTTTTACTTAAAAGTAGTTCCCCCTTTAGTACTTAAAGCAAATTTAATAGTTTTCTTTATCAATTTCTAATCTTTACCCAAATAATGTGTAGTTGAAGGTCCTTGCTTTGAATAAATAAAACTTCTCTTAAGCTTTTAACGAAAAAATAATTTTTTTTGTGCAATAAATTAAATAATTAAAGTCCGAATACTAGAAAAATAATATTCATGAGCTTGGTGAACTCTTGTTAGGAAAAATATAGACGATTCCATGTCAATTAGTAATTTTCGTTTGTAATTTCAGAAAATTGTGGTCATTATTTTTTGCGACATTATAATTTTTCTCTTTCTGTCGTAATATTTTTTTATTTTTTTTATATTTTTTTTTTTGTTAAAAGAATTTCTATTAATTTTTTTTGGCATAAAACAGCCAAAAGCAAACAATTTTAATAGAATTCAGTCAGTCAGGATAACAATTGCTGAAAGGAATATAAAAATGAAATATTGTGATTAAATGTTTTAGTTAAAATATTATTTATTATAAAAGCATTAGCATTGAGCGTTTTTTCTTAAAGCTGCTTTTAATATTCAGAAAGTTATTGCAAAAAATGTTTAAGACCTTAAAATGTGGTATTGCATAAATATTTATTATATATAAAATTTTTATTATATTTGGTACTGAATTTAAATGAGTTCGTAATTTTTAGAGCTTTAATAGACCTAAGTAGTTAATAAGTCTAAGCATCTTAATACATATGTATCAGATGTTGGAATTTATGGGACTTAATTGAGTGTTTTTTGATATATGATTTTAAATATACATACAAGATGGAAATTTAGCCTTCAAGAGAACTATAGCTATATACAACACATGTCTGGTGATAGCGCTAAGAACACAACTGTCTATGCATTATATCACAATGATAGTTCCTTAATCTAAACTAATATAAATTACTGTAAAAAACTATGGATTACTGTATGGCACAATGGATTAAGCTGGTCGCAGTATATAAATGCTTTAGCCTAACTCATAAACCATTACCATTACGAAGTATATAGGTTGTTTCGTACTAACTTGCTTGCCTTGAGTTGTGATTTCTTGGTCGGATCAACAAATCGTATAGGGAGTGGGTGGCCACCATATACCGAAACACCAAGCCTCTAAAACTTAATATCTTCAAAATTTATGCTGTAAATAGATTTCTTTAAACCACTGTAACTTTTGAACAGATTCAAGTATGAAGACTTAATAGTTAGGTAATCAACTAAAAAGTTGTGCACAATTTAAGTATTTAGTGATATTGTAGAGTTTCTTTAGTCATTTTGTGTCACGGACAAAGCCTCGGTTTCGTCTCTTCGATCAAAATATATATATACACATATAGTAAGACTCCCTTATAGTACAAAAGATTAACCATGGTCGCAGTGCTCTGCTTCGTTGGGAGCTAGTACTCCGTTTATTCGTAGAACTCACTTAATCCATATACATTAAAATTTGGGTCAATCTGGTTACAGAGATATTTGGATTTCGGAAGTCACATTAAGAATCAAAGAAAGGCAATTTTTATATTTATATATTTATTTTAACAACAGAAATTGATTAGAAACTGAAAACGAATATTCTGCTCTTAAAATAAATCTATAATTTGCAACGACATATTAAAATGCCATATGATTAAGTATAGGTATATGTAAGAAAATAGCACACAAAGTGTATAGGCGTATGAGACTTAGAAGTGATTATGCAAATAACCCATAGCTATCATATATTTCACTATACTGTCGTGCATATATATTATTAACATGATATGCGGCTTAGTAAATAAATTACTGATTGGAACTACGAGTCATAAAATGCATATTATACATTTTCTAATTTTGTCCGGATAATAGAAAAATTCGAATTATCGAAAATTTAAACTACTGTATATTATATTCCAAAACCACTTTTCAGGTTTCAGCAGCTCTCTGATTTGTTAGTGGGCCTGAAAAATTTATACTTCGGGTTAACTTAAGAAACTTAAGGTAAGATAAGGTAAAGAGGTAACGGTAAAGATTTCTTTAATGTTCTAAGGCTTTAAGAGAGAGATTTTCTTGTGGTGAAAAGTGTTTTAATAAAGCGTATACAAACAAGCTATAAGTAGGGATATGTGTTATTACAATTTATATTTACTATATTAGAGTTTTTAATAAATCATAAAATCTCTATTTATAGATATATATAATAATTAGAATTTAGAATATTTACAGATATTTTTCTATAAGCTTTGCTATAGCCGAAAGAAACTCTGACATGTTTAAAGACAATTCCTCTACTTAAAGATAACATAAAGTCAATTTGACTTCGTACTAAAAAAAATCTACCAACTTATTTTGAAAGTAATAACGTAGGCTACGATGTTCCACTCTGTTCATATTACTTTGTTCTCATTTATCGAAAGTAGTACATTGTTCCTTCCTAAGTGCTTACTATTTTACTATGACTGGAGTAAGAAAATGTTATAATTAAGTTTCATACAATCACCTGTTCCTTTCGCTATTCTTCCACAGAGCAGTTTTTTTTTTAGTTAGATGCAATGCTTCGATAAATAAATTTTTTTTAAAATAATTTTTACAGTTGACCTATTTTAAAATAGATTCAAATGTTCTTACCATTAATTAAATTTACATTTTTTGAAATAATCTTCTTAAAACTATAATTTCCTTAAAAGTTTATACATAACAAATGAAATCCATATACCTCCACTAACTAGTACTACTTTCAATTACACATCTTCCCACAAATGGAAAGCATGAAATATGGTAAACAGAAACCGCAGTAACAGAACTAATACCGAGTTGAGCAGAAGTTAGCAAGGATATAAATAATAGAAATTCAAAGGTTGGCACAAAGAGCAGCCAACAGAAACGCCAAGCGTAATTATTAAAATTTTCCGTTTTAAATGTACATTACCGGCAACACTCCTATTAATCTGTTACTTATGAGTATTTTTCACAAGGACCACAACTGAACAACTGGTCAGTTATTCCATGCAAGTAAGTAGTCATGGCATGAGTTGAAATATTTTTATTCCATTTCATATTTCTGTTTTCCACTCAGCTCGCTTCCATTCATTGTTAGAGTTTTTCCACACATTCGTTCCCATTTGAAATATGGCCCTGCATAGCATTTACGATTTCGAATATCCTTGCTGGCGATACTTTACCGCTTCGCACAGTTTAGTTCAGTTTAGTTTAGTTTAGTTTAGTTTGGTTTGGATCAGTTTTGTTCAGCTTAGGTTGGCCTGGCCTGGCTTGGCTTGGCTTCGCTTGGTTCGGTTTTGTTTGGTTTGCTTTGGACACCCGGACTATATGGTTTAGGGCAATGCGAGCGTATCCCGCCAGTACAATTAGTTGCTGTATTTATTTAATTCTCATTTCACTTGTTTTTGTAGCTTTAACTAATTAACCACAGCGTTTTTCCATTAATCAAATTAGTTTTTTTTTTATTTATTTGATTTTCGTTTTTTGTTTTGAATTATTTTCCACAATTTTTTTTGCTCCTCATTGGCTTTTTTCTGGTATTTTTTATATTTCCTGTTGCGCTTTGGCGGTCAGCTTGCAAAGTTGTATTTTATCCTTGTGAAGCTTATACATTTGTTTAATTCATTAATCTTTTTTCATTTGATTTTGTTATAATTCATTTTTTTGCGCTACTTTTTTAAAAAGTTTATTTAGTTCCTCTTTTACATTTCAAGAATTTTTTTTACTAATTAATTTGTTTTCATACCAAGTATTTAAGGATGAGAATGGTAATATTAATTAATGGTCTCATTTAACTATTAATTGAACTGAAACGGAAAGAAATTTAATTTTTGTTTACAATATATTATTGTATATCAGGATAGTAACGAATTGAGCTTAATTTCATATATAATACACAAAGTACGAAGACAGCTGGGTTCTGCTTTTATTTGTATCTTTTTATAATATTTGTATTGTAACCAGTTATGGTTAGAACATCCAAACACTATACGGCAAAACCTCTTAAAACAAGAGGCTGAGAGAAAACACAACTGAAGCATAGGTTTTCGAGAATTCATCGAAAACTTGCATTGTACATTTAACGAGCTATATAGAGAGTTGGTCATAAAAAGAGGAACGGTTTTAAGCAAGAGTTTAAGAGAAGCACAACTAACTCATAAGTTTTCTACGTGGAGTTCATCTAAGACTCGCTTTATAAACCAAACGAGCTATATACATAGTTGGCCACAGAAAGAGAAACGTTTTAAAACGAGAGTTCTAGAGAAACAAAACTGTCTAATAGGTTTTCTATGTAGAGTTCATCTAAGACTCGCTTTGTGAACCTTACGAGCTATATAGAGAATTGGCCATAGTAAGAGAAACGTTTTTAAACGAGAGTTCTAGAGGAACGCAATTAACTCATAGGTTTTGTTATGTAGAGTTCATCTAAGACTCGCTTTGTGAACCTAACGAGCTATATAGAGAATTGGCCATAGTAAGAGAAACGTATTTAAACAAGAGTTTTAGAGAGATACAAGTGACTCTATGTAGAGTTTATCAGAGACTCGCACTATAAACTTACTGGAATTTAGACAAAGTTGGCTTTATTAGCTAGACCATAATAGTATAACATTAATAATTTATAACATTTTCTACATAGAGTTTGTCAGAGACTTACCATATAAACCTACTGGAAGTTATACAGACAGACCTATCGGACAACACTGTAACTTTGACAAGGAAGGTATGAGACACTTATGAAAACATGTGTTTGAATCGTCAATATTATTTTGTTTATGGAAATTTAAGCTATGGAGAAAGCACATCCCGGTCGAACGTGCTGAAACTGTTAAGCTGTATATTCAATGTAATTTTAAAGTTGGCGCATCACCTCATATAGCTCGTGCAACAATCGAAACTTTGAACCTATTTTTTCTCAGTCGCTTGATTTCAAGAAGTGATGATTTCACTTCATCAATTCATCACTTGATTTCATCACTTTTTGAAATCGAGCGACTGGAAAAAGTGATGATTTTGACTACACGTTTGATCAATTTTACATCACCAGTCTTTTTTATCTAGACATACTTAAAGTCAATGAGTTATATCGAAAACCAAAGATGGTAAACAAAATTAAGACCAATCGAACAAAAGATAATGGAAATTTAAATATTACAAAAAATGCTAGCCAATAGCACTAAAAAAAGAGCATAAAAATTGCAAAACATTATCTTAAAAGGCACTTGAAAAGCATTAATAAAAGATAAAAAGTCAATATAGAAAAAAAAAATTAATTATTGTGGCAAATGACATAAAATGATACAAATACTGATTTGTAAACCTTAGAGATGAATTTTATTCTCAGCATCTTCAGTATCTTTTACAGATACATATTATGCATAGAACACCACAACACTCGCAATTCAACACTCTATACTACTGATCTGCGATTTAATGTTTAATAAGAAAATAGAGTTTGACTAGTAAGAAAATAAGAAATCTGTTTAATAAAAATAATATTTTGTGGTATATATAGATCTCTGTAAAATAACTAAGCATACGCACCTATAAATGAATATGATTTATTATGTTTCTCATAAGGTCTCCTAGTGATCATTAAGATGGGTTAAGAAATTAGTGGCTGTTAAACTGAATGTTCTTTTTTTTTAATAAAAATGTTTTGTTTCTTAGTATATTCTCTTTTCCTTTAATTAATTTTTATTAGCACGTTTAGATCTAGTCTCTCTGATTCAAGATATCCTTGATTGCTCTTTATTATTAACTTTAGGTACCTTCGTGGGGGCAGCTTGTTTCTACTTTTTAACACAAGGTATGTTCAGAGAAAATAATTTGTTTTTTTCTTCTCTCTTTGACCACAGCTGTGTCAGTAAATATTTTCGCTACATCTCTCCAGAAGCCAGTACTTGCGGTCGTTAATATAGAGTGCTCCCTTTCATTTATGTTTTTACCGTTAGTATTTGCTTGAGATTGTAAACAGACCCCAGACCACTATTAATCTTTTATCTCAGATGATTTTTAATTAGTTAGTTGAAAGAATCGTATCATAAAAGGGAATTCGCTTGTACATAAATTTTTATAAATAATAAATATTTTTTTATTTCATTGCCTGATTTCCGGTACTTTTTTGACACCGTAACATTCACCCTAATTACTATTTACTCTTAATAAGTGTGAATGAAGATTCGTCTTCTTCAACCCTTTTACTTGAAGCACCTTTGAGTAAAGTGACAAGTTACTCATTAGACTAAAACACTTCGACATTGACACTTGAATTGCATTTCTAATTAAATAATTAATTTCAATAGCTGAAAAATCAAAGTACTCTATTTCCATTTAGGTCATTCATCAAAGTCACTATGACTGACTCTGTAAACATTGTATCTCATATCTTATTTCTCCCCCACCGCGTCATTACGAATGTAATACGTTAAACGGAGATTTGGTTTCTGCCATTGTTTCAGGTGCGTTGGAAATCATTAGCAACAGTTGAAACTTAACACGTAGTGGATAGAAGTTAGAAAAAATTTGACAAGGACCGAAGCTCATTTATTATATTTCATTTCAGTTCATTAAAGTGGCTTAATCGAAATGATTTAATGCAGTAATAATTACAGTTTCTTTATCATTTGTTATTTGTTAACTGTATTAAAGTAGGTACATTGCCAGTCATTAAGGATACTCATAGGGTACATGCCGCACGCATTAAAATTATAAAAATAAACCGAAAATGTAAGTCATTGCCCCTACAAATTGTCTTCCTGATTCATTTATTTGATTTTTACTTTAATGAATATTTAATTTCAATTAAACTTTGTAGCAAGTAAGCGTCAAGCCAACTAAGTCAATGCAAATGGAAAGAAAAGCAAATTAAATGTATAAATGCAGACATTATTTACACGGCCAGGATAATACGTACACGGCCAGGAAAGCATATGTGTAAATTGCATTGCAGATACTCCTCACCTGCTAAACGTTAACGTTAAGCTCTCTTAACTGATTTATTGTTGTTTTACCCTCGAAATAAACTCCAGTGTAACTGCCTCGGCATATGTGTCGCTACATGTACTTCAGAAAGTATGTTTACTCAAACACTCAAGCATGTATTTAACCTTTCGTATTAACATTGCAGGAGGCACCTTTTGTCGCCTTTTAACCCATCTCAGTATCAGCGTCAGTGTCAAAGCAATTCGCATACACTTTGTTCTTGTTTTACGGTTGTTTTAAGTATCAAGTGTACTTTCTTCCCATACATCCTATACATAGTCCACAAATTTTTTGGCTTGTACTTTCAAGTACAAAGTAAAAGTTCTCTTTAATTTTTTTTTTTTGTGTGTACAGTACGTACTTGTATGAGGATATCCTTTCCTTACTCCCTACCATATTTTTGTGTAATATTCGATTTTATTTTTTATTTCATATTTTATGCAATACTGCAGGGCACAACAGGGTAGAGTAGAGTAGAGCAGAGTAGAGTAGAGTACAGTATAGTACACTAGAGTAGACTAGAGTTGAATAGAGTAGAGTAACACATGCTGGATGTCCTTGTGCGTAGAAGCTTAAAAAATTTCAACACAACATAAACCATTAACATTTTCATAAAGTTAAATTTGACGTTACTAATTATATTTAAACAGAAGTTAATTTTTTACTGCACTTTACAAAAACTTGGTATTTCGTTGTTAGGAAAATGTTTGTTTACGTTTTCGTATCCTTTTAACATGTCTAACTGTAGTCCCATATGTAAGGACCAAGTTTTCGTAGTGTGTAAATTTTAAAATATTGCATTTTAACAAGCTTAACAACCATGTACAAATTTCGCTAATGAGTTTTTGAAACAATTTTGAGCTATATTTTTTCCTGCAAGTATAATAACTTCCAAATATTTTTTATACTTAATGAGTAAACATAAACAAAAATTCCAAAATTGCATATGTTATATGTTTATATAAAGTTATGTGCTAAACTAACAAAATTGTTAAA
>NC_051847.1:188127092-188136577 GCF_002237135.1 Teleopsis dalmanni | reverse complement strand
ATATATATTATTAACATGATATTCAGCTTAGTAAACAAGTAACCGATTGGAATTACGAGTCATAAAATGCATATTATACATTTTCTAATTTTGTCCGGATAATAGAAAAATTCGAATTATCGAAAATTTAAACTATTGAAGATCTACAGTATATTATATTCCAAAACCACTTTTCAGGTTTTAGCAGCTTTCTGATTTGTTAGTGGGTCTGAAAAACTTATACTTCGGGTTAACTTAAGAAACTTAAGGTAAGATAAGGTAAAGAGGTAACGGTAAAGATTTCTTTAATGTAGCCGTTCTAAGGCTTTAAGAGAAAGAGATTTTCTTGTGGTGAAAAGTGTTTTAATATAGCGTATACAAACAGGCTATACATTGTGACCGAAAAGGTTCCGGAAATTTTAAATAAAACGCAAAATTCTTAATCTTCATCAATATTTATTTTATCTCCTTCAAAATATGCTCCATTAGAAGCGATACACAAATGCAAACGTTTCTTCCAATCATCAAAACATTTTTTATAGGCGCTTTCCGGTATGGCTTTGAGTTCCCTCTGCGAATTCTGTTTTTCGTCTTCTATGGATTCAAAACGCGTTCCTCTGAGTGGTAATTTGAGTTTGGGAAACAGGAAAAAGTCACACGGTGCAAGATCAGGTGAATACGGTGGCTGTTTGATGGTATTTATTGAATGTTTGGCCTTAAAATCGTTGATAATGTTGGCTCGGTGCGAGGGAGCATTATCGTCATGAAAAATCCATGAATTATCCTTCCACAATTGAGGCCGTTTACGGCGGATAGCTCTCACGACCGATGCCTAGCTCTCGTGCTATCTCTCTAACACTCACATGAGGATTTTGGAACACGATTTCCTTTGCCTTTTCAATGTTTTCGTCGGTGGTAGAGGCCGAAGGTCGTCCAGAACGCGGCATGTCTTCGACGGTCGTACGACCGTCCTGAAAGGCTTTGTACCACTCATAAACTTGAGTTTTCGATAAAACTGATTACCCATAAGCCTTTTGTAGCATTCGCAACGATTCTGCACACGAAATTTCGTTCGAAACACAAAATTTGATGCAAACTCTTTGTTCAATATTTTTTTCCATTGTTTTTTCGCAACGCACTACTGAGGGGAACTGGTTTCAACAGCTGCCGTAAACGAACTGGCTGACAGATCGCGCTCATTTTTGGCATAGTAATTAAGGACAGTGCTGCCAAACTACATAAACTTAAAATATCGAAAAATATACAGCGCGCGAATTTTAAATGAGAATTTCCGAAAACTTTTCGGTCACAATGTAAGTAGGGATATGTTTTATTACAATTTATATATACTATATTATAGTGTTAAATAAATCATAAAATCTCTATTTATAGATATATATAATAATTAGAATTTAAAATATTTACAGATATTTTTCTATGAGCTTTGCTATAGCCGAAAGAAACTCTGACATGATATCATAAAGTCAATTTGACTTCGTACTAAAAAAAATCTACCGACGTATTTTCAAAGTAATAACGTAGGCTACGATGTTCCACTCTGTTCATATTACTTTGTTCTCATTTATCGAAAGTAGTACATTGTTCCTTCCTAAGTGCCTACTATTTTACTATGACTGGAGTAAGAAAATGTTATAATTAAGTTTCATACAATCTACCTGTTCCTTTCGGTATTCTTCCACAGAGCAGTTTTTTTTTAGTTAGATGCAATGCTTCGATAAATAATTTTTTTTTAAATAATTTTTACAGTTGACCTATTTCAAAATAGATTCAAATGTTCTTACCATTAATTAAATTTACATTTTTTAAAATAACCTTTTTAAAACTATAATTTCCTTAAAAGTTTATACATAACAAATGAAATCCATATACCTCCACTAACTAGTACTACTTTCAATTACACATCTTCCCACAAATGGAAAGCATGAAATATGGTAAACAGAAACCGCAGTAACAAAACTAATACCGAGTTGAGCAGAAGTTAGCAAGGATATAAATAATAGAAATTCAAAGGTTGGCACAAAGAGCAGCCAACAGAAACGCCAAGCGTAATTATTAAAATTTTCCGTTTTAAATGTACATTACCGGCAACACTCCTATTAATCTGTTACTTATGAGTATTTTTCACAAGGACCACAACTGAACAACTGGTCAGTTATTCCATGCAAGTAAGTAGTCATGGCATGAGTTGAAATATTTTTATTCCATTTCATATTTCTGTTTTCCACTCAGCTCGCTTCCATTCATTGTTAGAGTTTTTCCACACATTCGTTCCCATTTGAAATATGGCCCTGCATAGCATTTACGATTTCGAATATCCTTGCTGGCGATACTTTACCGCTTCGCACAGTTTAGTTCAGTTTAGTTTAGTTTAGTTTGGTTTGGATCAGTTTTGTTCAGCTTAGGTTGGCCTGGCCTGGCTTGGCTTGGCTTCGCTTGGTTCGGTTTTGTTTGGTTTGCTTTGGACACCCGGACTATACGGTTTAGGGCAATGCGAGCGTATCCCGCCAGTACAATTAGTTGCTGTATTTATTTAATTCTCATTTCACTTGCTTTTGTAGCTTTAACTAATTAACCACAGCGTTTTTCCATTAATCAAATTAGTTTTTTTTATTTATTTGATTTTCGTTTTTTGTTTTGAATTATTTTCCACAATTTTTTTTGCTCCTCATTGGCTTTTTTCTGGTATTTTTTATATTTCCTGTTGCGCTTTGGCGGTCAGCTTGCAAAGTTGTATTTTATCCTTGTGAAGCTTATACATTTGTTTAATTCATTAATCTTTTTTCATTTGATTTTGTTATAATTCATTTTTTTGCGCTACTTTTTTAAAAAGTTTATTTAGTTCCTCTTTTACATTACAAGAATTTTTTTTACTAATTAATTTGTTTTCATACCAAGTATTTAAGGATGAGAATGGTAATATTAATTAATGGTCTCATTTAACTATTAATTGAACTGAAACGGAAAAGAAATTTTATTTTTTTAGTAATAAATTATTGTATATCAGGATAGTAATGAAATTGATCTTAATTTCATATATATTACACAAAGAACGCAGAACAAACAGCTGGGTTCTGCTTTAATTTTTATCTTTTTATAATATTTTTATTGTAACCAGTTATGCTTCGAACATCCAAACACTAAAAGGGGGAACTTCTTAAAACAAGAGGCTTAGAGAAAACGGAAATGAAGCATGAGTTTTCGACGAACGAACTGTAATAGATAGATCGTCATACAAAGAGAAACGTTTTTAAACGAGAGCTCTAGAGAAACGCAACTGACTCATCATAGGTTTTCTATGCAGACTTCATCTTAGACTCGCTTTGTGAACCTGACGAGCTATTTACAGAGTTGGCCATAGAAAGTGAAACGTTTTTAAACGAGAGCTCTAGAGAAACGCAACTGACTCATAGATTTTCTATGTAGAGTTCAACTAAGACTCGCATTATAAACCAAACGAGCTATATAGAGAGTTGGCCATAGCAAGAGAAACGTTTTTAAACGAGAGTTCTAGAGAAATAGGTTTTCTACGTAGAGCTAATCTCAGAATTGCTTTGTAGAACTAATGAGCTATATAGAGAGTTATCCATAGAAAGGGGAACGTCATTAAACAATAGTTTTAGAGAAATACAACTGACTCTATGTGGAGTTATCAGAGACTCGCAATATAAATTTACTGGAATTTAGACAGAGTTGGCTATATAAGCTGGACCATAATATTATAATATTAATAATTAATAATTTTTTCTACATAGAGATTGTCTTGAAGACCTGCCATATAAACCAACTGGAATTTATATAGATTTGGGCATATTAGACGGTACTCCCTGACAACATTGTAACTTTGACAAGGAAGGTATGAGAAACTTATGAAAACATGTGTTTGAATCGTCAATCTTATTTTCTTCATGGAAATTAAAGCTATGAAGAAAGCACATCCCGGTCGAACGTGCTGAAACTGTTAAGCTGTATATTCAATGTAATTTTAAAGTTGGCGCATTATCTCATATAGCTCGTGCAACAATCGAAACTTTAAACCCATTTATTCTCAGTCGCTTGATTTCAAAAAGTGGTGATTTTGATTGGACTACACGTTCGATCAATTTTACATCACCAGTCTTTTTTATCTAGACATACTTAAAGTCAATGGGTTATATCGAAAACCAAAGACGGTAAACAAAATTAAGACCAATCGAACAAAAGATAATGGAAATATAAATATTACAAAAAATGCTAGCCAATAGCACTAAAAGAAGAGAATAAAAATTGCAAAACGTTATCTTAAAAGGCACTTGAAAAGCATTTATAAAAGATAAAAAGTCAATATAGAAAAAAAAAATTAATTATTATGGTAAATGACACAAAATGATACAAATACTGATTTGTAAACCTTAGAGATGAATTTTATTCTCAGCATCTTCAGTATCTTTTACAGATACATATTATGCATAGAACATCACAACACTCGCAATTCAACACTCTATACTACTGATCTGCGATTTAATGTTTAATAAGAAAATAGAGTTTGACTAGTAAGAAAATAAGAAATCTGTTTAATAAAAATAATATTTTGTGGTATATGTTATATAGATCTCTGTAAAATAAATAAGCATACGCACCTATAAATGAATATGATTTATTATGTTTCTCATAAGGTCTCCAAGTGATCATTAAGATGGGTTAAGAAGTTAGTGGCTGTTAAACTGAATGTTCTTTTTTTTTTAATAAAAATGTTTTGTTTCTCAGTACATTATCTTTTCCTTTAAATAATTTTGATTAGCACGTTTAGATCTAGTCTCTCCGATTCAAGAAATCCTTGATTGCTCTTTATTATTAACTTTAGGTACCTTTGCGGGGGCAGCTTGTTTCTACTTTTTAACACGAGGAATGTACAGAGAAAATTTTTTTTTTTTTTTTCTTCTCTGTTTGACCACAGCTGTGTCAGTTAATATTTTCGCTACATCTCTCCAGAAGCCAGTACTTGCGGTCGTTAATCTAGAGTGCTCCCTTTCACTTATGTTTTTACCGCTATTTGAGCACTATTAATCTTATATCTCAGATGATTTTTAATTAGTAAGTTGAAAGAATCGTGTCATAAAACGGAATTCGCTTGTACATAAATTTTTATAAGTAATAAATATTTTTTTATTTCATTGCCTGATTTCCGGTACTTTTTTGACACCGTAACATTCACCCTAATTACTATTTACTCTTAATAAGTGTGAATGAAGATTCGTCTTCTTCAACCCTTCTACTTGAAGCACCTTTGAGTAAAGTGACAAGTTACTCATTAGACTAAAACACTTCGACATTGACACTTGAATTGCATTTCTAATTAAATAATTAATTTCAATAGCTGAAAAATCAAAGTACTCTATTTCCATTTAGGTCATTCATCAAAGTCACTATGACTGACTCTGTAAACATTGTATCTCATATCTTATTTCTCCCCCACCGCGTCATTACGAATGTAATACGTTAAACGGAGCTTTGGTTTGTTCCATTGTTTCAGGTGCGTTGGAAATCATTAGCAACAGTTGAAACTTAACACGTAGTGGATAGAAGTTAGAAAAAATTTGACAAGGACCGAAGCTCATTTATTATATTTCATTTCAGTTCATTAAAGTGGCTTAATCGAAATGATTTAATGCAGTAATAATTACAGTTTCTTTATCATTTGTTATTTGTTAACTGTATTAAAGTAGGTACATTGCCAGTCATTAAGGATACTCATAGGGTACATGCCGCACGCATTAAAATTATAAAAATAAACCGAAAATGTAATGTCATTGCCCCTACAAATTGTCTTCCTGATTCATTTATTTGATTTTTACTTTAATGAATATTTAATATCAATTAAACTTTGTAGCAAGTAAGCGTCAAGCCAACTAAGTCAATGCAAATGGAAAGAAAAGCAAATTAAATGTATAAATGCAGACATTATTTACACGGCCAGGATAATACGTACACGGCCTGGAAAGCATATGTGTAAATTGCATTGCAGATACTCCTCACCTGCTAAACGTTAACGTTAAGCTCTCTTAACTGATTTATTGTTGTTTTACCCTCGAAATAAACTCCAGTGTAACTGCCTCGGCATATGTGTCGCTACATGTACTTCAGAAAGTATGTTTACTCAAACACTCAAGCATGTATTTAACCTTTCGTATTAACATTGCAGGAGGCACCTTTTGTCGCCTTTTAACCCATCTCAGTATCAGAGCGTCAGTGTCAAAGCAATTCGCATACACTTTGTTCTTGTTTTACGGTTGTTTTAAGTATCAAGTGTACTTTCTTCCCATACATCCTATACATAGTCCACAAATTTTTTGGCTTGTACTTTCAAGTACAAAGTAAAAGTTCTCCTTAATTTTTTTTTTTTTTTGTGTACAGTACTTACTCGTATGAGGATATCCTTTCCTTACTCCCTACCATATTTTTGTGTAATATTCGATTTTATTTTTTATTTCATATTTTATGCAATACTGCAGGGCACAACAGGGTAGAGTAGAGTAGAGCAGAGTAGAGTACAGTATAGTACACTAGAGTAGACTAGAGTTGAATAGAGTAGAGTAACACATGCTGGATGTCCTTGTGCGTAGAAGCTTAAAAAATTTCAACACAACATAAACCATTAACATTTTCATAAAGTTAAATTTGACGTTACTAATTATATTTAAACAGAAGTTAATTTTTTACTGCACTTTACAAAAACTTGGTATTTCGTTGTTAGGAAAATGTTTGTTTACGTTTTCGTATCCTTTTAACATGTCTAACTGTAGTCCCATATGTAAGGACCAAGTTTTTGTAGTGTGTAAATTTTAAAATATTGCATTTTAACAAGCTTAACAACCATGTACAAATTTCGCTAATGAGTTTTTGAAACAATTTTGAGCTATATTTTTTCCTGCAAGTATAATAACTTCCAAATATTTTTTATACTTAATGAGTAAACATAAACAAAAACTCCAAAATTGCATATGTTATATGTTTATATAAAGTTATGTGCTAAACTAACAAAATTGTTAAAAATATTTTAACTTAATTTATCCTTTTGTTTGATATCATAATATAATAGTCAAGTGTTGCAAATTTCAATATTGTAGAGCTTATAGTACTTCAGCATAATCACAATAAAGGCAGTAATTATTCTATAATAACTGAAGATTAAAGCAAGTTTAGTATTTTATTTAATTATCATTAACTTTAAACCTTATTAGAATATGAAGGCAGACTTTTATTAACACATTTCAATAGTATTAACGATTGATTCCAGCTAATTTCGAGAAAATTCGGACCTACCAGAAGACGTCCGCAAAGGAAACTCCTCAATCGAAGTAGATGGAGCTGTGTATCAACGTTGATATAGCTAACATATATATTCCTCTGTACCTACTCTTTATAAATATTTAAGTACACCAAGATAGTTAATTTTTTAAATTAAAACTAATGTCTTAGATTTGTCCAACAGCTGATACTGTGGCTATAAGAGGCCTATTGTACCAAATTCAATTTTAATCACACAAAGCCCTCTAAAGCTTTGTGAACAAAGTCCAGAACTAAATCTGGTGAAGAGCTCTTAGTCTGTACCGGCGACAGAAATTCCAAATGAAACAAGTTTCTTCCGTGCGCTATTAAAGCTGTACAATAGTTCAGCATAGTAGTCTCCTCATCTTCGTGGCATTATCTGCATATCGGACTAGCAGATAATTAAAATTTATATCGGTGATATTTCAGGTAATAATGACCTGTGATAAAACTCGTTTAATTACCTTTTGAGAATTTATGTATGTTTTTGTAGGAATAGAGTTTGATCAGTGTTTTGTTTTGTCAGACGCAAAACATACTACCTTTCCTGATTATTTGTCTTATACTGGTCCAGTTCAATCCATAAAAAGGTTTAGGGTCTGTAAAAGCAGTTTCTGATGCAGTTTCAAAACCCAAAACGTTCTGTAGTCTAAAAAAGTTTAACCCTATCTTGGACATAAAAATTAAATTACATCTAATGCAACAGTTTATATTCGAAAACATCAATTCATAAAGACCTGCATATTGTGCGTTTTTATAAATAGAATAATACAAACAAAATAAAGTTTATTCCTGACTTGTCTATGGATAAATCTTCCTGTTGTTGCATTAAATTTCATGATTTCCGTAACTTCGTTATCAATCGCCAATAAAATTCAAATATCTTTTCTGTGGAATATTTAAAATCGTCTTGGTAGTTTAACCATATCGGCAGTTAATTTGTTGAAGACTTTCTATATTAAAAACAAGTTCAGTATCAAACTATGTAACGAATAAATTCACTATTCAGTGGACATACTGAGGTCCATATCCCTTCATTGTATGGATTTACTAATAACATTAATTTTAGGTGTCATATTTTTGGGAAAATGGTTAAACTTTTATAGTTAACTAAATACTAAAAAGATCTGCTAAACAAAATAGTGGCGTAGAAGATCTTTACCTGCCGTATTTTTGGGAAGCTTATTAAACCTTAATAATTAATTAAGTACTTTGATAAATATATATAAAATTTGTAGATTTCTAAACTACAGTCGCTGTGAAGTGTGCTAAAGAATATTGCGTCTATATGCTTGAATTTCGATCTTAAGAAGATCTAGCGATAAAAAATATATTCAGGTATGCATGTAAGAGAGCATGTTCTCTGAATGTAGCATATGTGAGCAGGCATTCAATGTGAGCAGGCAGATAGCAAAATAATTATCGCTATATCAATTGCAGAGTGGATGGAAGATATATGTAGTTTATATTATGACTGAAGTCTTTTGGACTTCATTACAACTATTTTTCTCTCCAAATACTACTAAAAACTCTTTGCTTGAATATTTAAAATTATGGCGTTTTCCCCCATCAACCCTACCGAAAAGACAGTTTTCTAATATTTTATAATATTAACAAATATTTATCCATACTTTTATCACTTAAAGGTTTTTTTATTATATAGGTTATTATGTAGCTTATATGAAGTGCTTACCTAATTAATAAAATTGACTGGTAATAGCACTTATCATAACATTTAACTAAATAGCCGGTTTATTCGTATTTCACAATAAGATTGACATTTTAAGCAGAAACAAAGCAGATAGTGCTAGTAGAGTACTTGATATGCTAACACTTCAACAACATCAGTCTATCTCAGGTAATAGAATATTATAGGTACATATCTAAGAGAGATTTCAGAGCCTATTCAAATTTTAATTCTTTAACTTTGCTTTGTGCTAATAATGTTCCGACGGGTGTGCTTTTGTATATGTTCCTCTAAATTTCCTTTAAAGTGGGCACAGTAATAACATTATTACAAAATCTAAATAATGTATGACATCTCTAATTTGAAGGCCAAAATATCTAATTATCTTCTAAATAGTTGTTGTGTCACAAAATATCCGTTATGGTTGCAATCTATGAAATCTATTTGCAGTATTCTTTTTAAATCTTTAAAAGATAAAGAATACCCCTGTTCA
>NC_051847.1:188110444-188126992 GCF_002237135.1 Teleopsis dalmanni | reverse complement strand
AATATATCTCCGGATATTGCTACTTAAAACCTAAGCGAAATTAACACGCACATCAACACTATTCAAAAATTCTCTTTAGAAATGATACTGCATGCAGAAAATGTGAAAGCCAAGAAGCAATATAAACCAAGAGAATAAAAGAAAAAAGACATGAAAGAAACAAAGTGTAGAAGAAGTACAAATCCGAACAAGAAATTACTAAAACGGAAGTAAAACAGAAAAAAAGTAGCATAAAATCGTAGGTTTCAGTAAAACAGATAAAATATATTGTTACTTTGGTTAATTTGCAGTTGTGTTTCGCACGTTCCTCATGTGCAGCCACGGTTAACACACTAACATACCCCGAGTATCTAGCATCACCAGGCACAATGGCAATGGACTGGGAGTAGTTAGTTTAGTACGCCGTAACCAACAACAAGTTAACTGCGAAAAATAATCCCAAATCCTGCGTAGCAATGAAAGCGATAAAAAATACGTTTACTCGTAGATTCTATTGTATATTATTTTGACCGTATTGCGTTCCATTGTCCTAGAAAATAACTAAAAAGCGAAACAACAACGAAAACAACAGCATTAACAATAAGGATATCAAGGAACTTTGAAAAATAATACTAAAATTACAGTGGCAAACAGCAATGGCAGGACATACTTTTCACTTTGAGAAATATAGGCTATTAGCAGGCATATTACACGCATACAATGCCAACAACAAACATAAGAGCCTGGCCAATAGACAAATACATATACTCGACAACAAACAGCAATAATATAGCAACAAAAATGGCGGTAACGACAATAGCAGCATCCGTATCCGCATCCGTATCCGCATCCGTATTACATGTACCATATAGTCGCCGTAAGAATATGCCATTGCGGTGCGGTGTTACAAAATAGGCATAGTGGGTGTGGCTCGTTTATTTAAGTCGAGTATACGTGAAATTCGGTTTGGCTATATTGTTGTTGGGTGTACATCGTCCATCGTACCTCGAACATCGTACATCGTACATCGCACAATGTGCAATCTGTTTTTAGTTGGCAGTTACGTAGATTTAAGGATTAACGCTTACCGAAAACACTGATAGAGCAATTTTATACCCCGGCCATTGTCTTCTAATTCGGGTGGCAGTTGTCAGTGTATGAATGCGTGTATGGAATCGGTTTGGAAGCTAAGTTGATGGCCACGAAAGAAATATAAAAGTAAGCAAAAGATGAAGATGAAGAAAGTTAATGCGTTTTTGAATGGGTCTTTGGGTTTTAGTTGTGAAGTTGATTGAATGTACTGGATTGCAATTTTCTTATTTTCCCTGCGTTTTCCTCTCGTTTTATTATATTTCTTTTGTTTTGTTCATTGTATTTTTTTACTTTGTTTTTGTTTTTTTTTATGTTACTATTATGTTAAGTGGAAATATGGGGTTTGAAAGATCGAGTACTTGGTCCCCTGTATGTGTGCTCATCTAATGGGCAAATTTTTTATTTTTATTATTTTTTTGCGGATAGATAAAAGTAAGTTATGTGGCTTTTGTATACATTTGCTAAGTGTGTTGTTGGCGTTTATTAAAAAGTCGAATTATTTAAGATATTTCATAGAGATTTTCTGCTGTTTGCATAGCATACAGATGAAGTCATAAAAGTTATGTCAGCTGCTTTCAGGATTTTTATTACAGCCAATAGTTGGACTAATAAAGTTGGAAATTCACTTTTATTAAAAATAAGATTTCTGTATAAATAACCGTCTTATATTATATGTTTTCAAGAGGTATTATAATAAAACACCGCCTTGAGGATGAAGTCAAACTTGGTTTGTAAGGTCGACGATAGGTATATAGGCTACTATTTAATAATAAAAATAAAAATAGAAACTAATCATATAGCAACTAATCAGTTGTTTTAATCTGATGAAAAATATACAGATTCCAAAGATTTTTAAATGTCTCTTATTTGGGCACTACTACTGAGATCAGCAGAAGGTACAATAGCTTCGTAAGGTCGGAGATAGTTACATAGGCTACTATGTCATTATAAAAATAAAAATAGAAACTAATCTAATAGAAACTAATTAGTTGTTCTAATCTGATGAAAAATATATGTTACAGATTCCAAAGATTTTTAAATGTCTCTTATTTGGGCAATACTACCGAGATCAACAGAAGGTGCAATTTTAAAAATATAGCTCAGACATTGTGTCTGAGCTTGGTATCCTTGCAAAGTTAATACGATTCTTCAGAATGATATTGCACAGTACGCGTTCTGCCATCAAGTTATATTCGAGTCTCTCCGAACCTTTTGACACTCTGCTATGTTTGATACAAGGTAATCTCTTATAACGAGATCTCTTCAATTTCTTCATGGAAATGAACACACGCAGGGCAATTATTTATAGTTATGGCACTATATTTAACAAATATGATAAGCATTATCACGATATTAATATAATTTAGCAAAGTAGTACTCAGCGGGCCAGCGGGCTTGATTATGTCATGAGAATGGATGAAGAAGCTCTAGTGAAAAGGTATTTGAAGTGGCAGTTGGAGGAAGAAGGCGTAGAGTTTGATTGCGTGAACTGATCAAGTTGAGGGAGTTATAACCTTACTTTATGTATGAGATTGAAGAAAGTGCACATACTTGCGAAGTGGCTCTTGAAAAGGATTGTTGTGTTGAGTCGCAATCTAGTAACGGGTTATTATAGTCATTTAAATAAATAAGTAAAATTAAAGTAATCTTATACCACAATATGACTTGAGATAGAATGGACCCTAATTTCGCTTCACTTTTATTTCCATTTACCTAACTAAATTGCATATATTAAAATCTAGAAAGTTAAGTTTTTAAATGATGTAGAATCCAATAATTTTTATGAATGCAGCAACACATTTTAATCTATCCAAAGTTGAAGAGATTTTGTTCATAAAACGATTACCAAATTATTCGTATAATATTTTACTAATACTTATTTAATATTCTTTACGATAATTTAAACCTTTTGGGGTTTTAATCGACCAGAACTCTAATAAACGGGATTAATAAAGAAATTTGTATACATTTTTAAATTAGAGTCCTTGTAATCTGCAATAATATATATATTTTTCTTGTACCAATAAAATATTTCTATTTTTGTAATTTGCATTTAAAACGGATACTAAAATTAATCTGTTGAGTTTGTGAAATTTTACTGAAATAAATATGCTCCAGAGAGTAGCACAATAGAAGGCCTTGGAATTGTGTTGAATATTTTTGTCCTTTGCCTTTATGACAAGGAATACGAGAACATCCTATAGCCTGGTTTTTGGCTTCATGTCATTTTGTTGTACATTTTGTGTACTTTGTGTTACGTGAGTGTAGTAGGACTACGATCCTTTAGATACACAAGTAGAGGAGTACAATTTATTTATTTTACTCTGGTAGAAATAAACAACAAAACGAGCTTCACAGAGACATATTCGTACATATTCCCAGCAACTGAATAACTGAACAATGCGTATATTGTTTTGACATAAATACCACATGTACGAGTGCTAGTACATGGGATAATTGTTAAGTTCCAGAAGCAAAAACATATGACTTAGGGGGCCTTAAGGTGCCATAAACAGTAATAGACAAATTTACCTTAAAAACCAAATATTTTGCAGTTAGATACGCAGCAATCATAATGGATGTCATAAGAAGAAATTACTTTACTCACATACTACCTTGTAGTATATACATAACTGTGTATGGCTTGTAAATAGATATGAGAATATAAGTTTTTGTTTTTGTTTTTGATTTTGTATTCAGTTAATGTGGATACTTATGTGCGTGAACATTTCGTACCAATCATGCTCGGTACAGAAATAGGTGACATATTTACATTTTCGATTGAAATGCTTTTACGGCCAGTGGTGCTATGTTTATGTAGCCTAAGCATTTGGTTAGTACTTGTATTTGCGTACCTAATAATCGGAAGCAAGCAACCCGTGTACAGTTTACAAATGAACATGCACGTATATATCGGAAAATATATCCTATATCTATTGTCTTCTGGTATGTGTGTCAATACAGCCGAGGTACAGCACGTGATAAACCAAATAAACCTTAACGCAAATATGCTTAAACGTAAGTGTTAATCGATTAAATTGAAGTATTTCTGAATTCGTACATGTTAACTTTAATTGATGGCCGACACTTCGCTCCATAATCATTTACTACTAAATAGATTTTGGCATAGCATAGAGTCAGCATAGCATAGAGTCCAATAACGCATGTTATGCCAGCGTTAGTATTTAGAAGCGCTTAGGTTTTAAATACCGGGCAGCGAAAATGCCTATTTACACTTTATGAAGTTTCGCTCAAATCCAGCAGTTTTGGTATCTTAAATGTACTATTCAGCAGCGTAAAGTCGATGTAGATTTCTTTTATTACTGAATTGGGAAAAAAACATTCATTACGTGCTGTTTTATGGAAAATGGTTCTAACAGCCAACGCGTTCAATTAATTTATTTTCGGAATATACTTTCCTCGGTTATATTATTTTCACGTACTCCTCTAAAATCAAAAGCCACACATTCGCACGCATTTTCACTTTCACTCTGTAATAGAAAAACTCCGCAATTCGGGAATGTATTAAATCTACGCAAAAATTGTATTCAATGGGCCGGTATACCATTGCGTTTGAAGAGGTTTTAGAACTCTATTGTATGTCTCGCTTCGATGATGTTTATCTTTAAGCTCATATGAGTCAAGCTAATTTCAATTTTTTTTGTATTGAGTAAAGGATATTCTCTGTTTGGTAAGTCAATACTTGTGGAATTTTGGTAGACCAAAAAAAAAAATATATATGTATTTATAAATTAAAAAAAATGGTTGTATCTTTTTTGTTTTGGTTGCATATGCGACAAAAACTTATGTTGCATAACAGCAAATAATGTATTTAATACTTTCGATCCTTTTAACCACAGACCCTAACTGAATCCATATGTTTTGAGTACGCAAAAAGTGATATCATGTGTGATAGCAACTTAATGAAATGTGCAAACCATTTTTGCTGCCTTTTATAAATATAGAAAAAAAATGGAAATACAGGGTTGTTATACATATCGGTACATAAGTTCAAAACATTAAGTTGGTTGATGTATTATGTTGCTTATTTAATAATAATTTTTTAGAGAGTAGAAACTTCTATGATATGAAGAAAAAAATTAGATTATTATGAGCTTTATTGTTGTAAAAAAATGCTTTCAAAATAATGAACTTCTAAGGATTTAATTGGATTGGAAAGAAGTTTGTAATAAAATCTGAATTTAAATAGATTAGGGCAATTTGATCTTTAAAAATCTGTGCTTATTCTAAAGAGAATTGCAAAGAATTCTCATGTTTATTCTTTTTTTTCACGAAGAAGAGAAAATAGCAGAACTTTGGTACTTCTCAACTATCTATTCACTTATATAATGGAAAAACACAACATCTCTCTAAGGGACATAATGATTCGAGCTTATGGAACTAAAGTGGGTTTGTCACAATAATCCTCAAAACGTGCAGTGACGCTGTGATATAGTTCCCAACACTTTTCTAAATTTAATCTTATCTAATCTAGAGTATTTCTATTCTAGTGGAAGGTAGCTCGACCAAAGGTTCCTATCCTCGTCTGATATCAGGAAACTCCCAACAGGTGACATTTTGACATTCTTTCAAAAAGTGGTGTTTTATTTGAGTTCGAACCTTCAACTAAATTTAATATTGTCGCATATGATAGGCGGAGTGACTTTTGTTTACTTAACCGTAGAGCAGAACATTGCGATTCTATGGAACATGGAGTCAATCCCATGTTCATTATTAGTATTTATATATAATTCATTATTCAAAAATATTGAGGACTGAACATTGTTCCGTTAAGATAAATATTCTGTATTGAGAAACACTATCTTAGATAACAGTTACGTTGCTTTTTATAGCAGATAGCAGATAAATACTGATCAGTCTAAAAGGTTTTACGTTTAATATCTAAAATGATTATCTTACTTTTATTGTAAAATTGATCTATTTTATCTTTTTATGGGGCTTTCAATTGTGGTATCATACTCATCTTAGCAAATCTTCCATATTTATGTGATAGAAGATTCTTATTTATGTATTTCTTTTTTTATGTAAGTGGAGCATAAAGAAAACTATATGTTGGAGGAAAAACTAATTCAAATACTAAGCTTCTTATAATTCATTCTGTGATTTTCAAAATGCGATTTTAGCCTGAAGTTTATACATTCTGACGGTTGGAACTCCTTAACTCGTCCAAAGAAGTGATTTTATTAAGCTTAAGTCTCACACTGCGAAATTTGATACTGAGAAAAAATTGAATGAATGTAGCTACGTTCTAAGTAATTGAGTACGAAAATCTTACTTAGTAAGGCAATTCTGGAAGAGACAATATTTTTAATACTGCTTATAGGCTATTGATCTATAGACATCTAGGCCGAAAGAGAAATACAAAAGCTGCAGAAAAGATAAAAAGAAACAATTAAATCTTGACTTAATTAGTAATTTGTAAGGCTAATTTCAAATACTATCCCAAATCTTCCCAGTCTTCCCAAATCTTCGCAGTCTTCCCAAAAATAGATCTTCCAAAAATTATTTTCTTTAAAAGTATTTCTTTAATTTCATATCCTGGTGTATGCTTACATAATGTCTTCTACGCCGACACCAAAATTAACTAACCTAGTTATGTTGGGAATGCTTTTGGTACAACTAATATAGATCTATTAATTCAAATCAATCAAATTTCGTAAATTTTGTAACGTTTTGCTAGTAATCTTACAAATTTACTTCCAAAAAGTTTCCAACAAATCCCGGCAGAGTTAGGAGCGCTTCTTCTAAAGTACTGCGTCAGTTAGTACTTCTAATAAAAACTTTTCAATTCCAAAAAAAAAGAGTTGATCGTACTTCTGCAGATTTTAGCCAACATTTCTTATGAAAGAAAAGTAGCACTGTTAAAATTTGCTTTCAAAAAGTTTCTAGCAATAAAAATTTGCTGACGATTTTAATACGCATATTAAGACCTATAAGTTATTTCACATGACTTGGAATTTTGTAGAATACACCCTGTATATTCGCACTTTAACTCGTTCTGCTTGGTAGATATTTCGCATGTAATGCCACCCACAAACAGGAATATTCATAGTGTGTCACCTCGCACTATGCCATGTAATGGCGGAATGTGACATTATGTTTTTGTCTCTCTGGCTTTTTTAGATTACGAGCACGGGAACGAGTGCCAGTGCGAGTATTTCCAGTAAGTCATTGTTCTTCCTTTGTTTGTTTGTTTGCTAGCTTGTCTGTTGCCGCATTCATATGAAGCCAACATGGGTGTCTGAATGGGGTGTGTAGCGTTGTTGTTGTGTAGTGTTCGCCATTATGTATGTATTTTGTGTCCCTGACTGTGTAAGTGTTTGCAAACTACTTAATAGTTGTGTAAATCTGTTACCTCTTCTTTTTATGCCGCACTCTTTGTATTGGTCTTTTCTTTTGTTTTGTGGCGGCAAAAAACCGAAAAAGGAAGAAAAATTAATTTAATGAAAGTGATGTGCTGAGTTTTATATTAAACCGCATGGCATGTGGCTTGAATAGTTATACGTGTGTAACACACATACACACATATTACACACATATATCTGCGTGCATACATTTACATATATTAATGGCATAAAGTACTCTTATGTGTGTTTGTGTTGTGTTTGATTTTAGTTTTAGCACGGCTTATGCAGATAATTAATTTGGTTGGTTTAAAAATAAAATGGAGAGGAATTTAGTAGAAAAAATTTCCCTGAATGTATTAAAAAAGAGGTAAAAAAACTGTTGAATTAATAATAGTGTTGACAGACATATTTGATATGTTTCCATAACAATTTTTATAGCTCACTTGGATGTCGATTTAAGTTTTAATAATTAGTAAATTGATTTTTTTTTTAAATAACAAAATTATTATAAAATCACCGTTTTTTATTATCTGGAATTAAATAGTTTTAATTGATTTATGTGACTAATTACCAGCTCAAAATAATTGCAGCTTCGAGTTATATACAAAGTTTGTTCATGATATACTTATATAGCAGTCCATAATGGTTGCTATATAAATTAGTTTTATATAAATCCGTAAACAAGAAAAATTTTATACACAATAACCTAAATAAAATGAAAAAAAAGATTAAATAGGCATAACATTCGAAATGGTGGCAACACTGCATCCATATTTATTCTAATGATAATTATTTTTTGTTTTCTAAATAGGCTTATGTGAATAAAATATAATAACAAGTATTTGTAATAATAATTATTAAATCTCAGAATGGTTACAGGCTCTTCGGGGAGGTATGAAGATCTGCGGTCAATTATTGCTTAGTCTGATGAAGTGTTAAAAAATAATTCAGTCAAGGCGTAAAGAGGGGATTTGAAAATACCTCAAGTTAAGAAAGAGTAAAAGTGCTCAAGTGCACTGGCTCAAATAGCTTCAACGTAAAAAATAATTAACTGGCTGTAACAATACACCGCCTTGAGGAAGAAGTCAAACAAACTTCGAAACGTCGGAGATAATTATATAGAGGACTACATAAATACAAAAATCAATTTACCAGATTTTATTTTATTTACATAAAAACAGAAACATTTAAAAACTCACAACTACTCTAAGATAATGGTTTCCATTTCTTAATGATTTTTAAACAATATAGATTGATTGCGCTATATAAGATCGCGACACCATAATTACTACTATACCCGACTAATTTTTAGAGACTAATTTTGTGTTAATTATTCATCGATTATTTTAATATGGATTATGTTTTTTCACGGTCTACAAATACTTTCTTTACTCATCGACCATACTACGTCTGTACTTCTCTTATACTTTATGTTTCGTTATTTCTTGTTTTTGCTTTGTTTATGACCACTTTGTACTTTGTTTATACTTTGCATATACTTCATTTATGTTTCGATTAGGCTTCGCTTAGGCTCCGATTAGGCTTTGCTTAGGCTTCGTTTAGGCTTAGTATAGGCTGTACTACGGCTTCGCTTATCATTGTATTCTTCTTCTGTTATGACAATATTTCGTTAATTTTTTATTTATTATTCGTTTATATGCTGAATACCCATCGCTTATATCGTGTAATGTTTTGATTACTATAGGTTTTATTATTGTATAGGTTTTCTTTTTTATTTAAGTAATAAGTTTTTAAACTGTTATGATCGATTTATTATACAAGACACATCTAGTACATGATGCGATAGATCAATTTTAAAGTTTTAGAAATTATTTTTAAAAGCCACAGCGTAAGACTATAACCCACTGAAATCACCTATTAGGAATGGAGACGATTTTCATCGCTGCCCAGTAATTATATGAAAGAGCTGAGAACATGAGACTTAGCACCTAGAGTTTGTCTTACCTAAGCCAGATTGCATAAGATGTTCCCTTCCTAATGAAATTTTGATTCAGTTTGGATTTTTAATACAATATTATTGTTAATATTAATGGTCCTTTCTTAGCTAATTAAGCTTTTTAATTAATAAAATATAATCGTGGTAAAATAATGCTATTGTAATTTTTTAACTAATTACATACAACAATAAACAACTCTGTACTTTTTCTAATTTTTGCAAAATAAGTTCAAAAAGTGAAAGGACTAATGCTCATTGACAGATGTTTTTCAAGTCTTCATTTATAGGAACTTATATAGTTGCAAAGTCAGTTTAGGATAACAAAATAAAAAGAAAAATTGAAAATATAAAAAAGATGTGTAGATATAGTAAAGGTAGTATCATCAAACTGAAAGAAAATCCATTGTATTCCAACACATGACATATAAATTTGCTATTTAATGGTGAATTTAACACGTTTCGTTAAAGTAGAGCATAAACAATGAAGCTGTGACACTGCACCAAATGATGTGATTCAGTTGTAGGAATTGCACGAAACTGCAAGCATCAAATCAGTACAGGAGAGACATCGATAACGGTATAAGATACTTTGAGGTAAAAACTTAGTACAATTGGTGTTGACTGTACCACAGAGGTCACAGAGAAGTCGGACATGCAATGCTACCTTGTAGCGTTACAAATATGAGCACACATGCATCTTAAGCGCAGTGTCCATATGAGACTGTAAACTAGTACGTAAAGCATAAAATGCATGTATTTCACTATCTGTTCAAGAATATAGTTGTAAGAAATATATAGATATATAAGTGTAAGTTAGTATAGAAAATACTATTTTCCTTTTTTTCAAAAATGTTAACTACAATCGTCGCTTGAGTGTAAAAATTTCAACTCTGCAGGATTTACGGCAATGCATTTGAGGAACTCTTCGTTGCAGAAGTGTATAGACGGTTTTTTTGTTGTTGTTGTATATATATATATATATATGTGTGTATCTTATACATTTAGTAATGTTTGGCAATACAATGTGCAATACAAGTCCAATCTTACTTTAACTTCAACACTTATACGAGTACAATAGAACACAACAACGAAAACATCAATTGCACTATAACTTGTAAAATTTATAAACACGTTCGGATATGTGAAATAGTGGAATAGTATGAAGTTGCTCTATCTGTGAGCCACTCTATACTATATATACCCTCTGTAGATATATATGACTCTGTATTAATGTAGAATTGTTTATATATACTTTTTTAGATGGCTCTAAATTGAGCATATGAGCACTAAGCATATGTGTATACAATTTAAATAGCGGAATAAATTGTGATCAATTTTTCTTATCCTTTGCTGTACACCAAATACCACATACAAGGAGTTACTTCACTGTAGCGTAAGGAAAAAGTGCATAATAAAAAATAAGACCAAAATCTAAGACAAAGATAAATTCTGCATACACTCGTAATAACAATACAAAAAGGAAGATTGAAAAAAATAAGTTGCAGTAAAATCGTTGAACTATGAAAAATTGATATGTATTTTTCACAAACGAAAAACAGAAAAAAACCAAAAATCCTAGAAAAACCTTCCTGGGCACTCAACCAAGTGTTTATAGTTCTTCTATCCTGCCAACACATTTTCTTTGTACTTGTGCGTTCATATATACAGACGGGAACAGACAACAGTACATGGACATTCACAATGGAACACAAATCTTTGCTGGTTTTTGTGTGTTGCCATTAGAGAATTTAATATTGGATACCAACCAACACTGCCCATGTCCAGTGAATATATGAGAGTAGCTGCCTCTACAGTGCTTGAAGTAGTGGTGTGTCTTGCTTATTAGTTCAATACTCGTCCTCATCGTCGTAGTTCATTCAGTCTTCGTTGCGCCAATAAAGTTATTTACTGGCAACATTTTTTTTCCACTCAGCTTATGCGAAGCTGAGTCTCTTAAATATTGTAATGCAGTAATTTACACATAAGTTATGTCCGTTTTTTGCCTTACCGTCGTAAACGTCTAATTTTACAGATTCCTTCTCGAGTTCAGGTTATAATGTCACCGATAAACCAGGCATTTAATTTGCTGCCGGCTGGAGAGTGAGCAGCCTAATTAATGGTTTAATAAGCAACTTGTTTAGGAGCAACTAAGTTGTGTTGAAATTTTATGTTATTAGTTAGAAATTAAATTGTTGCCAAAGCCACAAGTTTGTTAGATTGGATTAGCTTCGGTTACCTTTGACAATTTATGCTTAACAGGCTCATTATTTACGTAGGCGATAATGCAGCAAACAAAATTTATTGTCTAGCTTAGGCACTTCGTAATAGTAATAGAAGTGAGGAAAAATATTTATTAATAATTTTATTCATTTAGTTAATTAATAACTCTGATCTATTTAATATAATAATAGATATAGAGATGTAATAGCATGTAATTGTTATATAAAAATACATATAAAAATATATATTGTGTTGGATAAATGGTGATAGATACTCGTGTACACACAGAAAAATATGCTCTAACCACATACTAGTTAAATAGATCTGAACTTTTAGCTACAGAAATTTTAGCTTTTGTGGTAAAGAAGATATCAGAACTAGCATATGGTATGGTTGAACCAACAAGTAAGAATATTTTGACCTGAGATTTATTGAAAATCTGGTTAAATCAACCAAATTATTTTTCTGAGTGTAACAGTCCATTTATGAGTTTTTTTATATTTCAACTTCAGATTCTAGATAATCATAGGAATGTGGAAAATAACTGTTTAATATAAAATGAATTTTATTAAATGTTTCAATAAACAACATATATAGTAAAAGTGCTACAACATTTTACTATATCTGCTATATCCATGATGAAACTTGTTATGTAGGCCTGTTGGAAAATTAATGCATTATTAAAGTAGGGTTACTTAATATGGTCAGACATTACCTCGGGTCTCCTGCGGCATCCAGGGGTTTTCTGGGTAACGCCTGCCTCTATTCCTCTTGGTATTTTAGAATTCACTGTATTATTTCTGTAATATTCTTTATTATTACACACACTTCACTATAAGAATATCACCAAAAATGATTTTTGTTTTAAAAAAAAAAAATTATTTTTCTTTTGTTTTTTTTTGTGATAAAGAAATTCAACGTGCATTGCGCGCACGCTGTCAATTAAAAATAGAAGTAAACAAAGTAGTAATTGAGGAAGGCGAAAAGTAAAGCTTCTAGTTACGAGTCTTGTTTGTCTTGTTCAATATCGTTAGGGCGAATTTCACTAAAGAAAAAAAAAAAAAGCTCCCATAAAGCTTGATTTAGACATAACAATATAGTATTGCCAGGTGAAAGTAATACATTGATACACTTAAGACAAATTTTAGCTTTATTGGAAAGAAAAAATATATTAAGCTTTCTTAGAGGTCATCACCCTCAAACAAATAAATAAACACAAAACGAGAAAAAAAAAAAACCAGCAAAGTCAACTATGAGAGTGGTGAAAACTTTTCAAGAGCATTATACGGTAAACAAAGAGTTAACAGGATCCCTAACGTGGCAGGAGGATTTTGCGGTTATACAAACTGACTATAAAATAGCCAGCAGAAGCTGGATGCGCTCTCTTTTTTTTGTATTTTTCTGAGTAAGGCAGGTGGTGCATATCAGACTGATAAAAATTTGTTGAAAGTGAATTAAAATTTTTATTATAAGAATTTGTGGAAAGTGAATAAAGACTAAAGATTATTTAAAATTCATTTTATTATAAAAATTCTATTAAAAGTGCATAAATACACTAAAATTTAACAAGAATTCATTTTATTATAAAAATTCTGTTAAAAGTGCATAAATATACAAAAATTTGACAAAAATTCATTTTTTTTATAAAAATTCTATTAAAAGTGTATAAATACACGAAAATTTAACAAGAATTCATTTTATTATAAAAATTCTATTAAAAGTGCATAAATACACTAAAATTTAACAAGAATTCATTTTATTATAAAAATTCTATGAAAAGTGCATAAATACACTAAAATTTAACAAGAATTCATTTTATTATAAAAATTCTATTAAAAGTGCATAAATATACGAAAATTTAACAAGAATTCATTTTTTTATAAAAATTCTAATAAAAGTGCATAAATACGTAGAGATTTAACAAGAATTCATTTTACAAAGTAACTAAGAAATTCGAGAAATAGCTAAATATCTAGCAAAAATTGTTTTAAAAATTTTTGACTTTAAAAGAAAAAAAAAAACACAAAAAGATTTGAAGATTCGAAGATTTGGAATTTCCACCGCAAGATTAAGAAAAAAAAAAGGGAAATAATCATATTCAACATCATAACGGACATAAAAGGAACCAATGGAAACTAAGACCAATAACTGCAGCAGGATCCACCGTTAGCATACCACGGTGGCCAGGTATTCCAGCTCTCAAGGAAACAACTTGAATAAAGAAAAAAAAAAAAACTTTAAAGCTAATTGCATAATTCCAATTTATTTGTATTATTAAATTTATTTGTTTTTTTTTAATTTTTTTTATCTACTATTAATTTTATATTAAAAATTATCAGAATTGTCTTTTGTTTTGCTCATTTAAAAGAAGCGGTAGTTAATGCCAAACTGGGTTGAGTGACTAAATTACTATAATTTTTTTGTTTGTGTCACGCCCAGAAGATATACATATTGTACCAAAGTTATAGAAATTTCAGAAAGAAAAAAAAAGAGAAAAAAAAAAGAAAAAGAAAAGGAAATCCTTTATAATTGCCAATCTATATATTTATTATTTTTTTTTATTTTTTTTGCGTTTTTTTTTTGTAATTTATAGCTAGATCAGCGGTGGCTGGAGTGACGTCATTTCTGCGGCTGCGTGGGCTACAAGTTTTGTTCTTTCTTTTTATTTTGTTTTTTTTTAATTTTATGGTTTCACTGACATTGCTCTTACGTCAGATAAATAATAATATTCCGGAGTAATTACTGGATTTGTTTTTTTTCTTTCTTTTCTAATCATTTATTTGCTCTTTGGTTAAGTAGTTTTTTTATATATATATATATAAACTACAAATGTCATTGTCATAATAAAGAAAATAGGTATATAAAAAGAAAAAAAATGGAAAAGAAATGAATGAAAACCGTAGAAACACGGTATATATTGTAAATAATTATGAAGAGAAACAAGTATATAAATCAAAAATATTTTTTTTGTTGTTTTTGAAGAATGCAAATATTTATATATGTAGAAATATTGTGTAAAATTTATTAATACTCAGTAAAGGTCATAAATATTGATAAAGATATGTATAACTTAACTCCATTGTGAAATAATATGAACATTTTGATAGGTGTAAACATTTTTGTAAGATCTATTTAAATTTTTTTTTTGAAATCATACTATAAACTGTATAAAACAATTCTTATACTCTTATTCTTATATTTAATAAATATTTACAAGTATATATTGTTTTTTTATTATCTATTATTTTTTTTTCTCTATTTTTTTTTTGTAATGAGTTCATTATGAGATCTTGAATTTAGATAACGGGGTGGTGTTAGTGTGGCATTCCCATCATTTTTCCTAAGGCAGAGATTCTTTTAAGAAAAAAAAAAAAAAATTTGTATTCATTTATTTGTCAAACATGAAACGTTTCATGGACACCAATCAAGCCCTACCAGCTGTGTTACCAGTGTTTCCCACTTTTGAGGAAACCAGGACAATACAGGCTGGTAATGTCAAAAACGTCGACTGGGGAGTAGAGGAGGCTATCATAGCTGAAGCGAAAGCCGTAGGGTTGCCCAGAGGAGGAACTTGCGACTTGGGAGTAAGCCTGGAGTACACTGAGCTTCCTAAGGCAGCTGCAGTCGTAATAACCATCAAAGGCAAGACGCTGCCCATACTGTTCGACGAGGGTTTTTTTAAATTGAAGAGACACAAATAAATGATAGTAATTTGCGTCATATTTTTTTTTATTATTTTTTTTACCTTTTTTTTTCTCTCTCATTTGTAAAAATATTGGAGTAGTGTACATCAAGTAAATGAAGTAGTTAAGTAATAGTTTTTTTCAACATTGAAATAATTAATGGAACTAGATTAAAGTGTGAGTAGAATCCTCACTATTTGGATAGTAGTATAGGAATACAAATAAAGATAGAAATGAAATATTAATGAATTATACAGAAATTTAGTTAAGTTAGGATAGGAATTTAAAAACATGGCATGAATTTTTTTTTGTTGTTGTCTACAGTGTATCCTCAGTTGCTAAGAACCCCACCCCAACACTGGCGAGCATACCGGGCTAGCCACCATGCCATGTGCGGCTTCCGAGGACACTAATTTCTTAGAACAGGTGGACACAACAAATGGCGCCCAACGACTGAACCAATGTAGAACCAACGACTGAACCAACGTAGAACCAACGAAAGACACCAACGAGCGAGACGAAAACGAAAGACAAGACGACGAAGAAGACGTATAGCTAAAGACGGACCGCAGATGACACCAACGAACCACGGAAGGAGAAACAACTACGAGACCAAGGAGTTACAACCGAACGGACAAGACCAACGAAGATTTGAGAACGGAAGACTTTTATACTGGAGCAGACGCTATTTAGTATAACGATATATGGAAAGAATAGGAGATTCATTTAGTGCTTCTGAAGGTAGTACAAAGTGGCTGTTTTTTTTTGTGTAGTTGAATTCACACTAGCCAACATAGTTAGCTTTAATCCGGTGGATTAAATGTGTAACGCCTGACTTGCCTTTGTTCGATTATGACGAGATAGGTATTGCAATGTTAGGTTAGTCTGAGTTTTTTTTTTTGTTTTGAGGTTCCTCGATGCTGAATTCATTTGGTATAGAGTTTCGTCCTCGATTTAGGAATTGTTTCAGAAGTATGAAGTTTTGAATGAAGGAGACGCGATTAACCAAATTCCAACGTGATATGCAATGACAGCTTTAACAGATAGACAGATTTACGAAACGGTTGATGAAAATGTAAAGACAGGATGTTACATTTGTATTGAAAGAGATGGCGGTGTCTAGTTTATGTTTTTTTTTGTGATGTTTTTTTTAAATATTTGCCTTACTGCGCGGTTGACCTCTTAATCCGGTGGACTGAGAGCGTGACATCCGTCTTGCCTGTACTCTGTTAATAAAGGTTAGGTATTG
>NC_051847.1:188107210-188110344 GCF_002237135.1 Teleopsis dalmanni | reverse complement strand
TCGACTGTACGCTGCGCGTATGTACGAATACGAGTATCTATAAAAATTATTTACGATTTTTTATTTTATTTTTGCTTTTAACAGAAATGCTTAAACTCTCAAAATTTCAAATTTTCAAATTTTCTAAACTTTATTGCTTTATGGTAAAATTTTAGGAGAGGAGAAGCTGCACTCGCACGTTCTTTCAATTGAAAATGTGGACCGTCACAAGGGCGGCGTTTACATATGCACGGCCAATAATGGAGTCGGTCAACCAGCTTCCAGTCAGGTTGTCCTACATGTACTTTGTAAGTAAAAATTTTGCTCTATGTGTAAATTGAAATTTGTTTTTTTTATGCTTTCATATTTTTTCATACTTCAACTCAGGCAAGAAAAAAATTAAATAAAATTCCGCAACGACATAAAAAATTGTATAGTTTTTTTTTTTTTGTTTTTTCTGAAAGGACTTTTCTTCACATCACACAAAATTGCATATTTTCATGAATATCTGCAGCGGTTTTTTTCATATCAATTCTCTTGATATGACTCTTTCAGTGGTCGCTTGGATAAACCAATTTGTGTCAAATCAATTTTTGCGCTTTCTTCAAAAATTTCATTTGATGGCTTGATTTTTCTGCTGATTAACATTTATGCCATCTCAATTATTTTGCTACTGCATTTTACTGCAGAACTTTATTGCATTTAATATTGTTCCAGAATTGAAATAATATTTTCTGAAATGTTTGGCATTTATTTTTTACAATTCCATCAAAATCTTAATTGAAATGTACAGCAATGAAATATAAAATTGACAAAATTTCCATGATATTTTTATTGACTTTGCGATATTTATTTTGAGTTTAAATGCCAAATAACACAAATAAATCTTTTATTTGATATGTTTTTATTCAGTCAAATATATGAAAATCAAAGAATTTGTATTGAATTTATGTATTTTATCTTGACACACTTGAGTGTATTTGAATGAAATATTCATCTTAATGCAGTCATAAACGTTTTAGGTCTTAAGTTATGGTTTTGTCCTTAAAACTTGAGAGTTATAAGATATTTATCTGATAAACATCGTTCATCCTTTTTACATACTATGTACTCAAACATATATATACACATAAAAGAAGAAAATGATTTATGTGATTGTGTTGTCCTATACACTAACTTTGAAATTTTCTACTCTTTTAGTTTTTTATAAAGAATATCTTTATAAGTTATTATTAGTATTTGCAATTGCGAATATTGTCCGGTTTCCTTCTACGAGGCTAAATCTTCCCTTTCAATGGAAAGTTTTTTTTTAGAAGATGGGTTCTAAACCCGACACATAACCTTATATATCCACAACAAGAATTTCGCTGTACACATTATTTCACTACGCACGGAAGATTGTAGCTATCTAGAGGGGACCAAGTGGAGTGTCTGTCAACTTGGGGAGAACAGTGACAAATAACGCGCTGGCATTTATCAAGTTAAATGCAATTAGACACTTTAATTATATAAATTAAAGGTAATATAAGGATATATATACACTGTAAAGAATATACTGAATAATATTCTGTAGTGAATTTTATACAATGCGACTTAAATGGTTATTTTGATAACTTCTGCTGTTTTTATTTTATGGCTGATGAAGAAAATGACTTTAAACATTTTTCTCTTCTTTAAGATTCTCTTCTTAGATATACACTCAATAAAATGTGTTCAAACCACATACTAGTTAAATTTATCTGATCATTTTGTTAGGAAAATTTTTGCTCATGTGGTTTAGAATATATGAAAACCAATATGTGGTATGATTGAACCAACATGATGCATCGAGTTAAAATATTTTAACTTAAGATTTAGTTAAAATCTGGTTAAATTAGTCAAAAAAATATTTTTATGACTGTAATATATGTTTTCCGATAAAATACGCTAACTCACTGAAAACTTTTCCACTTCCACAAAGAACATGTCTAAACATCCATAAGACTGTTTTGATAAGAATATTACCTGGTTTGCGATAAAACACGCATAATACTTCTTTCTCCTTGACCAGATTTAAATGCATGGCTCAGTACATATACAATAGAGCATTACTTCATGTTATGCATTTCTTGTATGTTAGAGATAGAATCGCCGCCCCCATTTCACTGTCAGTTCGTATCCTCGACAAAAGCTGTGTTATGCGAGTATATGAAATAAAAGGTTTCATTCGGGTATACGCTTCGACAGCAATCAAAGAACGACCGTCGGCCTAATCGTCTGCTGGTGTATCTGCATCACTCTAGTTGTTATGAATGATCATTAGGCATTAAAAAAAAGTTTAAAAATATCAAATCATATGATCAGAATGTATTGTGTTGCTCATGGCATTTTTCTATTGAAACCACAAGTCTTCAACATACTCTTAATATATTTATTTAAACGCCAAAAACATTAGTAGACCTATGGTTGTAGCGATAAAAACTCGTGGTTCATGTCTATCATAAGCCTTTGTCATTTTCAAAAAAAATTGTCACACATGTTGATCGAAAGTCATACTATATAGTATTTTCTTGTGGATATAATCGTGTTTCACTGGCGACAATTTTATTCGTTATTGGAACCGCTAGCGAAAATTAAGCCCCATCAGCGATAGAAAGTTTGATACCAATATAGTTACCATTATTGTATTCAGTTCTTTTAACTATAATATATCCAACAGCTATCAAATGACACATGTTATTAAATGACAATCCTTAAATTAAACGTATGCAGACCTCTGTAATAATTCTGTTTAATACATAGCACTGTTAAATTGCGGTCAAATCAAGACCATGACATGTGTAACCCTTTGAAGCTATTGGCAAATATATGGCGCTATCGAACTTATACAGATCCTAATAATTTCGGGCCAAAAAGAATTTTTTCTATATATTTTTGTTCTTCTATTTGACATATGTCACTGTAACGCTACTCAGAAATCAGGAGTACGAAATCGATAATCTGAAATTATTGTCGTATATATAACTTATTACCTTCGACCAATCATTATTTTTCTATTTAATTTTCTTGTATATTTTCTTTTTATTAATTATTCCAAAAAATATTTAAAATTAAATATTGTTAACAATCGTAAACTTAACGCCTTCCACCACACAATTCCAGATCCACCAGAAATT
>NC_051847.1:188084695-188107110 GCF_002237135.1 Teleopsis dalmanni | reverse complement strand
TCTCAAGAAATCAAAAGCATCAATCCCCACTGACATAAAAAATAAAGTAAAATAAAATAAAACAAAATAAAATAGTATAAAATAAAATAAAAATAGTATAAAAAAGGGAACCTTACACACACACATACGCACTTGAGTTGAACATAAAAATCATTTGCATAAAACAAGGGCCAACCGGAGAAGTCCTTGTATTGTCCTTGCGTTCCCTGAACATAATTTTTAACAGCTGTAAAATAATTTTGCCGCAAATAGAAAATTACCATTGAATGGTAGAAATTCTGAACAAAGTGTAAACAGAAATCCGTAGCAAATGCAAGGATATGTGGGTAAAATTGATGATTGAATAATTCCCAAACATTGAATTAAACTACACACAAACGAGTATTTCTATTTATTTGCTGCAAAATATTTATTTGATATTTACCGAGTTCTGCTCTGTTGCCTACGGTTTGGCATGTTTATTTTACAACATTGTCTTTATCCTATGCCTAAAGCTTGAGGGGTCCTTCGGTTGTTTACTAACTTTCCCACTATCTATCTCTTAGGGTCACTTGTGTTGTGCGTTTTTGTTTTTACTTGCACTATTTTACATATTTTATAATGTCTTTTTACATTCTTACATTCAGTTCATTCTATACTAAATACATATATATATATATAATTTTTTTTTTCTTTCTATTCTTCTTATGTAACTACAACAAAACAGTACCACCAAGGATTCATCACATTAGCACCGGCGGACATTTGCAAGTCAAAAAAGGTTCATCAGTGCGTATTGAGTGTTCAGCCTCCGGTAATCCGACGCCAAACGTAACTTGGAGCCGCAAGAATAATATTTTGCCCAACGGTAAGATTTGCATAAGTACAAAAAATGTTAATGTAAATAAAAATAACTTAAAATAATTTCAATGAAAAAGTTTAAATATGCACCAGCACAACCAGAGTACCGGAGCGCCACAGTACCAGAGTACCAGAGTACCAGAGTATTAGAGTATTAGAGTACCCATAGTACACACTCCAACTTCATTGGAACACATAAAAAAACTCGTAATAAAAATATATAAAATTAACTTTTTACCACAACACAAAATTATGCATACAATAAACGCTTTAGTACGGCATAATTTATAAACTTTTACTTGACAATTTCGCCCATAAAAATTTATACTCGCCTATATATAAAAATGTATCTACACTGTACTCTGTCTGCACTCTACTCTCGACTGTACGCTGCGCGTATGTACGAATACGAGTATCTATAAAAATTATTTACGATTTTTTATTTTATTTTTGCTTTTAACAGAAATGCTTAAACTCTCAAAATTTCAAATTTTCAAATTTTCTAAACTTTATTGCTTTATGGTAAAATTTTAGGAGAGGAGAAGCTGCACTCGCACGTTCTTTCAATTGAAAATGTGGACCGTCACAAGGGCGGCGTTTACATATGCACGGCCAATAATGGAGTCGGTCAACCAGCTTCCAGTCAGGTTGTCCTACATGTACTTTGTAAGTAAAAATTTTGCTCTATGTGTAAATTGAAATTTGTTTTTTTTATGCTTTCATATTTTTTCATACTTCAACTCAGGCAAGAAAAAAATTAAATAAAATTCCGCAACGACATAAAAAATTGTATAGTTTTTTTTTTTTTGTTTTTTCTGAAAGGACTTTTCTTCACATCACACAAAATTGCATATTTTCATGAATATCTGCAGCGGTTTTTTTCATATCAATTCTCTTGATATGACTCTTTCAGTGGTCGCTTGGATAAACCAATTTGTGTCAAATCAATTTTTGCGCTTTCTTCAAAAATTTCATTTGATGGCTTGATTTTTCTGCTGATTAACATTTATGCCATCTCAATTATTTTGCTACTGCATTTTACTGCAGAACTTTATTGCATTTAATATTGTTCCAGAATTGAAATAATATTTTCTGAAATGTTTGGCATTTATTTTTTACAATTCCATCAAAATCTTAATTGAAATGTACAGCAATGAAATATAAAATTGACAAAATTTCCATGATATTTTTATTGAGTTTGCGATATTTATTTTGAGTTTAAATGCCAAATAACACAAATAAATCTTTTATTTGATATGTTTTTATTCAGTCAAATATATGAAAATCAAAGAATTTGTATTGAATTTATGTATTTTATCTTAACACACTTGAGTGTATTTGAGTGAAATATTCATCTTAATGCAGTCATAAACGTTTTAGGTCTTAAGTTATGGTTTTGTCCTTAAAACTTGAGAGTTATAAGATATTTATCTGATAAACATCGTTCATCCTTTTGATATATTATGTACTCAAACATATATATACACATAAAAGAAGAAGATGATTTATGTGATTGTATTGTTCTATTAACTAATTTTGAAGTTTTCTACTCTTTTAGTTTTTTATAAAGAATATCTTCATAAGTTATTAGTATTTGCAATTGCGACTATTATCCGGTTTCCTTCTACGAGGCTAAATCTTCCCTTTCAGTGGAAAGTTTTTTTTAGATGGTGGGTTCTAAACCCGACACATAACCTTATATATCCACGACAAGAATTTCGCTACACATTATTTCACTACGCACGGAAGATTGTAGTTATCCAGAGTGGACCAAGTGGAGTATGTGTCAACTTGAAGAGAACAGTGACAAATAACGCGCTGGCATTTATCAAGTTAAATGCAATTAGACACTTTAATTTATATATATAAGGTAATATAAGGATATATACATACTATACGTAACATACTGAATAATATTCTGTAGTGCATTTTTTACAATGCGACTGAAATGGTTATTTTGATAACTTCGACTGTTTTTATTTTATGGCTGATGAGGAAAATGACTTTAAACACCCATAAGATACTCTTCTTAGATTAAGAAAGAACAGGGTACTAGCTCCCATTTGAGCAGAGCACCGCGACCATGATTGATCTTTTGTACTACCTCTCTTCTTAGATATACACTCAATAAAATATGTTCAAACCACATACCAAACCAAATTTATCTGATCATTTTGTTAGGAAAATTATTGCTCATATGGTTTAGAATATATGAAAACCAATATGTGGTATGATTGAACCAACATGATGCATCGAGTAAAAATATTTTAACTTGAGAATGAAGAAAATATTTTAACTATTTTAACTCACTCACTAACTCACTGAAAACTTTTCCACTTTCACAAAGAACATGTCTAAACATCCATAAGACTGTTTTGATAAGAATATTACCTGGTTTGCGATAAAAAACGCATAATACTTCTTTCTCCTTGACCAGATTTAAATGCATGGCTCAGTACATATACAATAGTGAAGTATGCTCTATTATGCATTTCTTGTATGTTAGAGATAGAATCGCCGCCCTCATTTCAATATCAGTTCGTATCCTCGACAAAAGCTGTGTTATGCGAGTATGTGAAATAAACAGTTTCATTCGGGTATTCGCTTCGACTGCAATCAAAGAACGATAGTCGGCTTAATCGTCTGCTATTGTATCTGCATCACTCTAGTTGTTATGAATGATCGTTAGGCATTAAAAAAAAATTTAAAGATATCAAATCATATGATCAGAATGTATTGTGTTGCTTATGGCATTTTTCTATTGAAACCACAAGTCTTCAACATACTCTTAATATATTTATTTAAACGCCAAAAACATTAGTAGATCTATGGTTGTAGCGATAAAAACTCGTGGTTCATGTCTATCATAAGCCTTTATCATTTCAAAAAAACTTGTCACACATGTTGTTTGAAAGCCACACCATATAATATTTTCTTGTGGATATAATGGTGTTTCACTGGCGACAATTTTATTCGTTATTGGAACCGCTAGCGAAAATTAAGCCCCATCAGCGATAGAAAGTTTGATACCAATATAGTTACCATTATTGTATTCAGTTCTTTTAACTATAATATGTCCAATAGCTATCAAATGACACATGTTATTAAATGGCAATCCTTAAATTAAACGTACACAGACCTCTGTAATAATTCTGTTTAATACATAATATCACCGTTAAATTGCGGTCAAATCAAGACCATGACGCTATCGAACTTATTACAGACCCTAATAATTTCGGGTCAAAAAATATTTTTTCTATATATTTTTCTTCTTCTATTTAACATATGTCACTGTAATGTTAATCAGAAATCAGGAGTACGAAATCGATAATCTGAAATTATTGTCGTATATATAACTTATTACCTTCGACCAATCATTATTTTTCTATTTAATTTTCTTGTATATTTTCTTTTTTTTAATTATTCCAAAAAATATTTAAAATTAAATATTGTTAACAATCGCATACTTAACGCCTTCCACCACACAATTACAGATCCACCAGAAATTAGTGTTGAACGTGCAGTTGTATTCTCGGGCGAAGGACATGAGGCTATGTTGGTTTGCATTGTACATGGGGAAACACAACCTGAGGTAAGCAAAAATCTGATTTCAATTATGCATTTATACAAAGTAAAGTAAAAGATAAAACTTTATTTAACAAATAAAGTTTCGAATATTTAATTTATGATTACAAACAGTATTCATTTGGCCACGATTAAATGGTTTTTTCCAAACATTAACAGCCATAAACAAAAAATAGCCACTACTTTGTTGAGGTAAAAAATGCTAATGAAAATATTAGAACAAACGAAAAAGTATATACAGTGAAATGAATAAAAGTGCAATAAAAATGCAAAACAAGTATTTTCAATTAAAATTTCAGAAAAATAAATTATAATAAAAATAAACTCTATTGTACAAAATGTTTTTAACACAAAAAAAGGTATTAAAAAATATAAATTATTTGCAACTTTGTGCAGTATTTTTTTTCTCATATAAGCGCATCCATAGAAAGTATCTGAATGAAACTATAAAATTTGCATAGTTTGCCAAAAACATTATTCAATATCCTTTTTTGCAAGCAAAATGAGTAAAGCATATTTAACAAAAAATCTGTAATAATTTAGAGACAACATATAACACAAAAACTGTTGAAAAATTTATTACTAAAATGTATTTCATTTATTTTTACTTTTATTATTGTCTTTATTTTTTATTTTTATATATTTTTTTATTTTTAATTTGTAAATACAAATTATGGCTTCTCGAGCATTTAAGGATATTTTAGGTTTTAATGCTGAAAGCGGATATGTATTTAATTTTTATCAGCAAATTACTTTAAAAGTTTGGGAAGCTTAATAATTATACTTAAATATTTCAGTTAACTTAATTAAATGAAAATTTTACATAAAATTTCAGATGGATTTCTAAAGATAGTGAAATACAACAACAACTATTCTTTTTTATATTTTTTTAATTAATTGATTTTTTATTTCACCATACAGGCATTTCAAATATTAACAAATACCCATCATCAGTGGTTTTGAAATTATTTTTTATATATATTTATATGTACATAATTTTTTAAGACTGTAAGTATCAAGAGTTAAATTCTTGCCCTACCAAATTTTAAGCTCAGAGTCAGCGTCCATTAGCCAACTGTCCCAAAGCCAGACCTGACTCTATAAAAAAATACAATAATTTCTTTTAAGTAAAATATTCACTACCGTCATAATTGACAAATTACAATTTATTAAATAAAATAATTTTTTCAAAATTTTAAATTAATATTTATTACTTATAAATTCAGCGATAGGTAACATTTTTAGGAGCCTATTTGAAATGAACCATTTTTTTTAAATCAAAACGACTTATACAGAAATTAATAAATGTGTTTATTGTATAGAAAATTATTATAAAGATTTTTTTAAACTATAATTATCTTCAAAGATATCTCCTAAATTAATTATTTGTTTATTATGTATATAACAACATACCAGGATTAAAACAATTCAAATCATTTATTGGTACCTATAACAATAAAATATATCAGGATTTTATGAACTTACAAAAAGAAAAACTTAGAATCATCACAGGAATTCTAATACTGTAAACTGAAACACCACCTTACGAGACTGGGAATACTTACGGATGCAAACTGTAGATTCCGTGAAGAGAAGATTATGAGGAGTCGGCCACACATGTGCTGTTAGAATGCCCTGCGCTAATGTACATACGGAATAAGCTCCTGGGAATGTATATTCTTACGGAAGAGACAATAAAACTCTGTGAAGTACGTTTTATGCTACTTTTTATTGATGCAACAGGGCTTAGAGACCTACTCTAAACGCAGAAGGGGGCCACATCCCCTAACAATAATAGTAATAATAATAATGTATATAGCAATAGGTACAGAAATATCACAACTTGCAAATAAACTATTTTATCAGAAATTAAAAAGACTGCATACTTAAAAAATTTATTTATTTTAAACGGAGACATTAAAAATATATCTTAGAAAATAAAATAAGCTTTAAAGATACTTTTTGAACTAAAATTATTTATTGTGGATATAGCAATAGATACACAAATATCATAAATTATATATAAATAATTTTATTAGTAAATTTTTTGTATTATTACTTTTACTTAATTTTTTTATTATTATTACCCTGTGAAGTTAATGGTCAAGCCATGTATAATGTTGTTGCATTGTGTCGCTTCCGAAAAAGCCGAATAGAAGGTTTAAGTACCATCCAAAATTAGGATATAATGAACTTCAGTCATTTCTTTTGAAATAATTACTATGAAGAAAGCTATGACCAATATCGTCTTGTAAAAGTAAAGTATGATAGTGATGTATTATTAACAAATACTTTAAGTTTATTATTGTAGAAAAATTAATATCGTAACTTAATTTATTGTAATTAACATTGATATTTTTATTAATTAAGTTGTTACTGCCCATAAGACACTGGTTCACTGCGTCAATTAAAATTAACCTTGCTCTATTATTATATATGCTTTTTTAATATTTGGAGTTATTTTTTTTATATTAAAATTTTTTAATTACTACTATTTTAACAATTTTAGTTAAATAATAGTTTTTTCTTTTTTTTAGAAAAACTTTTGCTATATTTTTGACAGTATTTGTTATTTTTACGTTAATTAAAAATGGCTTCGCTGTTGTGTTTTCCATTTCACTGTTCCCAGCTATTTTTCCAAAAGCACAAAACTAAACTCCTTTCACACGACATTAAACTATGTTAATATTTTTTTCGCTTTATGCCGAGCCATTCACAGTTTTTACTATTCAGTTTTTTATACGAGTATACATAGTTTTTATTTTATAGTTTTATAAATTTTATGTCATTAACAAACACATTTATTTTTAATTTTTTATTTAAATTATTTCGCACTCAAATACTTTTGTACCGCATAGTGAAACATTCACATTTAAAAATATTTTCCATTTCGTGTTTATGGAAAGTTTTTAATTAAAGGAATTATTCGAGGGTGAATATTGAAATGGAACATCTGGGTCAGAAAACTTATGAGCAACTCATCACTTTAATTGCTAAGTGTTTGTAAGAAAAGAGGGTTCCACATTTAGAGCGTTTAAATGGAAGAGGTAGCGAACCAGCGGTGGAATCTTGAAATATAACTGTTTTACTTTTAGGTCAAAAACGTACTGTTGGTTTACTGGTTTTCTTTATACGAAATATTGTTGATTTTACTTTTGTAAAAAAATATGTGGGGTCAAAATTGCAATCAAATGGTTACTTATGCATTTTATAGCAAATTTAATGACATATTTTATTTATAGAAGAAAGTTCTAGGTCTTTGATGTAAAGAGTATATTGTACGCTTTATATTTCTCAAGATTTCTTTGTAGATCTATTCAAAAATTTATACTATTAAATGTTTATAAAAAATTAATATAGTTAAAAAGAAATAATATTATTGTTTAATTTAATTTTAATTTAGATTTTCAGTTGCTATTAGACAAGTCCTTTTACTTTCTTCAAAGCTTCTTATGAAAGTAAGCTGGGAAAACTCTCTGATACACACTTCACATTACGTGACTTAATGTCGATTGAATGTTGAACCTTCTTAAGTTATTGCTGTTCTGCTAATGTTTGTTGTCTAGAAAACTCTCTTACAACTTTCTGGTGCAAAGAAGCAAGATAAAATCTAGTTTTTTATTACTTAAATAATGTATTGGTTATTAGCTTGTATTACAGTCACGATTGCCACATGTGGTACTTAAGTACCAAAATTGGTACTTACTTTTCCGTATGCAAAAATATACTTGTTTTTAGAAAATGGTACTCTTATCAATTATAAGAGATTAATAGAAATAATTGAATTTCAAAAATAAAAAAATTTTGAAAAATATGTTCATTTAGAAGGGTTCGAATAGAAATGAAAAGACAAAAACAAAAATTTTAGTAAATTTATTGAAATTTTTAAATTCAAATATTTCCTAAAGACCACTGATGATGAGTACTTCGAAATATTCGAAGCAGCCTTGTTTAACTGTCTTATAGTAAAATTTCAATAAATGAACTTAAATTTGTATTTGTTGTATTTTCGATACTATTCGAACCCTTCTAACTTTTAAATAGTTTCTTTTCGTCATAAGACGCGTCACTTTGCACAATAAAAATTAATATTATATTCATTTATATTTTTATCTAAAATCTCTTTATATACATAAATAAAGAATTCAATGAAACATCCGGCGAGCAATTATTCTATACATAATTATTTACATATTAAATTGTGCAGAATACTGTTTCAATATTTAAATATTTTTTATTCTATTTTATATATCACGTATCTAATATTAAAGCACTATTCTAAGATAAAGTGTTTACAAGTGCTTGTTAGTAGCACTGAAATTGTATTTTTTTTTAAAAACATGAACAATGCATTATTACCATCAGTGATCTTTGGAAATGTTCACTGAGTTTTTAAGTCCATGGAGAATTGTAGAACTACAAGTACCAGGCTTAGAAATGTGATACTCTAAAAATAGAGACAAAGAGTTCCGTATTTTGATTATTTGATTATGATTAAAAAAGTATGTGGCAGTATTATAGTAAAAATAAAATTTTAATTAAAATTTTTGATTACGTCTTTGCTCGTCTTTGAACTGCTTTTTATTTTAACAGCTAAATAAAATTAAGTTGTTATTGTAATATGATATGGATATGATGCTTATTACAATATAAAGAATTAAAATTAAAAATTTAAGTAAAGTTTGGAAAAAGAAGTCCAACGAGGTTTAGTGATTCATTTACATTCTCTGAGTGTAATATTAGAGGAAGTGGGCAAATATATATTAGAGGAAGTGGGCAAATATATTGCTTTTATAATTTAAAAATATTTTCCATAATGAAGTTTACATATTAACTACACTAAAAGTCAATAGTTTTGGCAATATAACCACGTTTGTTCATTGTAATTTTATCTAATCGTTTATCTAATATATTTATAAATTAAAAAAATTGAGATATGTTCTTCAACCGAAATTTGAGCTCCAAAGTAGCGCATTTTTAATATTATCATGATTACACCTTAATATGTAAAAGGTATTATACTATTTGTGTGAAGGATCTACAAACTCAAACTTACTAAAACAAGTACTTAAAACTATTCGTTGATTCAGGACCCTAGACGTCATTCGCTTCGCTGTGCATGAGCAAATAAGACAAGGAAAAGTTTACACATTAAATGTTTTTCTAGTGAACTTAATTTAATTTAAATGAATATATTTTGCTTATAAATTTTCAAAATTTTTTTATTTTTGAAATTCAATAGATTTAAATTTATAAATAATAAGTAATTTAAATAATATATACTGAAAAAATTAGTCTTAAACTATAATAAATCGAGAATTATATATTACACATTCTATAAGTTAATACCTGCAAATAGGAAAAGCTTAATATATCAGACTTTGTTGTGTTTATATATATTAGATACTTGTTAAAATTAATTAGTTAATTTTAACTAAAATTAATAAGTTAATTTTTAATTAGTGAAATATTAATTAACAAACAGTAAACTATCTTAAAGTTCAATTTTACGTAATTATTTGATTAAAATGAGTGTAAAATAATTTATTCACATACTTACGTTCAAAACCCTCTGTACATTAACTGAAAATTTACACCATAAACTACTTATTAATATCCATATGTTTGTAGATACTTTGAAAGAATTTACGCTTCTGGCAAATAAAAATATCTCAAGGTGAACAAGCAAAATTTATCAGCATTCGAAGTGTAAAGAAAAACAAAATGGATTTGCCTTAAGCCCATTAAGTAGATTTATTGAGATTTAAACACAAATACCAGACTTTACAAATTTACAAGGGAAGCTATGTTTTGGATTACATGAGTGGGAGGAAAATTCGGTGGGAAGAAAGTCAGAACGACCGACAAAGAGACAACACAATTTTATACTTAGATTTTTAGTTTGCAATCCTAAGCTTGTTACTTCGAAACTTTTTGTCTTGGAACTAAAATTCATTATCAGTTTTAACCGATATTAAATGTTATAGGTTTCAAATATCAAGATACGTCACATTACTTAACAAAGGTTTGAGTTACTTATTTTGGTATTTAAATAAAAGTTTTTACCAATGACTCTTTATCGAAGAGATTGCATAGATAGATAACATTTAAGAAACTTAAACCATGGGAATTTATTTATAAGTTCCAATTTGTTTAAAAGTTTTTTTTTAATTTTTTTTTTTGTTTAGTGGAAGGATTAGCAATAAATTTGATTTATTTTTTGAAACATATCATTTTTATTTAGATTATAATTTTTTCATAGTGTAATGGTTTATAATGTTTTATTATTTTTTAAAAAGTTAAAGTCATATCAGTCAATATACTCCTCGGTTCTAATATATGTCGGTCAGACATGCCCAATCGATATTAGAAAATTGACTACATTCGAAAGAAAATCAGAAGAATAAATGGTCCAGTTAATAAAAATGGATTTGAAGATCCTGATGAAATAGCTATGGATTTTCGGTTCCTGATTCTGATAAAAAAAAAGTAGATGTATAAGAAAGCGAAAAATGTCACTACACATATAAAAAATTTTCAGCTTATAGGACACATAACTAATCAAGTAATAACTACACATAACGTTATATAAGTTGAATAAAATGTGCCGATAATGATACTACATACACAATTGCTGGGGCTTAAAAAAATAGAGGCGACAATAAGTATGCATGGAGGTGAAACCTGAGGCAGGTGGATACCCAATATATGTTGAGTTGACATATATGATAGCAAATTAGATAGATAATATGCAGTACTAGGCTCTCATTGCTTTTACATTTTACTAAAATTTTACTTTATTTTAGAATAGTGCTAAATACTGTTTTAGAACAGTATTAAATATGTGATTTATAAAGCAAATCAAAAGTTCATTAAATGTTAACACATCTATGTGTATATTTCATATAAGAACGTTCATTGTCAGAACTGTAGAACGCTATCAACTACATTGATCTTGAACTTTAAGACAAGAAATAAAATATGTAAATTTTGTACTTAAGTTAAAATTTTTCTTTATTTTTGAGATATAAATAGATCTATTAAAATAGCATTATAAACGTATACTTAAGACTTTTTCCGCAAGAATCTTAAAGTTTGTGGTGTGAGGAAAATAATATAGTCAAAAATAGTCAATCGTATTCAATCTTAATTGCCGATTATATTAATGTTTATTAACAAGATTGTTATATATTTGACCAACACTACTTAGCATTTCAACTGCGATCGATTAAAGCCTACCTTTGCTCCGTTTTTAGTTGGAGTATTGTCATAGACCGAAAAATTTGTATTAGATTCTCTTAGGTTTATCTTTATTACAGAGTTTATTCCTGAAGTGTTAATATATGATTTAATTAATATTATTAAACAATTCAAAGGTTTTTAATTACTAAATATAATCAGCCAAAGTATAATTCAAGCGTTGTTTAGTTACTATTATTAAAATATTACTATGTAAAATAAAATACTAACATGTGTTATACATATTATATCCCTCCACTATTTTATAAGGGGAATATGCATTTGAAGCACATAACATTTAAATTGCATTTTCACTAACCTCATGCAATTAATTAGACTTCATTTTCACTCAACTATGAAAATACCTCTGCCGTGTTCGCTTTTGTCTTGCATCTAGTGTATCTAGTGCATGTAGTATCTTGTGTCATGTATCTTTCACGGTATTACATGTACAAGCATCATTCAAATTATCAACATCCGAGAACACACACATGCAAGCCTCTTGACTTCATAATGTCTGCACTGCAATTAACATATTTTCATGTTTAAAAACAACAACAAGATGTGAAAAACCCAACAACAAGGGAAAATGCACAATGCATGTGAAAACAACTTGATTCTTTTAAGTGCGAGTATTTTCATATTTTCCAATAGTGCTTGTATCGATAAATATGCCATAAAGGCATATCCATCAATTCATTAAAATATGAAATATGAAAATTGTGTGAAGCTGGAAAATTACTAATTTTGGAAAATTAATTTTCAAATTACGTCGTAGCAACGCCGCACCTTTGCGTCAAAAACAATAACAGGCAATAATGAAAGCACGAAATGGCGTTGACATTAACAAGAACAACGCCATTGCATCCTCGTACCCTAACCAACATGACTTTTCGAACCAACACCAAAAACCCAATCGGCATCAATCTCATAATCGGAATCATTAACGCTTATGCGAAAAGCTGTAAATGAGTTTGTCAAATGTGGGCTCCACAACACATTGATGGGCTACGAGCTATGGATTTTCGGTTCCTGCTTGCGATTATTGCATGTCGCATACTCTATACTCGTATTGCAGTGATGAAATAGTAACAATAATAATAGCAGGAGGTGCTTTCCTCTCAGACTCCCAATCATGAGTTTGCACTGCTGCTGACATAATTGAGTGTTGCAACAATCGAAAGCTGTAGAGGCGGATTGGCATTGCTTGCATTAATCCAACCCAAATCCCTCGTCAACTACTCGTTGATAGAATGTATCTGTGCAAGTACGGATACGTAACTGTCAGCTTACATATACGCAAACGTGCTTGTAATGCGCCTGTTAATTGTAATTAATATTAATGGAACATTTTGGTGGCTTCATTATTGTCACACATTCAACTACTTCAATCCGCTAGCGAATGGAAAAAAATTATGAAAATTCTAAATTCAGAATTATATTTGAGTTTTCACAAAATATTCACAATTTCGACTGCAATGCATGTTTGCAGTGCGGCGCAGTAATTATTTATAATTCTGCGTTTGGAAGTATTGTTTGAAGTATCTATTAGCACTAAGTGCATTGTGCTGGCACATCCTTATATGTCAATTGTGTATAGTTTTTAACATTTTCAACATTTTCAAAAATCATCAAATACTGGCACTTGCATGTGCTTTTGTTCTCACTTCAGTCTGTGAAAATATTTACGCAAATACACTTCAAAAATGACTGATTTGTTTTTTGGAATCTATTTGAAAATTTCATTTGAAATTTAATATTAACAAAGGTTGTTGTTTCATTTCAAATATGTGAAGTGAGCGATTTTTAATTAATACGGATTTTGATATAATAACTCATTTATGTAAAAAAATACGAATATTTCTAAAACCACTGCAGTTGTAGATTTTATTTTATAAAACTCAAAATACCATGAATATCAAATTCGCACAAACTTCAAAAACAATTGTGGATAAAAAATAAAATTTGATTAGGAACAGTTATTCATTGTTGAGGTTGACATTCGATGATGTTGCATATTTAACGCAGTGGAATAAACACGAAAACTACACTTCATATCAACAATCCGATATAGCAACAATACCAGGTCATAACACTTTTTCCGGAAATAGGTATATTCAATTGCATTTCACTAAAGGCCGAAGATATTTGGATGCGGTTTGGGTACTTAAATATAGAAGTGTTAAAGAAAACAAACAAATACTTTAAGCAGAGTATGAAGTTACAACTGCACAATCAAATTAATATCCACAAATCCATCGAAATTGTATAGAACGAGTCTTACTTAACCATAAATAAAAAAAGACACATTTTAAATTATTGAAAAATCAAAATAAAAAATAATACAAATCCAACGAAATTGAAAACTTATCAATTTTGAGGTTGCCTTCTCTAAAACCCTAGACCAGGAAGTGATTATTGGCATAGTTAAAATTTTATAAGGATGCACACTTACAAAATGTGCTTAGTTGAGACGAGAAATGCAGGAAAGGAAACATACTTTAAAATATAAAACTATGGAATTCTTCTTTCCAAATTCAGATGACGTGCTTTATGAATAAATGCCACAATCTAGAATAATAATATTCTAATAATGATAAGGCAATAGATTAATACAGCAATGGAACCTTTTTGACGAACTTTCTCCGCGAATGTAGTCGGAACAAGCATTTATAGTTAAACGGTACAGTACTTAGAAACGCCAGCGAAAAATATGTTACTTTTCTAGTAAAAATATACACAATATGATAAACAAACAGAGAATCAGAAAAACCTAAGAATAATGATGAATCAAGAAAAAAAAATGGAATAGAATCCCATTAACGCCTTACAAATATGAGTAATATTGGTGCACTGATTTATAAAAATGAAGATATATGAGTCTATAATTTAATATAAAAGCTAGTTTAGTAAAGCTAGGAAGTAAGAACTCTCAAGACCTTATGGTTTTTAGGGAGTCAAAGACTATGAGGATAAGGAATGCGTAGTTTGGACTTGAGAGCAATGGTTTTTATGTATAAATTTATAAAAAGAAAATTTGTTATTAAAATTTATAATATACTTTATATATATAAAATATATATAACACAAAATATAGTATCCAGAACTAATAGTTCGATTTAATTATTATTTTATAGAGAGGTATTTGGAATAGTAATAAATTCCAATTCAATAGATAAGTATTTCGAATACCTCTCTATTGAAGACAATAGTTTATATTGAGAATTTAGTTTCTTTTGTCAAAATGGACTTTAAAATTCTACATAATTATTATTATTTGTATGCAATAATAAAATTTTAAGTTTTATAGTTTATTATAAAAATTGTGAATGCAGAACACCGGTATATATAGTTTCTATAGAATATCGTATGATTGTATTAAAATACAATTTAGAACGCAATATTGTTTAGGTCGTTTTTATTTTATATATTTTTATGGAAATTTTTTTATTTAGTTTTTATAGTACTATTGTAGATATTATTTAGTTCTAGCATTCGTGTAGTACAAATGAGATCACAACACCCAAACATATTAAGGAGTGTATCAGAAGATCACAATTATCATATCTTAACCTTTTATCTAAAAAATCTACAATATATATTTACTCACTTCATACACTACAACTCAACTCTTCACAACCTTCAAAAACCCTTCTATGGACATCATTATATACACTTGTGACTTCTTCACACGCAACTGCCAAAACCAGCAATAAAAAAAAACACCCAACACGTCTTATTCACACTTAAGTAAAATAATTCCCACATGACTTTTCTAATAATTTTATTTATTTATCCTCAGTACACAATACACAATACGTTTCCTGACAGGATACTCCTTTTCCAATTTCTTTTCTACTCTCCACCTATACAACCAATCATTACACCTTTCCGTGCTCTACGTTTTCTGCTATAATACCTTCCAGTCTGCACGCCGAAGTGTTTCTCTTTCACTGATTAGTGCTGATTGAAATTTTTCGCTTTGTTGCTCATCAATACTAATTTAGTATTTTTTCTATTGAATGGGATTTTTTTGTAGTTGTTTTTTTTGTTTTTTTTGATTATTACTGACTTTGGTTTTACTACATTTTTTCTAAAAGGAAATTTTTTGTTGTTATTTTTGTACTATATTGCTTTCATTATTTGCCACTGACAGAAAGTAGTGAAGCAGATCTCATGCTGTTTGCCTCACGTAGCTTCGTGAACTCCATTCAAAGCGTTTCAATGACGTTCCTGCCAAAAGCAAATTGTCAGTTGCCTTTTAACAAAAATTGCATGGCTTTGTTTTTGTTTTTGCTGTTGCTGTTGCTATTTGTTTTGTTACAAAAACAACTTCAGTGGAAGTGTTAAATTAAGCAAATGAAAGGAATTCATTGACAAAAACAACACAAAAGAATTCGTAATGAGTAATTGAAATATAAATGAAAAAAAATTGCTAGTAAATTACAAATGATTCGAATGGAAAAGTGTATTTTCTCTCGTAATACTTTGTAGTAGGACTGTTGTTCTAGAAAGAATTAACACGAAAATAAATGTGACAAAAAAATGTAATAAATGTTTTATTAATTAAAAGTGGTTATAACAGCATATGCAGAATATTCCTTTGATTTTTCTAAACAATATATAAATAAATATAAAAGAACCATATTCGAGACCAGTCATGGACCATACTGATCATAAAACTTTTAATAACTATTTTTTCTAAGTTTTTAGAATTTATTACTCTCTGATTGGTTGTTTGAAATGGTGCCTCTTCGTGAATCCAATAGCAAAATATTTCAAAATTGATTGCTATCACATTACCTACTAACTTTTAAGTCAACTTTTTAAGGACTAAACAACTCTGAACTTTATTAATCTATATTTTCACTAGCTCTCCGAAATGATTGAAGTGCTTCCTACTTAAGACAACTGCATTGTGCTTTTAAATAACATAGTATATACAGAGAAATATAGTTTATTTTTCCTCCATCTGATTGCAGCTGTAATAATAAATATTATGATAGAATTCATTTGATACGTCTGTTCTCCAATAAACTTAGAGTCAGTAAGTACTGCGATCAATCTAGAAAATTGATTTCAATTTCTGTTTTCAAACGATAGTGACATACTAGTGTATAAAAAATGATATTATACAAATCAAGCACTTGTGAAATTTTAATTATCTATTATATTTTTTTAGTTTATATACATTTTGTTATGATATTTTACTTGCTACAGTGCATGTTCCTAAATACACACTAATTGCAATGAGATGATAACTATTATGAACCATTTGTACAGTATATGTACCTAAATTGACACTAATTACAATGAGATAACAAAAATAATGAAACGCTTGTTGCGGTGAGTGTGGCTAAATAAATAGCATAATATAATTAATTAGATACCTGATTGAATATGCTAATTACTCTAAAATCAGATAGATGTTCAGAAGGCAGATGTTCAGAAGGCAGATGTTCATATTGGAACAACTAGTCTACCATATTTTAAAATTTTTTCATACCCAATTAAAGATATTTTTTTTTTATCACATTATTAAATAAAAATAAAACTTTTTATATGCTCAAAACAGCTCATTTAGAAAGCTAAAGCTATATATTTTTTGTCTGCAAATTAATCATAAACAAATTACAAACTACTACTCTTTAATTTACTTCATTATGTACACAATCAATGCTATAGAGACAACAACACATGTGTGAGGTAACTGGACTAAAGAAATGAAACATCTAATATAATATTATAATATATCCGATAGTTGTATTAAACCATAATAGATAAACACTACGGAATGGTTCTAGTTCATATACAGGAGTTTTTTGTGAAAGATATGATATAAAAACAGAAATAACTGTCAGACATGGAAGCAGAATAAAATCTGCCTTTTATAAACTGCAACCATACAACCTACAAATGTAATAATAATTCAAAATGACAATATCAGCATACTCTTATTCCATTAAGCTCATTACTTTTGATCCTGAATATCCGTAATATATAATTCAGCAAAAAAACAAAGAGGTTTATATACATATTATGTTGTATAATTGTTTCCATATACCTCTAATTATTAATGTATCAGACATTGTTCACTGTATATTTCTTATTTTTGATATTCTTTCTTAGAAGCAATATAGAAAGTTTTTCATTATGTTCTCGTAACTGCATTTTACCTAAAAAATGCCAAAGTAACTTAATTTACGTTGTCAAAAGTCAATTTTCCTGGAAACAATATCAAAATTTTTCATATATTCTTTTATTTGCTGAGACTATTTTTAGTATATATATATTGAAGTATCTCAATTTTACCTTAAATAAATGCCAAAAATATCCTAATTTATGCTATTCAAAGCCTGCATACTTTCTTTACCAAGAAAGTATAATCCACAACGCGTATAAAAATCATAAATATCACTCTTAATAACATTTTTAGTTGTCACCAAAACACTTAAGTGTTAAGTCCATATAAAATATTAACCATAAATTGAATGCATAATTTTTGGACATAAAAAGTAACCGACACTAATCTTATTTGCTTTGATTCTTTTCAATTATAAAAATGAAACAACTTCATTATCCTTACTTATGTGTATGTGTGTGTCCCTTCCGAAAATACTACAAAAAATGCAACTGTGTGTATACCCAGCGGAAGCAGAGCAGATTCAAGAGCCCACAACATAAAGCAAAATTAAATAATTTCAACGTTTTTTCGCCATGTCAACAGTTCTGCCAGGATACGCACGGAAACACTTGCGCTCGCTGCCAGCATGTAAACTAAAATGTACAAAGAAAAATATTAAAAACATATACATATTATTATGTTTCTGTGTGTGTGTATGTGTGTGCTGCCATATGTTTGTCTTTTATATGTATAATATATATTAACAAAACAAAACTGTCAGCGTTGACAATTTTGGACAATTTCTGCCAAAAAAACAAAAAGTAAATATTAATTTTTTTTTCTGTATTATCAACAAAATTCTGGTTCACATGTGTTGCTATCTGTGTGGAGCAATCAGTGTTGCCATATTAAACTAAAAAATAATAAAAATAATAAAAATAATAATAATGACAATAAAAACAAAATGTATGTGTGATATACAAGCAATGACAGAAATATTAATAGAATTGTTTCCACCTTGCTGGATGAAGGATGACAGCCTTTAGAAAGCTGGGTAAGATTAGGAAGTGAACAAGCTTCGGAGCATTGTGATTTGTCGGATTACTATAAGATTTCAATTGAAATTTGGAATCCATATGTTGTTTTAGTTACTGATATAGTCAAAAACGATTTAAGAATATGTTGCAGTAAAAATAAACAAATTTCTATTTATATATGGATTTAACTTAAGGATGTCATGTATATTTTCTTCCAATAGTTCTGAACATTACATTAGCAAAAAAAATTATTTAAGAACTAATTTTAATATATATGCAATGGTATATAATATAATATTTTTCTTTTATTTTTTTTAAAAATGTACTTAAAATCCTTGAAAATTCATTAATTGGTATTAGGTTTTTTTATTCTTCTTCTGTGCTTGAATAAACTTCATTTAGTGTACAAAGCACTTTTTAATGATAGTGTCTATGATCACTTGAGTGATCTGCTGTTGGAGTAAATTTACAAAAATAAAGTTTAAAGTCCAACATATCTTTTTAATAAAATTTATTATAATGTTGAAGCTATTTGAGCCAGTGCACTTGAGCACTTTTACTCTTTCATAACTCGAGATATGTTTAAAACCCCCCTTTACGCCTTGCCTGGATTATTGTTTATCACTTCATAAGACTAAGCAATAATTGACCTTAGATGTGCATACCTCCCCGAGGAGCCTGTAACCATTCTTAGATTTGATAACGCGGTGTTGGTAAGTCTGCCAGCAAATAATTTCAGGGTTCTATCCTTTATATATATATATACTTAACATTCATTACATTGCTAGTGTTTTTTCACAAAAACAGATTTCTGATTTCGTGTAAAATGTGCTGTATTGCATCACGTTTTATTTGCTCTTATGTTTGCAGTTGATAACACGAACTTTACAAATGACTAAAATGATAAGTTCTTGACTTAATACAGTACATGCCTCTCAACTAACCTACATACCAACAAAATTGGGCAAATAATTGCCATTAATAAATTTTTGTTTTTTAGATTATTTATTACTTTTTTCATAGTTGTTTCTTTTTTCTTTGTTTCTTTTTGTTTTGTTTTGTATGCAATGTCATATTTTTAAATTAACACTTGTTTATCTTGGATTGTATATTTTGGTATTTTTTGTTCACACTCAATTTTTATGTGTTTGTTCTTTCCACACTTTCAACACCTGCTGTTGCTGTTTTCAAATACTGGCGGGTCTATCAGCTACTAGATAGGTGCGCGGATTGGTTTTTCGCCGGTGTAAGTCCTGCTCAACCAATTCACGTGAATATTTTTGCATTCACATCTGTTTACACTGTGACCACATACGGGTTATATATTTCAATGCTTTGTTCGACATCACTGTGTTGTCTTACCCTCAAAATATAGGGGCAGAGGAGATATGAGGAATACAATGGGGTTCGTTTGTTTGCTGTTGATAAACGCACAATTTTTGCCACTTTTCAACTGTTGACGCACTTGACACAATATCCTGTCATAATTTTCCATGTACAAATATTATTTTTGCGCTTTTCTTTGTAATGAAAAATATTTCCACTACCAAAAATGTGCCTATTTGTTTTTGTGTACTTTTTTGCTTGTTTTAATACAGAATATTTTTCATTTTATTTTCTTCTTGTTTTTCATTAGTTTTTTCTTTTGTTGTTTTCTTAATATTTGTTATTTTTTGACACTTGTGTTTATTATTTGCTTAACACTTCACAGAATGAATGGCGTTAAAAGCGAAAAGTTTATTTATTTTCATAAGATATCGTTGTCAAAAATGTATCCTTAATATGTGCTTCAGTAGAGAATTATTGAGTTCAGCAACACAACAAAAAAAAGACTTCACTAAATAAATAAACATAGAGAATAGTACTTTTTTTTCGCAATACAAAAGTATTACACCGACAAGATAGTTTGGACATATCTTAAGTATTTTCAACAGTTTATTTTTTTTTATTAAAGAAAATAACATTAAAAAAATTAATATTATTTAATAAAATAATTAATCCAGATAAGGACCTTAAAAAAGTGGACCTAGAAGGTCCTCTATTTGTAGATACTTTTGTTCTAATAAAGAAAGACCATTAAACACTTTACATAGAAGCACTTCATACGAATTAATTTACTCAAATAAATTTATATGAAGAAATTAACTCCTTCAATACACGCGTACATACCGTTGATGCTTAACTTTCAACAAATAAGTGCTTTTGACTCACTTGAAATATAATTGCTTGGTCAAAAAATAAAAAAATAGTTAAACTAATCGAGTTGCATCTTAAATATTGAAAGAGATATAAAATCTTCAACAAAAATCTACCTTAAGAATATAAAGAATCCTCGTTCGTGTAAACATTCTTTATTCATTACTTACTCCTTAATTGGACTCCAATTTTATTTTTTTTTATTATATTCTATATCGTCTAGTCCTATTTTGGTGGATGAACTGTGTATATTAAAAAGTTTGTTATAAAATAAAGCAGCTTTGTGAACTAAAGCAACACTTTTTTAAAATAAGTAACATAAAAGGAAGATTAAAGTGTACTATGAATGTTTATATTACCAGTTTAATATGTGTCATTAGTAGTTACTTTTCTTTGGGTAATAATGGCATTTGCGGAAGCTCGCAAGCATGGCAAGAAACGCATGCTGGCTTATGTTCGCTAAGCGAGACATTGGCAACACTCCTGCGATCTATCAAGTGTTATGTTTGAGCCTATTATGGAGGATTGTTTGCTTAATATCTTCAATCAGCCTCAAAGAGCTATTATCTGTTTTAGTATTAAAAGATAACATTATAAAATTATAAATTACGTAAAACCTTGGAATACCAAAGACGTATGTGTTAATACAGATTAATTAAAATAAAATAAAATACTAAAACTTTAGATAAAATAAATTTTATAAATTTAAAATAAAAAAATTTTATAAATTTATAAAAAATTTTTCTAAATTAAAATAAAAATAATATCTTCCCTTCTGATATTAGGAGGTCCTTAACAGACGATATTCTGGCCTTCATTCGGAAAGCGGAATGCCTTCTGTTCGGTTAGGGTCAGTTGTAGCACAAAAAATCAATGTGGTCGTAGTGCTCTGCTCCGGTGGGAGCTAGTACCCTGTATATTCTTATTATTATTATAAATAAAAATAATCGGACTCAGCGAAAAAGTTGTAATGTAAAAAAAAATGTACAAAGAAGATCTTATAGAATAAAACTGCACAAGGATTTCAATAATAAAAAACTTAACTAAAAGCACTATAAAAAAATCTAATTGGAAGAAAAATGTGAAAAAAATTTTAATAGAAAATTCAAGTATAAAGATTAAGTAAATAAAAAGTGCCACATAACAGCACTAAAGAAAACAGAAACACAGAAACGTGTTTGTAGTACACTTAGAAAAATATGCATTAACCACATACTAGTTAAATTGACCTAATCATTTTGTTAGAACAATTTTAGCTCAGGTTATAAAGAAGATATAAAAAGAAGACTTAGTTAAAATTTTGTTAAATCAACCAAATTATTTTTTTGAGTGTATATTTTTATAAAAATATTTTTAATATTAAAATGTTCCTTATAATTAATATGACATAGTAT
>NC_051847.1:188074050-188084595 GCF_002237135.1 Teleopsis dalmanni | reverse complement strand
CCATTAAATGTTATTTATCTTTTTGATTTGTTTTATGCAAATATCCATGTAATTAGAGAAAATCTGCCTGACAATTTACTAAATGCAAATTTTATTAAGCAATAATTTCTATAAGCCACAAAATATCCTTTGTCTCTTCCCAGAACGATAAATATTTTGTTAAATGCAATTCAGCAAGGACATTTAAAATTTGAACTTCAATAATTTTGTAGAGAAAATTCTTGCAGTGAAAATGACAGTATTGGATCAGCAATGAAGCAATTATGGTTAATTTAAAATAATAGTAGTGATTGTATAGTATCACTGTATTAAAATTTTGTATAATTCTTTCGATATTTTGTTAAGAAAATTGAAAAATGGGAAGATGACATTTCTGTTTTATAAAATTGTGAAATGCATATAAATCGAAGGATATTTGAATGGATTGTAGCTAAAAAACTGATTTATCATTCCCATAAACTCCTTAAATTAAGGTATCAATACTTTTATGTTTCGACATACGGTAACCTCCACATAGTTTATTAATTTTAAAATTTTTTTTATTTGACAAGGTTATTATTAAATTGGTTTTGTAGTTATGGTGCTGGTTACTCTCAATTTGGTAAAATGTTAAGAATTTTTGTAGGTCTATGTGATTTGAGTTGCCTTGACTTAATGTTTGATTGTTTATCAATTAGCGGCTTCATTTCTTAGTATCTAAATAAATTGTGCTTATTTTCTTTGTCACTTCCTAGTACTGGCTACAATATGCTTCTCTAATGAAGGTTCCCTTTTAATTATTGTCCAGTTTTTGTAAGGACAAAAATGCCTTAGAGCATAAGTTGTTAGAACACAATAGGGAAATAAGTCGGAAAATTCTGCATTACTACTTTAAATTCACAAATTCATATATATTCATTCAAATATGTATTAACATGTGCCAACTGAACTGTATAGTGGTCTTAAAATAATAGCTGAAATCAATTAAATTTTATAATAACACAGCTCAAAATCAAACCACTTTACTAGTTCAGTAAACTAATTATAATAACAAAATTTTATCTAATTATTTCTATTAATTTTCGCCATTAATTACTTTGTTTATAAAATTTCGTTTCGAAATAGTTACCATTTTAAAAAAACACTTCAAACAATTATATCATCTGGATTATATTGTATCGAAAAATTTAAAAATTGACAATGACATTTCAAAATTCTAAACAATAAAATAAAAAAAATCATGCAATAAATAATACCTCTACAAAGGAATGGTATTAAAATTTTGAAATTAACAATAAAAATATAATTAATTAATTCAATTATTCAACAGCTCGTTTTTGACTTCGTTCTAATATAACATAACAAATTAATTTGTTAATTAATAAACCTTTACAGTAAGTTAACAAAACTCCAGAAAAATTTTCGAACGTAAAAAATAAGTACAGTTCGGGTTAGTAAGCTAGTGAGCGCTGACTCTGAGCTTCAAATTTGACAGGGCACGAGTTCAATCCCTGGTACTTGCAGTCTTAAAAAATTACTTACAAATTGTTAAAGACAAGAATTATTTCCAAGACCACTGATGATGGGTATTTGGCAATTCTATTTGGCAAAACAGTAAATACTTATTCAGTAAAAAATTCAATTAATTGAAAAAATAATAAAATTTTTTTATTGTGATTTAATACTGTTCGAAATACCTCTCAAAACGGACAATAAAAATCAATTTATTTTAAAAGTTTTTATTTTAAAATAAATATAAACAATTTTGTATGTTAAACTAATTTCTAAAATGCCTTATAAATTATCTTTACAATGTAAGAAATTATAAGTTTTTATTATTTAAACGACAGTCAAGCGGCGATCATAGCACTAAACTCGCATCAGGAGACCTCAAAACTGGTGCTAGACTGCCTTGATAAGTTAAATCTGCTTGCCGAATCAAATCAGGTGTCGGTTCTTTGGGTACCGGGACATACTGCCGTACGCGGAAACGAATACGCTGACAAACTAGCCAGAAGCTGACAGAGAACAGCCACACCGATGACGGGGTCGGAACCTTTTTCTGGAGTAGGGCATAGTACGCTCCTTGCTTTCATAAAAATAAGGGAGAAGCAGAAAAAAAAGTGTTACTAGAATAATATACTAGGATTAAAACAATCCAAATCACTTATTGGTACCTATAACAATAGGAGATATCAGGATTTTATGAATCTATAAAAAGAAAAACTTAGAATTGTCACAGGAATGCTAACAGGGCACTGTAAACTACAGCACAACCTTACAAGATTGGATACACTTACAGATACAAACTGTAGATGTTCTGCCCCAATGCACATACGGAATGGGCTCCTGGAAATGTATATTCTTACAGAAGAGGCAATAAACTCTGTAAAGTAGGTTCTATACTACTTTTTATTAACGCGATAGGGCTTAAAGACCTACTCTAAACTCAGAAGGGGGCACAATAGACGTAACGAAAGCATTGCCTAACGGTAATTAATAAACAATAATTAAACGTCTCAAAGTATGGTCATTTAAAAATGGGTTAAAAATGAAAATTGTAAACCCATGGGTTTATATTTTTTTCAATATCCAAACATTTTTCCGGAGATATGAATATTTTTATCTTATTTTAATTTAAGATATTATTTTAATTATTATGAAACAAAATTCAGTCACATCATCAATCAAAAATCATTTCGCTGGTATAAGTTTGACCCATATAGGTACGTAAAAGCCCCATTATAAGTTTTAACTTAAGAATCCAAAAATAAATTTTAGTTATCCTAAATTATTTTAATAAAGTATTAGTGTTGCTGTTAAGCTAGACTTACTTTGTATAGTGACAAAGAAGCTTTATTAAATTTTTAGAAGGTCATCATTAGTCATCGCTTCTAATTTGACAGGCACGAGTTCTAAGCCTGGCACTTGCAGTCCAAACAAATTATATACGGACTATAAACTAATTAAATAAAATTCGATTATTCCAAAGACCACTGATGAAGAATACTTGGCAATACTCGAAACAGCGTTGTATGGTCAGCCAAATTTCAATAAAATTAAAAATAAATTTTTGTGTTTGTCCTTTATTTCTTTCTTTGTTATTCGAAAACCCTTCTAATTATTTTATTAATTATTACCCACAAATATTTAACATCTACAAAACCAACTAAGAATGTGGAAACCTTATAATTACAGTTCACCGATTTTGCTGACCTTCTCCTTCCCCTACCAACGAGCGCAATTACAAAGTTCCGTATGCATATTTTGGTCTTTGATCAAGTCTACCATTACCATAATATTTACATACACCACACATACATGATTATTTATGCGTTTACTTGATTTGTGCCCTCTCTCTGTGAGTATGTGTAAATATGTTTTTCCACTTTCATGTTTGCTGTTTACGTTTACGTTTATGTTCATGTGTTTGTGTTTCTGTTTGTATATGAGATTGTTTGTGTATTATTGTTTGTATTTATGGAACGAGCAATTATACTGAATGCGAGGATTCAAGTAATTAAATGCTTTCTATGTCCTCACGTTCACGTTCACTTCAACCAACACAATGCATTAATCACAGCAGTTAGCATACACTTCAAGAAATTGTTGAGGTTTCTGGTTTAACAAATTTTAATGGTGTGTTTTCTTAAAATGCATGCAACACACACAGCACACTCTAAAGAGACACATAATTGTGTATGAGAATTTATTTTTGTTTATATAGTGAATTATTGTATAATAATTTTAATATTATTTTAATGTGTTTTGGTTCATTAAACTGTGCTTATGAAAAACAGTAATAATATTTAAACTAATTGCTAACGGAATTAATAGGTTTAGGGGACATTTCTTAAAGAGATAAATATCTATTAGAAAATACACGGAAATTTAATATCACAAATCAAATATTTTTTGTTATAAATGTTAAAATAAATATTAAAATAATTATTATAAAATATTTTATTTTGAGTTTCACATTTGGCAGGACTCGAAGTTCGAATCCTAGTACTTGCAGTCCCAAAAATAGTTATTTACGAATAATTAAATACAAGAATTATTTCTAAGAACACTGATGATAAGTATTTGGCAATACTCGAAACAGCTGTATGGTCAACCAAAAATTCAATTAATTAAAATAATATAAAGAATTAAATTTTTGTTGTTGTATTTCACTACTGTTCGAAAAAAACCTCTTTATAATTTTTTTATTAATTTTTATATTATAAGTGACCACAACTATGAAGTACTGAAGCTGCTAACTAACACTAACTATTGTATCTAAATAGTATAAGTATTTAATAATTTTAATTTTAAAGTATTTATTTTTTAAACTTTCTTCATTTTATAATTTTAACTTCTTTTTTGTGTCAGTTAAAAAAATCTTAATTCGAGGCATATTTTCCTTGACTTATTATCCTTGAAATGAATAATTAAGCTGTGCAGTAAATCCTTAAGTGTTGACATTAAAATCAATTGAGTTTTTCACCTACGCACAGCTTGCCTTTTTTGACCAAAATAAAAGTCTTAATTAATTGTCCTGTAGATTTTAATTAAATACTCAAAGAACCGCATATTTCATATTCAACCTTTCACTTTTGTTAAGTTTTTATCTTTACCATCTTTACGCTATTGAGTTGATATGATGACCAACAGTGATATCAGTAGAGATATCTTCTCGGTATTAAGACAGTAAATGAAGTGGCATTGTTGGTTTGAAATTATGCCCTACTTTTTAAATTTTATTTATAAATAAAAATATAAATATACTCGAAGATAAAACAAGTTCTACAAGTATTAAGTTCTTTAAAGTAAATCTCTGCAGTTATAAAAGAAATTGTAGTTTTGAGATCTATATATGAGATAATCACTGAATATATTAACTCTAACTAGACCAGGAAGTGGTCTAATTTTTTTCATGAAAGCTACTAAAATGGGTATGTAGAAAATGACTAAAGACTGAAATGACAATAAAGGTGACAATGAAATATATTTTTGAAATAATTTAGAAAGCTGCGAAATCATAATTTTGAGATCTATATATGAGATATCTACCGAGTATATTAATTAATTTTAATCAGACCTGGAAGTGGTCCCATTTCCTTCTTAAAAACTTCTAACACGGGTACCCAATAAAAGACTAAAGACTGAAATCGAAATATAGGTGAAAATAGAATATATTTTTTTGAAATATTAAAAAGTTCCGTTTAGTTAAATAACATCTCAATTAGCGCGTTTAAAAACAGTATTAAAAACCGTATGTTAAAAAAAATGTTTAAGAGTATCTATTATTCTATTATTCAAAGCCTCAGATTCTTATATTATCCGATAATAATAAGCGAAAAGTGTAGTATTAATATTAGTATTTGAGGGGTTCGAAAATTAACATTTCGCTACACTGAGGAGTTCACTGGTAAAAAAGTACATCATTCCCTATATATAATTGAGGATGATTATCTTTTTTACATCGGCTGTTAGCAGAAAAGACTTTATCTTCTTCAGATTTCAAATGTAGTATGTTAAATTAATGCTTCTTAATTTTTTTTATAAAATTTACAAATGAGCTGTACGAAATGAGTTAGGTGATATTGATGATCAAATTATAAAAAAACTATCACTTATTTATATCAAGAGAGTTGTTATCCATAAACCATAATATTCTGCCTAAAAGTGTAATTACAAAAAGGACATTTGTATGCTTGAAAAATTTTTAAGAATACATAAAAATCATTCGATATACCATTTTATTGTATATATACATATGCAAACTGTAAAAAAATGCTTTTAAAAAATATTTAAAATTCCCTTTTCCATTTATTATTGGAAATTCAAGCCAATATTTTCGTAAAGCAATTAATATAAACGACAGCAAAATTTTATGCATAAAAAATGAAAAGTTTTAAGGACTGCATAAAATCCATTTATAAAAAATTATTGCAAAATGATGAATATGGAATTGTTCCCCCGTTTTATATGACTATATGGATGTATTAAAGAAATTTTGTAGCAATAAAACATATGCATCTTATAGATAATAAATTGAAGAAGAATTTAAACACCAAATAAAAATATTTATGAGAGTAAGAGTTTTTTAAAACTTTTTCAATTTAAAAAAGTTAAAAGTTTCTAAGAAATCTCAATAAAAATATTTAATTTTATATATATTTTTTCAAAAATTATATATACAAAGAGACACACATAAAAGGAGGTGCGATTCTTTGTAGACGATATGCAGTATTTGGACTTGCTTGCAGATTATCGGACAGGTTATCATGTTCTGCTTTACATTATCAACAAAATGAATCTGTCGGAAAAGACGACATGTGGGATATACTTCAAAGCATATAAGATCTATAGCCGCAGTTTATATAACTGTTTGGCTTTGAGCTGAACAACCGTTGTATTCTTGATCATAACGAGCAGATGGAAAAGTTTCGATTTCCACCTGATATTGATGGGTGATATCATCCTTAACAGGTGATATTTTTATCTGTACTCGAAGTGTTAGTGTTTTCTGTTCAGTTAAGGTCAGTAAACGGCATAAAGGATCAGTCATGGAATTACTATTTCGTTCCGATGGTTGCTAGTACCCCGATTATTCTTCACAAAATATTTTTCTTGATTTTTTTATAAAGCATTGCTTCAAATTGTTTTGACTTATGGTCAAAAATGATTAGGAATATAATATTATTCCAACTTTAAAATATTGCAGAGATTTTAATAGAAGGTCTTTTGGTAAGATTTTGATTTGCTTATTAAATCAGCACTATTAATTAATTAAAGAAACAGTATTAAAAATTATATACAAACAGATCCTTCAAACATATTGAAGAGCTTAGCAATCATAGTTGTACTTCGGTAATAGATTTTAGATAGTGGTTGTGTCTTTAAAGGCTTTAATTTTTTTTTTTTTTGTGTTGCGTACTGTTTTATTTAACTTTTGGTATATAAATTCATTTTTAATGGATGCGAAAGAGTTCTTCTAACTTGTTTGTAGATTTACATGAAAAATAACGTAGAGACCTATTTACCTTTCTGATCTTTAATAATAATACATGCAGGTGACAAGTTAAACAAAAAGTATGTTATAGACAAATTGCATTAATTTCACGGAAGAATTTTATTCATTAGATCAGTTATTTGGTTAATTATGGGTTAGTTTTACTATAAATGTTATAGAATCATATATTGAATTTTGTTTATAATAGCTTAGAGATAAAGAACAGCATGACGATTTTCTGTGTATGTGCGTACGAACATTTATATAGTATACATAGTAATATATGGTATATATTATATATATACATATATTATATATATATATACATATACTATGTAATTTATTATTATATAAATAACATATATATTATGTATACATAGTAACATATATAATATGCTAATAATTTTTTATCGAAACCTAATATACCAATAGGTTTAAAACATAATACTTTTTCAGCAGTTTTCAGAGCTCTGATATAACAATAGGTTCAAACTTAAGATTTTTTAAGCAGCTTTTAGAGCTCTTCAATCACATGATGCCTGTGTTTACAGTTTCGAGCAATTTGTTGAAGTCGAGTGACTTGAAGTGACTTGAAGTGACTCGAGTAAATCTTGAGTTTTCTTTTAATAAATAATTAAAAAATTGAAACCAATTATTCCTATGCTTATCTCCAGGTAAAAAAATCTATTAGTAATAATTGAAAACTGTAAGTACGTTATACTTCATTGATGTCTAATACACCATTAAGTATTTGTAGCAAATATTTTTTTATCTAGTTTGTAGAGCTTTTCAATCGTAGACACCCTAGGTATGGTGTTTCCGTTTCCTGTGTTTGTCTCCACTTAAAAAAAATTCAAATACTATTGAAAACTATAAAAATGATACATATATATACCACATAAAATTGTATCTAGAATTAGTCATAAACTGATATATATTGATATATAAATGAACAACGAGCAACTGTTTTCTCAATTACCCTCTGCCTTTATATACGTATATATCAATGGTAATAAATTTGAATTTCAATATTTATTAAGAGTCAACCCTGAAAATTAATTTGAACTGAAAATGGAATTTATTTGAACCAATTCCGAGTTTTAAACTCTCTTCGAACTGGGAGCTGCGAACTGCGAACTGCGAACTGCGAACTGTGAACTGGGAACTGGAAACTGCGAATGGGAAACTATGCATGCACGTAATAAATTTGATCTATTCGACTTTTAACTTTTAAACTTTTTTATGGTTTTCGAGCAATTTCCTCTTCCGCATACACTTTGCTCGTTTCCTTTATTTACTTTGTTGATAAAACATAAATTTGGAAAGTAGATTTGGGTATAATATTTTCATTTTTTGAGTAAACAAATATTTGATTTTATGTGTATTTGCTTTAGTTTTCGGTACACTTTTTGTAATTTTTCCGAAAGCATAAATTTTGCTTGGAAATATGTAAAATTTTAATGGCAATTTCAGCAATTCAATGGCAAAATACAACGTCTTTCCCTCAATGTCCTGTTCGATGCGTTTGAGTTTTATGTAAATTTGAAGCTCATTTTATTTTTATTGACTGGAATTTAAATAAAATTATCATATAACATTGAAACCATTAACAATGTCAGGCGACACTTAGCAGTGTTGTTTGCGCTTTTGTGCTGACAAATATTTAACTTTTTGTTAGGAAAACCAAACTAAAACTTGACCCAAACCGTTAATGCGACAACAATGTCGCTGCCAATTCTACTCCTTGAAAACCTCACCGAAACCAAAGTTAGACGATTCATGACAATGCGCAGATACTTTTTTATTTCATCCTTCGTTACTTTTTTTGTATTTTTTGTTGACTTCATTTTTATGTTGACCATCAGCGCCATAATTTTGTCGTTTCATTGTTGTTGATATTGATATTCTTTTGAAAATAACTTAAGACTGATAATGAAAAAATAATGTACAATAAATATGTATATGGTATATACATATACACTTCTTCACGGTATAGATACAATTGTAGTTAATATGTTTTTGTAATATATTGTTTGGGAAAAGTTTTCTTTTGTCATCATCATCATTACGAGTATCAACGGTGCACGAACTGAAAGTAATTTACACTGAAAAGCCTCAACCCAAAGCAACCGAAAGCAACCCATCCCAGCCCAAGCCAGTCCAGTCCAGTCGATACTAGGCCAGGCCAGAGTTATTGTGAGTTCGAGTTGGGGTTTTAGACTCAAGATTGAGTTTGTGTTGAGTTTGCTGAAGAAACCATAAAAGTTTATAACTTACTTTTGTACTTTTTGTTTGGCCAGCAGGATTCTGACTTGGCTAACAAATATTAGATTTGTTAGTTGCGTAACGTGAAAGTTCAATAAACGTTTTGTTGGCTGTGATGGTCATTATTTGAAAAACTTAAACACATAAAAGAAAATCCCATAAAAATATAACAAAAGTAAGAGTATCAAGAAATAAAAAAATATTTATTATAAATTAGAAATTATTTTGCAGTTACTAAACTTTTGCTGAGATACTTAAAATGATGCTTATGCTTGGTAGTCAATTTTTGATGTTGCTTGGCGCAAACTTTTTAAATTGTTTACAATTTATTTTCCAAACAAAAATTATTTTTAACTAAGTTAAATTTGGAAAATGTATAATACGGTTTCCAAAAAAAAGTGCACATTATTTCAAGAAGAGTTAACATTTAGTTAACTCCTTAAAAAATAATATTTTTATTCGTTATTTCAATTCTTGACAATATTTTCACAAGAAGTGCAATTAAAACTTTTTAATATTGAACAATAATTTCGAACTTTTTTACTAATTTTTCATATTAATATTAAAAATATTATTATTGTTAAAAATATTATTCGTTATATTATTATAACTGGGTTTAGGACGATTTACTGCATTTATTACTACCTCTTGATCAAGTTGTACTGTAGGCCTGCATATAATTCTTACTAGTTATACCTATAATAATAATAATATTATTAAAAAATTGTTATTACGACCAATTTTCAGTATTTTTTTTTTATTATTACTGGGCTTGGATTGTTAATTTAACACACAAAAATTAAAAATGTTTTTCTAAATAAAAAATTTAATAGAGCCTAAAGTATATAATAGAGAGATTTTAAACCATAGTAAATTGTTACAACAAACATTTTTTTTTTTTCAATTAATATTTAGTAAAAATGTTTTGAACAGTAGTCAATTATAACAACAACTAGCGTTTTGCCAAGCGCCAAGGTCAACTTTAAAAATTCTTCAAAGAGGGCAAAATATTGCCTTAAGAAAACTGGTCAACGCCCCATTGTTTTTAAAGGGGAGCTGATATCCACAGAGATCTGAGAGTGGATTCAGTTGAAAAATACATTAAAGATCGTGCTCTGAAACTGTTCAATACAATTGACAGTCACAATAATCCAACTCTCAGTATCCTAAAAATACAGAGTAATTTGATAAACACAGACAGATACAAAGACATCAGATCCATTATATTATAAACCCCCGTATTCAGTTATTCTTAGTGTGACTTAAAACTGTCCACAGATAAAATAGAGTAAAGGTGCTGA